>NC_133658.1:727654380-728024380 GCF_037893015.1 Macrotis lagotis | reverse complement strand
GGCACTATGCTAAGTACAAGGGACACAAATACAGAAAGGAAAACAACCCTCTTCCTTCCAGAAGCTTGAAGATTTTACATAAAGAGGAGTGTTAGTGAGGGAAGAGTAATTGGGTCTGGGAAGTCACAGGGATGATGTTTGGAACCATGGGGCAAAAAAAACCCCCACATTCCTCTGTGACACTGCTTCTCCTGCCCTTCCTCCTTATAACCCTATTTTTCTACTTCCTACTCTTAACTCTGGTCTCATGCCCTTAGGCAGTTTACAAAGTTTTCAGATTTTTCATACTTGCTAGCCTCTGAACATCCATGAAACTGAGGCATGTTGAGACAAAGCAGAAGGAACTTCATGTTTTACTGACCATTGACTTGTATTCATGGAGTAAAGTCAATCTCACATCCTGAATGTTGTTTGTTAAGCTTGGTAACCAGCTATATACCCAGGGATTGTTCAATAAAATCATTGAATGGTAACCTTCAGTTTGGTAAAAATTACATTTCTTTTCCTTCTTTCCTCCCTCCCTCCCTTCTTCCTCCTTTCCTTCCTCCCTCCCTTCCTCCTCCCCTCTCTTCCTTCCTTTCTTTCTTCCTCCCTCCCTCTCTACTTCCTTCATTTCTTCTTCCCTCACTCCTTCCTTCCTTCCTCTGTCCCTCCTTCCCTTCCTTTATTTCTTCCTTTCTTTGTCCCTCTCTCCCTTCCTTCCTTCCTTTTTTTGGACAACTGGGGTTGAGTGACTTATACAGAGTCACACAACTAGTAAGTGTTCAGTGTTTTAGATCAGTTGACTCCAGGGCTCTATCCACTGCACCATCTAGCTGCTTTCATCTTTTCTTTAAAATATAAATAAGACCTAACCTTTATAATAGACTTTGCTTTTCCTCCCACGCAACCCCTCTATGGCCCAGACTAAGAATGACCAAGTTGGGAATGGCCAAGCCATTCATAGTTTTGAATTTCTCTCTTTCTACATTGCTGTTGGTCTGTAGAACCTGATGAATTCCCCTACTATCTCCCTCTCTCACTGCTGATGCCAGTTCCCATCACTTTTGGCAACAGTGAATGGGGCAAAAGAATGTTTGGAACTGGTATCTACTTGGGATTGAGTGGCAGAAGGACTATACCCATAGTAGTCATGGCCGTGTATGCTCATAACAATGACTCACATGGATATACCTCTGCCAGAACAATCTCTCTTATACCTAGATGTGGTCACATTATTCCTCTGCTAAAAACAAAACAAAACAAAAAAGATGTTCTATGATTCTCTATTGTTTTCTAAGTAAAGTTCAAACACGTTTGGCATTCAAGGACCTTGTTAAAGTTGACAGCTCTCTGCATTATTGAATACTACCCCTCCAAACACCTTGTCTTGCTTTCTTCTCTGTCTGCTGAATTTTACTCAGCTTTTAAAATTGCCAATCTCTTCCTTGAAACTTTCCCAGATACTACTTGTTGGTAGGTAGCCTTCCTCCTCAGAGCATCATTATAACTTTAATGTACTTTTCCTTCTCAAGATAACTCACTTTGGCACTTAAAATCTTGTCATGCAATTTTGTACATGATAGTTGTTTTTGTTTTTGTCTTGAAGGGCAGAGGCTGTATCTTATCAAAAACCTTTTATCTCCCTGGAGCCCAAATGCAATGCTCTGTAATCATTCAACAAGTATTGATTATATACCCCTGATGAGCCAGGTACTGTGCTAGGTGTTGGGGCAACAAAACCCCAAAGTTAAAGCTTCTTGCCCTCAAGAAGCTTATATTCTAGCAAAGAAAACAAAATAGATAAAGATGTTTGGAGGTGGGGAGGACAGTAATAATTAGGGGAGAATCAGGAAAGTCTTCATGTAAAAGGTGGCCCTTAAGTTATTCTAAGAGCTGGAGGAGAGGAGGCAGAACATTTCAGGTATGAGGGGCAGCCTAGAAAAGGTGTAGAGATGTGCAATGATGTACTGTGTTTAAGGAGTAAGAAGAAGACCATTTTGACTGAATTATAACATGTGTTTAAAGGACAAACTTATCCAAGTGAATAGGATACTTCTTTGGGGGTTAAAAAAGCAAGCCATGTGGATGCAGGGTTTTAACTCACTAGTCATGGAGCAGTATTTTAAATTTTCCATTCTATGTAGGTCAGTGACCACAGGAGGTGGGTGAGTGGCTTAGGAATTCAACACAAGGACTCCAGTTTTATCCTCCTGATGTCATAGGAAGTATTGTCGATGATTCATCAGGTGGAACATTTCCCTCTGAGTCAGAAATGAACTCTGGGTCCTGCCCAGTTTTTGGAAGGCACAAGGCTGTTGTTGGCTAGGTCATGCTCTAATGTAGGGGACCTTAACCCTTTAGGAATCATGGATCTCCCTGGAATTCTAGTTTTAATGTAATAAGTAAAAAAATATAGAATTATTAAAGAAACCAATTATTTTGAAATGAAATTATTTAAAACTTGTTTTTTAAATTCAAGAACTCAGGTTAAGAACTCTTTTTTTAAGGGTGGTCTTCCTGATCACAGAGATAGAGATCTGTTGCTAAGGAACTCCCCTCTCCTAGAAACCTTTAAAAATAAAATACTACCAATTTTCATTTCCCTTAGGATGGATTAGGAGCACTTTTCAGACAAGGGATGGAAGAATGGGCAGGTTTACTTTGTTATTCTCTGTTCAAAGGGCTGGAATTTTAAATATGAGGTACAGTAGTGACCTGTTTCTGAAACATAGGCCAGTTAATTCTGGGATCTTAGCCAAAATCCAATTGGGTAATTCCATTTTACTCAGTCATCCCATGGAGCAGCTGCAAAGTCAGTCAACATATAATCATAAGATCATGGAATCTTCCAAAGTTGAAGAGACGTCAAAGGTTATTCAAATCAACCTCTTGCCCAGAGAATTTCTGACAAATGGAAAATGTAGAGAATTTAGGATTTGCAGAAGGATTGAACTAGACTCTATAAAGGAAGATTTTTAAAAAGAAAGAAATATTTAATTCAACAAATGTTTATGTTCCAGCCACCATGGTGCGTATTGATAATATAAAGACTAGAAAAAGACTAGAAAAAAAAACTAGAAAAAAAGTAATCCTTGGCTTTGAGCTATATACAGTCTATTGGATGTCAGAGGACCATAGATCTAGGGCTAAAAATGAAGAACTGAAGCTCAGAAAGTGACTTGCCTAAAGTCCCACAAATCAGAACTGTATTCAAGTCTTTTAGATTCCAGAAAGGGTGCCCTTGCCAGTACACCACCACCTTGGCTCCCAGAGTTTGAAAATATTACAATCTAATTGGGAAGACAAGACAAACATAAGTGAATATGACTGAAGACTTTGTGGAAAGAAAACATATAAAGTGAAGCCAGTTTTTGGTTTTGGTTTCCTGACTCAAATATCTGGGCCATTTTGCTAATATCATATTTTGCTCACTTGCCCCAATCCTGGATTAACACATTTGGATACACACACACACACACACACACACACACACACACACACACACACACACACACAGAGCTATCATTCAGCTGAGAAAGTAGATTTAGTAAAGATTTTATAGCCTGCAATAATGCTGAACACTCTCAGGTTGGTCTCTAGCCAAGCTGTCTCAGTGGCAATACGATGCATGTTTTATGTAAGGGTTTTGAATCTGCTGCAGGAACCTGGCTTTTCATGTCTCAGTCTAGACAGACGCATGATTGAATGAAAGATTCATCCAAACCCTATGTAACAATGGCCATCTGGAAAGTAGCCAAGCCCCTCATTTAGCAAATTGCTCCTTTTAAATGCAGCTGCTTCATCTCAGCCTTTACGGTACCAAGAAATATCAGAAGGTTTGCCTTCCCTCATTTATCTGAGCTGTTCCTCTCAATCTGCCTAGTAACTTCAAAAGACAGTGACTATATGACAAGGCACTTGACCTTCCTGATTTCTAAGCCAAGGAGAAATATCCATCTTTCTCTGGCTTGTCCTTTCTTCAAAAGCAAGGACATCTTGTTAGCTGCTTGTTGTCCACTGGGGATGGGGGTGGGGACTGAGATTATGAAGAATCATGTAAATCTTTCCAGAACTTAAATCAACCAGCATCCATTCTTAAAATGTTCTAGTCAGAAATATTGTCAAAGGTGAGAATAAGGTAGTAAGAACTGCTGGATCAGCACACTGCCAAACCCATCTGCTTCCTGGCTTCCTTCAAGTCTCAACTAAAAATCCCACAGCTCACTTTTAAGTTTAATCTGAATTATTTATATTAATAAATTAATAGCAATCAATAATTAATATTAATAAAAAGCTTTTCCCAATCTCTCTTAATTCCAGTTCCTTCCCACTGTTGATTGTTTCCTATTTATCGTGTATTTAGCTTGTTTGTACATGCATGTTTGCTTGTTGTCTCTCCCAGTAGATGAGGGCAGGGACTCTTTTGTTTCTTTATACACTCCCAGTTCTTGGCACAGTCCCTGGTCTATAGTAGGCATTTAAAATTCCTCCTTGATGATCAGGATAATGATGAAGTTTGTCCTTCATTCTCAAAGAAGATGACATCAGGAAGGTGATACCATGACAAGTACATGAATGGGATTTAAGTGAGGGGAGGCTGTGCTAAGTCACCAGCCTCACTTTCTCCTCCAGAGCCATCTGGGTCCAGTAGCCAGATATGGATCAGGATGACTGGAGATGACCCTGGATGTGAGGCAATCAGGGTCAAGTGACTTGCCCTAAGTCACTGACCGACTCATGGATATCATGAAGGAAATGATTTGGTTATTTGGTGCCTCTTGCCATCAGAAAAGTCCAATCACAATGGTAGGTGATATTAATTTCCTACCAAAACCTCTAGGGTGTCTTGGGAAAAGGTTGATAGTCAAATGATTATGGAGTGGCCCTGGTTAATCTTTTGCAAAAAGAAATAAAAGAAATGGCCAAGGCCTCCTCAGGCCTGGCAGCATGATGTCTCACCTCAACCATTTCTTAAGCACAAGATTTGATATACCCAAAGATAGAAAGATTTAAACAAAATTATTCTTGTTTTCAGTAAACTAATTAGGGGAGTGGGGTGGGGAGGCATTTAACATGCACAGAGATGATTAAATACACCATATATATACAAAATCATTTGGGGGACTCTCATACTTGAGTGGGTAGGTGGATGTGTGGGGAGGGGGAGGTCAGGAGGTAACATAGGAGCTGAGTAAAGCTTTTAGCAAGTTAGATATTTCTTTAAGAGGCAGAGATGAGGCAGGAAAACATTCTAGACCTGGGGAACAGCCAGTGCAAAGGAACAGAGTGGGGACCTGGAAAGTCATAAAAACATGGAATCATAGAATGAAAATTCTGGAAGCAGGTGGGGTGGGGGTGGGTAGAGTCAACTCTCATTAGGACTCTCTTAGCTTTTCAGGGTGAGCATCTATATCTATGGACAGTTTTCAAATCAGGACTTGATTTATTGTTTTATTCACTATCTAGACTTAATATGTCCTGGGAAAAAATATTAATAATGCAGATTAAACTTAAAAGTGAACTAGGGATACTTTTTTTTTAACTAGGGCAGTACTCAATCAATTGCTGATCTGTTTATAGTACTTCAATATTTACAAAACACTTTTACAAATGTAATTTCATTTCATCTTCACAACGATTCTATGAGATAGGCACTATCAGTGTTATTAGATGAGGAAACTGAGACTCAGAAAATTTAAATTATTTGCTTAGGGTCAGTCGATTTTTAATTATGAAAAGTGGGGTTTACACCTAAGTCTCTTTGAATTTCAAGTTCTTCCCTTGAATTCATAAATACTCAAAATATTCCATCATTCTGGTAAAGGAAAACTTCCTCTTTATTAGAATAGTAGGGCAGGTAGATGATGCAGTGAATAGAGTAAATAGAGTGTTGGATCTGGAGTTGGTAAGACTCTTCTTCTGAGGATCTGCCCTCAGATTCCTACTAGCTGGGTGACCCCAGGTAAGTTCACTTAACTCTCCTTACCTCAGTTTCCTCATCTGTAACATGAGTTAGAGGAGGAAATAGCAAATCACTCCAGTATCTTTGCCAAGAAAACCCCAAAAGGGGTAATGAAGAGAGTTGGCTATGACTGAAACAGCTCAACAACAACATAGTATATGGGCCTTAGCAGATAGATAATAGGAAAATGCCTGAAGTTAAGAGAGTAAGGGACATGCCCAGGTTAACACATCCCCTAAGTATTAGAGGCAGGATTGGAACATGATTCTAAGAGCAGCTTCCCATAGAGCATGCGTGACATGAAACAATATGACACCACACCACACTGACTCTACTAGGTCCAGAGGCATATTACCAATATTTGTTGACTTCTGAATTGAAAAAAATGCTTTTGGAGAGACTTAATTTCAGTTAGTCATTTGGGAATCTCAAAATGTAAGTCAAAGGAGGAACAAGATGTGTATATGTAAAACCCATGGGGTTAAAATAACCCGTGGGTTATTTCAAAGAGCGTGACTGCTATGGAAAAGGCCTGAGGGTTCCCTGCAATTTTGTATTTTTAACACTAGTTCACAAGCCCCAACTAGTGAGCTTTCCCTTAACATTCAGTTAGGGAAAAACAAACAAGGAAACCTTACCTAAAATAAAATAATTTACTAAGATATCATGATAAGAAAAGAAGCTATATACCATTCTATCCATAAACCTGAATGCATTCTACAACTGTATTTGAATACAATGGTATTGAATACACATGTTAAGGGAATACTTCTGAACTTCAGGGTCTCAATGATCTCTTTTTTCCTCAGAGTCTTTAGAAAGCTTTTTTTTCTGGGCACATATTTCTGGTGGGGGTTGAAGGTAAGGATGGGTTACTCCAGGAGTCCCGGATCCTATTCCTCTCTTGAGTCCATAGCTAGCCCTCTCTTTTTGTTTTCTTGCTCCTTGAATATGCCTGAAGAGTGTGTATGTCTGTTCCCTGTTGGATGTGGTATCTCCTACTACTTTTCCAAGGTCCAGGATTGATTAGAGGTTAAAGGGAGAGGAACACTTTTCTTTCTCCTCCTCCTTCTACCTCACCCCTTCTCATTACTTTAGTGTTGACTGATCTAAAGACCACTGTAGGGCATGCCCATCTTCTGCCCTTCAGCTCTTATAATTCAAGAATGGCTTCAATCTTCCAAATTATTAATGCCTTATTATTAAAATTATTATTATCTATTGGTGTCAGTTTGGTGGCACAGAGGATAACTGAACTCAGGAAGATCTGAATTCAAATATGGCCTCAGATACTTACTGAGTGATCCTGGGCAAGTCACTTAACCTCAGTTTCTTCTACTATAAAATAGGGGTTGTTATGATACCTACCTCCTAGGGTCCTTTTGAGGATCAAGCAAGATATTTGCAAATAGTGTGTCTGATACATTATTGTCCAGTTGTGTCCAACTCTTTGTGACCCCACAGACCACAGCACATCAATACTGTCCATAAGATTTTCTTGGCAAAGTTACTAGAGTGCTTTGTCATTTACTTCTCCAGTGGATTAAGACAAATGGGTCACATAGCTCCTAAGTGTCTGATGCCAGATTTGAACTGAAGTCCTTTTGATTCAAGGCACAGTGGTTTATTCACTAAGTCACCCAGCAGCCTAATCTGACACATAAAAATGTTAGCTATAATTAACTCTTGCTCTAATGATATCCTTATCATTTTGTGATTCTGGGAGCTGGAGATGGAGAACCAAATCCTCCTCCTAATAATGATAGCTAACATTTATAACTTACTTTGAGGTTTCCAAAGCTCTTTACATATATTCTTTCATCTGATCCTTATGACCATCTTAAGAAGTAGATGCTATTATTATTATTATTCCTGTTTTACAGTAAAAAAAAAATGGGGACAAATAGAAAGCTTTCACATAGCTAGTGAGTTTCTGAGACCAGATTTGAACTTTGGTCTTCCTAAAACTAAGACAAACACTTTAATGAATTTCAGAACAATACATGAAATCAATTATTCAACATTTATTAAGCATTTGTTCATGTGCTAGACACTGTACTAATTGCTTTAGAAATCAATCAATAAACATTTATTAGATACGTACTATAGGCATTCTTCAGATAAATTTTGGGTTTGGTTCCAGACCTGCTGCAGAAAAGTTTCCCCATGCATATAAGTTATATTTATATTATGCTATAATTTTTAAGTGTAATTATATTATGTCTAAAAACAATATATCTACCTTAATTAAAAATATTGTACTTTATTGATAAAAAAAATGTTACTTAACATCTAGGTTTTGAGCAAATCATAATCTTTTTCTGATGGAGGCTCTTGCCTTGATGTTGATGGCTGCTGATTGGTTAGGTTGGGGGTTGCTGAAGACTGGGGTAGCTGTGGCAAGTTCTTAAAATAAGACAATGAAATTTGTCCCTTTGCCTGACTCTTCCTTACATTTGCTCATTTAGAAGCCATCATAAGGTTATTAGCTGGTCTAATTTTAATGTTATTGTGTCTTAGGAAATAAGGAGGCCTGAGGAAAGAAAGAGAGATAGGGAATGGTGTTCAGTAAAGTGGTCAGAGCACACACATTTATCATTTAAGTTTGTTGTCTTGTATGGGTGAGGTTTGTAGTACCCCCCCCAAATTACAATAGTAAAACCAAAGCTCTTTGATCACAGTTCACCACGACAGATATAATGATAAAAAGGTTTGAAATATTGCAAAAATTACCAAAATGTGCCGCAAAGAAACAAGGTGAGCACCTGCTGTTGAAAAAATGGCATTGACAGATTTGCTCTGATGCAAGGTTGCCACCTTCAATTTGTAAATAATGAAATATCTTCAAAGTATAATACAGCACAATAAAATGAGGTATACCTATATATACCAGATGCTCTGCTAAGCACTGAGGATACAAAAAGGGACAAAAGATATTCCCTTCCCTCAAGGAGCTAATAATCTAATGAATTATTAAATATTAAAGTACATAAAGTCAAGTGTCAACATATATATATATATATATATATATATATATATAGTACAAAGTGTAGAGGTATTACAATTCAAAGAAAGGAAATTATTCTGTCTGTGGGATAGGCAAGGAAGATGAATTTTTAGTTGATACTTATGATCTGTGTAAATGGAATGAAGATCAGAAGGCATTTCAGGGGGAGGTAAGATTAGGTACAAAGGGAGCTCTTATAATTAGTAATATGTATGAATGGAAGGAGGGAGTGAAGATGTAAGGAGTGGGTATGACCAGAGATATGGGTATGGTATGATCAGAGACCAACTTAGCTAAAGGAAAGGTTTCATGGGGGTGGGAGCAGTGCAGTAGTAGGAGAAAACAAGGAAATAGGTTAGATAGAGCCAGTTCATAGAAAGCCTTGGATACCAAGCTAAGGAGTTTGGAGTTGACCCAGTTGGCAACAGGGAGCCACCATCCTTAAGCAGGATAATGACATAATGAAAGCAATGTTTTAGGAAGATTTATCTGGCATCAGTGTATAACTGGAAGCTTCAAGAGTAGTTAGGAGGTAGTGGCAGGAATTCAGACATAACGTAATGAAAGTCTGGACCTAAGGTAGAAATAGAGAATTCTGAATGAAGCTGGGAAATTTATCCTGCTTTGGATGAGACTTGATGATGACTGAACAAGGATGATGAAGAGGGAGTAATAAAAGTTACCAACATGGTGAGCCAAGAGAATTGTGCCCCTGATAGAAATGAGGAAGTTTAGAAAGGCATTTGGCCTGGGAGAGATAAAACAGTACGCTTAGTTTAAGATGTTTTTGAATCTGAGATAACCTTGCCAAATGAAGAGGTCTTATTGGAATTACTGGACTAGAATTCAGAAATACCAACAGAAGCAGAGATGCCTAGTCCAATAGTTTTGTTTGTAATTTGCCTAATACCTTTTTTAGACTTCCCTCTATTCCTCCCTACCAACCCATTCAGGCATCAACCCATCCAAAGTAAATAGAAGTTAATTGATTAACCTGTGGGCAGAGAATTTTCCTTTCTCTGACTCTAGGCTCTGAGGCTAGAGTTCCATCTTTTACTTCTTCCCTGCCCCAGAGCTTTATCCCTTTCTTTTGGAACAAAAGAGGAATGACTGAGGGCAAAGGGCCCAGAAACTAGGTTTATAAGAATCATGGAACCTTTCTGTAACAGTCATAAGAGATAGAGATGGGAAGAAAATGATGGAGAGCACAGACAGAAATGTCTCATTTCCTTCTCTACCCTGAGACACTACTGGTGAATTTTAAATCTTAAATTTTAAAAATTGATGTAAGAAAAAAAAAAGAGATAAAAGTCTTCTTTCCATTCTTTTAAAATTAAAATTCTCATTTAAAAGGGGCACATGGAAAAGTGGATAGAGAGAGAGCAGGACTCAAAGCCAGAAAGACCTTGGCTCAAGTTTCAACTCTGCCCCAGGCAAGTGACCCTAGGCATCTATCTTCTAGATAGTGGCCCTAGACTATCTTCTCAGTCCTGGATTTCAGTGATTCTCAAACTTTTTGTTGTTGGGACCCTTTACAATCTTAAAAATTATTGAGGACCCCTGAAAAAAAAAGAAATTTTGTTAATATAGGCTTTATCTATCAATAGTTACTTTGTTAGAAATTGAAATGTATTTGTATTATAATGAAACCCATTTTGATCAGGAACTTCTGACCAAGGTGATGGAGAGAAGCCAGGAATTTTCTTAAACTCTCCTGGGTTTCCCTCAGAAACAGTGTTACTCAAGCCTCTCAACAAATTTTGGAGCCACAGAACCCACAAAAAACACAGAGTGGAACATCCTCCAACAAGGTCACAGAGGACCGTGAGGATACTAGGGCAGAAAAAAGAAACCCAGAGCACCAGCAGTGGGTGAGATGCGGACTGATCTGGGACACTTGATCGTGGGGGAGATCTCCAACACAGGCTTTCGCAGTTCAGAGCAGTGAGTATACTGTGTGGATGGCGGGCTGGGAGAGCTCTAGCATGGGTGCCCAGGACTCCCATTCAGCTTGCGAGGCTGGTCTGGACAAACTGACCTAGAAGTCAAGACCCTGGTGTTCCCAGCCTGGAGGGCCTGGTGTTCCAGTGCAGAACACCAAGAGAGAGCCCCAGGTATTTCCACCTTTCCCAAAGGCCTAGGAAATGGGTGGCTAACAGTTCAAAGAGAGCTACTGGTATTCCTCACTGACAGGTCCACTGAGCAACCTCATGGAGTTCCTAACATTGATGACCCCAGGCCAGTAAGCAAACTTCTAGGTTCTCAACATCGAAGGTCTGCAAACAAGAACCTTGAGATAGGACCTAGTAACAAATCTCAAAATGAATAAGAGAAATTAAACAAAAGGAGGGTCTATTGAAAGTTTCCTTGGAGATAAGGATGGGCAAACATTAGCTCACAAAAGGAGGGAAAGAAGGAGTACCAAATGTGAAGCTTCAGAGGAGAATATGAATTGGTCTTCAGGCCAGAAAAACTTCTTAGAAGAGTTCAAATTGGAAAAATGCAAGAGAAAATTAACATCCTGCAATAAAAAGTGACAGAAGAAAATAAATCCTTTAAAAATACAATTGGGCAAATGGGAAAAAAAGATAATAGCTCCTTTAAAAATAAAATTGACTAAATGGAAAAGGAGATGCAAATACTAACTAAAGAAAATAAATTATTGAAGCATAGACTGAGGTTAGTGGAAGCTAATGACTCCATGAGACATTAAGAATCAACTAAACAATATCAAAAAAATTGAAAAAATCCACCATTCTCCTTCTGAAAGGGATCCCAGGATGAAAATGCTAAGGAATATTGTAGCCAAACTCCAGAATTATCAGATCAAGGAGAAAATCCTGCAAGTGACCAAAAAGAAGCAATTCAAATAACAAGGAGTTATAACCTGGATTACACAGGGCCTGGCTGCATCAACATTAAAGGATCAAAGGCCTGGAATATGATATTGCAGAGAGCAAGAGAGAACTTGAATTATGACCAAGAATAAATTACCTAGAAAAATTGAGCATACTTTATCAGGGGAAAAGATGGATATTTAATGAAATAGATGACTTTCAAACTTTCCTGATAAAAAACAAGAGCTAAGCAGAAAAATTTGATTTTCAAACAGAAAACTCAAGAGCTACATGAAAAGATAAACAGGGGAAAAGAAAATGATTATTATTTAACAAGATTAAACTGGTTATCTAACCTAACTTGGGAGAAAGATTCTCATAGCTCTTGAGAATTGTAACTCTCTTAGAGGGACTTAGACTGAAGGTATAGATTTAAGTTGATTTTGATGGGATGATATAAAAAAAATCAGACTTTAAAAAAGGGGGGATTGTAATGAGACAAGAGGAAGGGAGAGACATAATGAGGTACATTACATCATTTGAAGAGCTGCAAAAGATCTTTTACAATGGAGGGAAAGAAGGGGCGAATCGAGAGCTACTTGAATCTTACTCCCATTGGTCTTGGCTCAAAGAGGGAATAACACATACACTCAGGTTTAGAAATTTATCTTACCCTTCAGGTAATAGAAAGGGAAAGTGGAGGAAGGGAAGAAAGGGTTGATAGAAGGAAGGGAAAGAAGAAGGGGGAGGGGAAAAGGGAGAGTGGCTGATAGAATGAGGGACAGATTGAAGGAGACAGTACTCAGAAGCAAAATGCTGGTGAGGAAGGATAGGATGAAAGGAGGAAAACCATTTTGAACTCATCAACTCCCTGAAAGGGTCTTGACAACCCTCAGGGTCCCCAGACCATAGTGCGCTAGGGAATTCTTTAAGAATATGAATTGTTAAGAAGATACTAACTTGTATTAGTAAAGGAATTTTCTTGACCTATAATTTCCTAAACCATCTAAGTTATGCTTATCCCTATCCCCTTTGCAGAATTGGATAGGCATAACCATTCATCTCATCTTGTATGATTCCAGTCAGTAAGCAAGAAAGTGAGCAAAAAAAGCAAGAAATTATAATGAGCTAAGTGTTCTGTTAAAGCCAAGAGACACAAAGAAAGGCAAAACCATGATCTCTGTAAGAAATGCTAATGGAAGAGACAGCATGCAAATAAGCACATACAAGATGAATACAATATAAATGGAAAGTATTCTCAGAAGGACACCCTGTTGGGACTCAGAAGACAGAGAGCTTTGAGCGGAGTAGAAGGAAGCCAAGATAGCCAGAGGGTATTAGTGAGGAGGGAGGACATTTTAGATACAAGCAACAACCGACAGATAGGTAGTGCTGTGGATGGAGAACTGGGTTTGAAAGAAGGAAGACTCATCTTCATGAGTTCAAATCAGCTTCAAACATTCATTAGTTCTGTAACTGAGCAAGTCTACCAGAAACCTTCCCCAATCCCTCTTAATTCTAGAGTTTTTCCTTTGTTGTTATTTCCTATTTATCCTGTATCTAGCTTGCTTTGCTTATATTTACTTGCCTGTTGTCTCCCCTATTTGACTGTAAGCTTCTTGAAGGCAGAGACTTTTACTTGTTTTTGTAAACCTGTTCCTAGCACAGTGCCTGTTACAGAGTAGGTACTTAAAGAAATGTTAATTGATGGTAGCCAAATTGGGGAGGACTTTAAGTATCAGCTCTCCACCTGTTAAGCCACACTTCCTAGCCATAATAGGCATAAGTATATATGGATCTATCTAGATAGATAGAGATTAGCTAAACTTGATCTAGAGCTAAGAAGTTGATAGTTCTGGTGCCCCATAACCTAATCAGTCTACATTGCAAGTATTGTATCCAGGTCCGGGTTTTGCATTTTAAAAGGAACATTAAAAAAAACCAAAACCTCACTGGAACCCAAAGAAATGCCCAGGACCTAAAGAAAATCCTCTACCTTATTAGAGAGAAAATACTCTGGCATGTCTCCAAAATATTAAATTGTTCAGCAAGTGCGATTGATTGATCAATGTATTGAGAGAGGAAGCTTTCCTTACTGGGAGTCCCATTTGCCAGTGGGATCAAAGGTCTGGACCAAAAACTAGGTGGCATTAGCATTTGGTGGAATGACTTCATTATGTTGTTAACTCATGCTTTCAATCCATTAAAAGCCCTAGGTCCTTTTCAAACAAACAACTAATTTTATTCAGCTACATCTTCAATTGGGGCAGTTGAGCCATTCTTTGTGAGGATGGAAGACCTCCAGATTTCTTAGGCCACTAGCCTTAGAGACAAGAATTTCAAGGAGCAGGGCAGAAACTAGATTGAAGGGGTTAATGAGGGTGTGTGTGGTGAGAAAGCCACAGGACTTACTGTAAACTCATTCAGAGGAAGTTTAGTTGAAAAAGGAAGACACATAAGAAGGTAGGCATTTGGAAAGAATGGGAAAGTCAAATGATTAAAAAGCATTTTTTTTAGGTAGAGTATTTTTCCAAAGGAACCTCTAATGACCTAAAAGACCAATGTAACCCAAAGATGCATTTTCCCCCATCTTAGATAGTTAGTTAAAAGCCCAGTATCTAAACTCATAAACTATTAGCCCTGAAAGGGACCCTGGAGAGTGCCTGGTCCCTCAATTAATCAATGAGGCCTGAGTGCCCCTGAAGCTAAGTGACTTATCTAGGGTCACACTGATAACACTGAATTATGGCATCATAGTGTAGTGGACAGAAGGCTGGACCTAGAATCAGGAGGAATTCAAATCCTGACTCAGTCACTTGTTGTGTGACTCTAGGCAAGTAACTTAATCTACCTCAATTTCATTATCTATGAAGTAGAGACAACTATAGTATTTCACAGAGTTGTTTTGAGGATTAAAGGAAGGAAAGAAGGAAGTCAGCACTAAGCATATATTCCTGAGTATCAGGTATAGAAAACACACTGGGCTAAATGCTTAACAAATATTATCTTATTTGAGCCTTACCACAACCCTGTAATATGGGTGAGTTTATTATCCCCATTTTACATCTGAGGAAACTGAGGTAGAGATTAAATGATTTGCCCAGGGTCACACAACAAGTGAGTGTCTGGGCTAAATTGATCTCAGGTCTTCCTGAATCTAGATCTAGCATTCTCTCACTGCTCCACAAATCTTAAAGGGTTCTATAAATCTTTTCCTTCTTTTTTTCCCTCCTTTCCTCCTCTTCCTCCTCTTCATTTTTCTTCCTTCTCTTTTTCCTTCTCTTCCTCCTCTCCTTCTATCTCCTATTCCTCCTACTCTTTTTTCTTTTCCCCTTTTCTATTATTACATAGTAGCAGAGCCAGGACCAGGCCCAGATCCCCTGCTTCACAGTCCCTTCACAAAAACCACTTAATGCCCCCTAATATTTTTTTCAAATGCAGTGTTAATGAAGATATTCAGCTACAATTCCTGTTTCCCTTTATATCACCAATTGAGAAAGTGTGAAATCACCTGATATTGAGACCATGAGTACACTAAAATCAGAACTTGAGTTAGTTTTTATTCTCTTACTGACCCAAAGACTGCTGAAAATCTCTCAAGGAGAAGGGAGATATATATATTACCTATATCTATATCTATATCTACATCTACATCTATATATCTATATATCTATATCTATGTATATATATATATATATATATATATTTATGTTTTATAGTCACTCAGGTCCAAGAAAGTATTATGTGGTTGGTTCCAGAAATTAAATTAGCAGAACTTTATCACACTGCTTTCCTAAGGGAAAAAAAAGACTTTGTAAAGATTTTTTTTAAAAAAGATTCAGCGGTAAAATGAAAAGATCTCTCAATCTGGAGGCAGAGGACTTGACTCTATGACCTGTTATGTGACATTGAACAAATTGCTTCCCTGGATAAATTGCTTCCCCTCGCTAGACCTCAGTTTTTCTCTATAAAATAAAGAGGTTGAGTTTTATAAACTTTGAAAGTCTCTTCCATTCTAAACCTATGATCCCATGATACCAAGGTAAGTGTGGTATGCAGGAGTATGGTTAAAATCTAATCTCAGACACTTATTAGCTATGTAATGCCCAGCACTAAATTTCAATTTCCACTCCTGCAAAAATTCAGCTAATGATAGCTTCCTTCCACCCATTATCAAATGAGTTCATGTATGGAAGTTAAAGCTCTGTGTAAATATCAGATTATTATTATTGTTGTTGTTATTATTATTTCTTATCATGTGCACGATCTGTAAGGTATGGTTTTTCTTGAGTATCAGATATAGAAAAATGCAGGGGTTTGTGGGAAAACAAGTTGGGAAAGAAACCATGGTTCTAACCTTACCATCAAGTCCTGTTTTTAAATCTCATTTAATCCTGGCTCCAGAAAAACAGTACCCTTATTTGTCCAGGTTTATCTCTTACCCAAGGTTACAGTAGTTTCACTGGTTCTCACACTTCTTTTAGGGAGGGAAAAATGAAGTGAAAAATGATCTTGTATCTTTGGAAACTGGGAAAATATTATTTGTTGCTACTGTGTGGAGAAAAGGAGCTTTGGGTACATAGGAAATAAAGGGTATATGTTGCTTTCTTGTCTCCTGAACTCTATATTTTTTTTCTCCTTCCTATCTTGCAGGGATGTGTGAACATACTGTTTTTAGCTTCTGTGGGGGAGCTATTAAGGTAAATATTGAAGCTTAAATGGAATTTGGAAACAAGAGGAATATTTCACTTTGAACAAGGACCTTATATATATAGATCTCTCTCGATCTCTCTCTCTCTCTCTCTCTCTCTCTCTCTCTCTCTCTCTCTCTATATATATATATATATATATATATATATCTGTTGTCAGATAAGATGTCTGATAAGTAACCACTTTTAAAATAGTTTGCATTTTCAATTGCCTATTTATATCCTGTCCCTTAGTTTTCTGGGTTTGGACTGTTCCCCAGCTCTTTATTTCACTGTTCTGACCTTTGCCTGCAGTAATCCTCCTCAGAGGGGACTATGGGGACCATTCAAGTTCACTAAATGAGTTACAGAGCAAATCAGTATGAAAATTACAACCAAATTTGAAATGTTTGAGGTCATTTGACAACCCCCCATGACAAGTGTAATATAATTAACCTGCCCAGCAAAGTAGAAAAGGGAAGGGCTGTATGTTTCCTGGGATATTTCTGTTTATGTCACTCAGCCTTGAAACTAAGGAGTTATCTCTAGGTACTATCTCTGTCTCACCTCAGTCAGAAAGTCAGTGGATTTTTCCTTCATGGCATTTTCCCATCATTTTTCCTGTTCCATTCCAAGCATAGCCCAGGCAAATGATTCAACCTACTATACCTTTTTGATCATATCATATCCTGCTCAAAAACTCCAGCAACTTCCACTTGCCTACCCCAAATCCAGTCCCCCAGCCAAAGACAATGCCCTAGACAGTCTCCCAAATTCCTTTTCTAACCTTTTCTCCTGCTTTTATGGTATACAAGCCTTCTCTCTTCTCTAACCAAAATAATCTGCTCCCAAACTCTGAGCTTTGAAATTTCCTTTCTTGTTGTTCAAACCATTCCCCATCTGGAAATACTTTCCTCTTATCCTACCTGTCAACATCCTAATCCTTCTTCCATACCCAGCTCAAACTATCTCCTTCATGAAGTTTTCCTGCATCACAATAACTGAAAACAATCCTTCCTTCCTCCTTATTTGAATGACATTCATTGTCTTTATCATTCATCTATTACATATCCCACATTGCCTTATATTTGCTTATTTGTATATATTTCTTGTTTCCCTAGCAATCTTCTTAGCTTCTGGAAGACAGAAACCAAGTCTTGAATTTCTTTGCAGTCCCACATTGTTAAACATAATGATTTGCATATAGAAGACTGTCAGAACATATTTATTGAATGAATAAATGAATGAGGGAGTAATCATTGAACAAAGAGACAGGAAATATGGCTGTCAGTCTAGATTCTGGCACTAACTGTGGCTGTAGAACATATAAACATAAACATACATAAAATATATGCATATATATGATACATCTACACACATGTATATGCATTTATAAGCAGAGGTTGAATGACTTGATTGATATGGATATGTGTCCCAACTTATATTTAAGGTTTCATTGAAATCATATTCATTCAAGAGCTTTTTGGAGAATGCAAAGTACAAATGAAAAGTAATATTAGTAATATTGCTCACTATCAATGGAAGGAAATGTATAAGGTTTATAATAGGAATAGAGGCACTTTAGTGCAGCAACTAAGAGAAACCAATAAGAGCTTGATCACATCAGCAAGATCAGGGACAGAGGATCATACCATCTTATATGTCCTCCTTGAAAAATGATTGCATATTTCTCAGAAAATAAGTAAGTAGGGAAATTTCTGGGATTTGACTTTAAAGATGGGTAAAGAACATTTTATTCAGTCTCCTTTATAACTTCTTCCCTCCAAGTCCCTTTGAAATCAGTCCAAGAAGGAACTTTAGAGCCCTGCTTAAAAGAACATTTAAATATCTTAGAAAATAAGTATAATTATAATGTTTCAGATGAGCAAACCTTTTCACGTACACAGATGCACTCATAATGGGCTCCCTCCTTTTGAGTTTTGGCTTTTACATTAGCTCTTTCGCTTTCCTCTTGGAATATGATGAGCTAATTGGAAATGAATATGGGAGGCACTGGAAGACTCACCAAATGAAAGGGAAGTGTGAGTGGCCCCTACTCATCAGCAAACCCTGAGGGACCCTGGGCTGTCACATGGACTCAGGCAAAAAAATTTAACCTCTCTTCTTTTCTTCTTTTGTAAACTTAGGATCAAAATACTGACAGCATCTTGCAGAGGTACCAGGGAGACTTAATTATTGATGAAGAGGCACACATTCTATATATAATTTGATTTGTCTGCCATGACTGTCTGATAGGAAAGTACCAAGTAGCTTTGAATTAGCAATGCTATTGACTTCAAAACTACTTAAAGAAGTTAGGCACAATTCCTGTGGGAAATCTTTTATTTTAAAAGAGAAGGAAACCTGTATGATTCCTTAGGTATAAAACATTGAAATTCTAATCACTAGTGAAATACTTAGGACTCTTTGAGATCATCATAGGAAGGTGGACAGTAAAGAATGGTTCTCCTCAGTTCCCTCACCAAGCTCTACACTCTTTTGCTTATCTTTAATACACAAAGAACATCACAAAATGTCTAGGGATGGAAACTCTTGCCTTTTATTTCAGCAGTGAAGAGATAGACTGTAACTTGAAGATTCTTAACTTCCACCTTAATAATCTTGATCATACTGAACTACTGTCTGCCTTGGTGAAAATCTTCCTCTCTCCCCTCCCACCACCTTTCTTGGAACTCTCAGTCTAATGGAACTCAAATCTAGCTCTTCTTGGTCCCAATCCTCTGTTTTCCTGTCCCACCACTCCTGGAGTTCTTGGACCAGTGTGAAAAATATCCTCTTATCAAAGATCTCCATTGCTTGTTAGGATCTCAGAGGCCATCCTCTCATTTTACATCAGAAAAAACTGAGGCCAAGAGAATATAAATGACTAAACTGAGATCTGAACTGAGGTCTTAGATTCTGTCTCAAAGAGTTCTTTTCATCATGCCAAGCATCTTTCCTTCATTCTAGATATTTCCTTCTGACATTCCTTCCATCTGTTGACTTTCACTAGATAATAGCTTCTTTTTGAAATTACTGGATTCTTTAACAATTAACCCCTCTGGTTGTGACTCAGAACAATCCCACCCCTAACATTCTGATTTAAGGACTCTTGACCTTGAACTAGACTAGATTGTAGAGATCATCTAGTCTAACCCCCTGGCTTTAAAAACAAGCAACAAGAGATGAGGTGACTGGTTTAAAGTCACACAGAAAATAATGTAACAGAGATGGACATTAAACTCATGTCCATTGCCTCCAAATCACAGTCCTTTCAACATGCCATGATGACTCTCATATTCTAGAAATAGAAACAAATATTATGGGCATAATTTTGACTCCTCTTAGACTCCTCTTCCTAAAGAAGATAAGACCTAAGTCAAGATGTTTATAATAGGAATGTTCTTATTCACTTTGTCAAAATTCTCAAAACCAAGAAACATTTTAAAGTAGCTAATTGCTGATTGTATATGCTGTGGATAGTGCTGAACAAAGCAAGCTCAAGAATTGCCAAACAAGAAACAAACAAAACCTATATAACTCCTCCAGACTCTTTATCCCCAAGATTTTCAACTTCTCATTGTAAGAAATCTTTTCTTCTAGGCTTGATCCAGAAAAGAAAAATCAATGAAAGTCATTTATTATAAACAGCTGGGAATGTAAGACTACCATCAGCAGCTCAGCTCTGGTAATAGAGGTACAGGCTAAAAAATAGGTTGAATTAGAGCAAATGATTCCATTCTCCAGAAGCATCAGCTGTAGCCATTAGGGAAGCTAGTGTGTGTGTCGGGGGGGACCAATCTAGTTTATGCCATATAAGAGTAATGGGAGCAGTTAGTAAGGATTAGCTGTTTTCTGACATAGTAAGACCTTATTCACACTTCGAGTGCCAAGGACCACAACTCATTTATGCTTTGGTTTTCATTCATAAAACTATGTTCATCCCAATGATAGCCAAAGGACCACGGTTAGTATCCTTCACCAAATCAGGTATATAGGGAGGTGTTTTGGTTAGGAAATTATGTCTTCCCTCTTTCTAAAATGCCAAATATTTCTTTCTAAGTCTCTTCTTTCTCCAGTAAATAGAAACAACTGCCTCCTTTAAGAAAAAGGGGATGGTGCCAGACATAAAATGAAGAGATTTGGAGAGGTGGAGGGAAGAGCAAGGAGATCAAAGAGAAAATCATGAGGACAGATCAATTGGTTAAGCTGCAATAAGTGACCTGAACCAGATGGAAACCATATGGAAGCTATGATAGTTGAGCTTCCAGTGAGAATGTGCAGTTTATCATGAAAGATGATTATTGCTTCAAGAAGTTGGAGACAGTTTTACCTAGCACACACACACACACACACACACACACACACACACACACACACACACACACACAATTCCAAAGGATTCTCTGGGACTTGTATTATAGCAAAATTTGTTTGTCATAGGGCAAGCCAGCTCAGAATAAGAAAGGAGGAAAGCTAGGAGATACTAGGGTAGATATAACAAAATAATAATAATAACTCATATTTATAGAATTTTTTATTAAAAGTATATCTAAGGATAATCTTGCTCAGCTGGGTCTCATGCCAAGTTCTCTATAAGTTTCTTTTCACCTTAACTGCTTTGCACTAATTTGTGAGACTACTCAAAATTTTCTATCTTCCAACAATTGAAGTAAATATTGAAATTTAAGTCATTTTTGACTTTAGCTGTTCTGCCTTCTTGACCAAGAAGTTGTTGAGGCTTTATGAATTATTAGTTAGCTGAGGCAGTTTTTGAACTCACTTAGCCTCTTCATTGTGGCAACTGTGGTGCATAGGTTAAATTTGTAATAATTAGTGACAGAGTCAACACATTTACTTTTGTCTATTTCCCATTTTCTGGAGCTAATGATTTGATTACTAATGTCAGATTGGAGCTGCCTTCTAATTTGGTATTATTTTTGATCTTTGCTCTAATAAGTTAAGAAATGATTATCAGTCAGGCATTCCCTGACTGTTAAAATTTACTTAGTTTTTCTGTTGTGACTATTATGTCTGATTTTGTCCTTCTAAATAGCCTACTATCACTTCTCCCCTTTCATTTCTTGCTGCTTAACCTTTTTTTTTGGCAGTCTGGTGAAGCCTGTGGACCTCTTCTCAGAATAATTTTAAATTATTCTTAAGTGTTTCATATAAATATACAAAACAGCAAAGGAAATCAATTACACTGAAATAGTTATCAAAATATTTTTAAAAACAAATTCAAAGACCCAAGATTAAGGGCATCTATGACCTAAATATCCTTCCAAATAGTTTTCAGTGTCATTCCCCATGTGGAGAGAAGCACATTGTAGTCACTACACATTCTTAATGTGATTTCTCTATGTCTTAATCTATTGTAATATGTGTTGGTTTGTGATAAATATTTGAAGAAGGAAATGCCTAACTCTTCTAGTATCTTTGCTAAGAAAAACTTCAAAGGGGTCAGAGAGTTGGATGTGATTGAAAATGACTAAAACAACAGCATGATCTTCATAGTAGTCTGTTTGCAAAATGATGAGGGCCTGGAAGGCAAGATGCTAGTATCCCATTAAATTTTATTTCTTATTGATCAGGGTGTATGCAATGAAAGAAATTCTCATAATCCCTTTATATTTAAATTTCTGAATTTGAATCATTCTTCCATTTAAATGCAATTTATTTATGTCTTTTGGTTTTATTATAGGGAGATTATTATTATTATTATTATTATTTATTATTATTATTATTATTATTTATTATGTCCCTCCAGGAATAACTGGTCATTGGACAAAGATTTTTATGTTAGCATATATTTGTGCCCCTAAAGGTTCAAAGGATCAAACTGATATTTGTAGAGAGCTTTAAAACTGTAGAATTTATGGTAATACTGTCCTCCATTTTTATCACCACTCTTTCATTATTGCAAAAGCAGGAAAAAAAAATTTAGGATTTTGAGTCATCTAGGGCAAAAACAACAACAATAACAGCAAACCCACTACCTAGTGACCATTTTTCTGGGAAGGAGTCTTTCCAAATCTGTTTGAATTGACCTTGAACTATAAGTAGATCATAATCTGCCTCTAATATTCAAGACTTTTACAGTCTTGTGAAACCCAGTAGATTTTCAAGGTTACAAGGTAAGATCCTGAACCTTTTTTTGTAATTAGAAATAACAAAACAAAGTGAAATCAAACAGATCTGCTGACTTTTTTTTTTGGACGTTTGTGGAACTACGTCACATATAGACTTGACTTTTTCAGTATCCAAGGTGTGATGAAAGGGAGTGACAATAGTAGTGCCATTTTTGAAAAAGTTAGGAAGAATGGCTAAACCTGATGAAATACATTTTAAAAATCCATTTTTAGGTGAAGAAAATTTAAATATATTTAGTTTTCAAGTTATCTCAAAAAAATACCAAAAAAGTATGGAGAGATAAGAGAGATAGTTAAGAAAAAAGGTCCCAGGAAATTTTACCCCAAGTGGCTCATATAGGATCATTTTATCATCTCTATAAAATGTGCATGAAGATAATACAAACATGATTGATGGGTATCCTTGATGAAAACTTGAAATGGGGAAATTTGGGCTTTTGGAGACATATATATGTATATACACACACACACACACATATATATGTAAGTATATAGATATAATATATATAATCAAGTCATCTTTTTATAATCACACCACTTATTAAGAAGTGTATAGCTCTCTTTTCTCTCAGCCCAGACGGCAGTAGCATGGGTAAGTGTCATGGTCTTCATACTGCTAGGAAGCTTCACAGCCACAGGAGAGACCAAAAGTGGCATGACAAACAATATAAGAAAGCAAATTTGGGCACTGCCTTGAAGGCCAACCCATTTGGAGGAGCATCTCATGCCAAAGGGATTGTCTTGGAAAAAGTTGGTGTAGAAGCCAAGCAGCCCAATTCTGCCATCAAGAAGTGTGTGAGAGTCCAGTTGATTAAGAATGGCAAAAAAATCACTATCTTTGTTCCCAATGATGGCTGCTTGAATTTTATTGAGTAAAATGATGAAGTTTTAGTTGCTGGATTTGATTGAAAAGGTCATGCTGTTGGTGGTATTCCTGGAGTCCACTTCAAGGTTGTAAAAGCTGCAAATGTTTCTCTTCTGGCCTTGTACAAAGGCAAGAAAGAAAGAACAAGATCATAAAAATTGTGTGATGTCTTTGTCATAGTAAAAAACGTTTATGTAAAAACAAGTGTATACGATATTAGAACCTGCTTATTGACTTAGAACAAAATCCAATCTTAAAACCTCTTCTCAGGCAAGAGACATTATCAAAACTGGAAAAAACATACATTGACAGATATCTCTATATGAAAAATTTTGTTCACTTATCAGTTGAGTAGTGACATCGAGTGCCAAAAAACAAGGAGATATGTTTACCTAAAATGTTTGCCAGTGTCATAGAAAATGTCCCACACAGAGTAGAAGCAAAATAAATGATCATTACTTTTGGCATGGTTCTTCAAATATTCATGTATACAGGTGACATTGAATTCATTACACTGAGCTCTGAAAGTCTACAGAGCCACCCTAGTGAAATCTATAAGAATGCAAGAGTTGAAAGAAAGGAAGAGGAAGGGAGGAAGGAAGGAAGAGGAAAAAAGAGAAGGAAGAAAGAAAGAGAAGCTAGATGGTTGAATAGAGAGGGATGAATGGATATATAGAAAGAGATGAACAGAGAGATAGAAAGATAAGGAGATGGAGTGAGATAGAGATCCATAAAGAGTTATATAAGTCTAGGACAACTAGGACTTCGCTCTAGGACCCTGACATGCAGGAAGGTACTTCTCTTCACAATGGATAGAGAACTAAAAAAAGAATGGAGGATTATTATGGAGAGGAGTTGATTAAGTGTGTCCCTTGACCCATATTGGTGACTTTGAGGAAGAAGTCTTTGAGTACCTTTCCCAACCCTGAGAAAAAAAGTTTCTGTTTGGGCTCTGAAAAACAGAAACATAACTATTAAAAAGCCACCAGGGCTCACCAATAAACTGACTTAGTAGGGTATGCTTCCTCTCCCAAGCTACCAATATACCAAGAAGGTTTAATTCCTTGAGTAAGACAGGGCAATGGAATACCATGAAGCATGGATAGTGTCTGTGGGAAAGAAGTGCAATACTCTCCCCTGCCTCCAGATCCCCCTGTCTTCCCCACCCCCTGCCTCTGAGTGTTGGTGATCACTTTTCCCAACTCATGTGCTTCCTGGTCTGGGGACCCATATCACATAATTATTTGTGATTGTCAAGAATGATGCTATGCTAGTTTTGGGGTATCTTGGGGGCTTTCTCTGTCCCTTCACCCCTTGAATTCAATTTGTCTTGGTGATAAAGTTTTCAATTTTGTATTCAGGCACATATGGACACATATATGTATGTATATGTGTGTATGCAAAACTCATCTCAAGAAAAGATATTTTAAAACAAGTCTTTTAAGAACAGCAGAAAAATGTATAGGTGAGAAGTACAAAAATATTAAGTATTGAAACTACATATTGCTTGAAGATGATTTTCCCCATTATTTCAGGTAACTGGGTGGTACAGTGACTGGAGCACTAGTCCTACAGTTGTGAAAACTTGACTTCAAATTTGACTTCAGACATTAGTTGTATGGCCTCGGATAAGTCACTTAATTTCTGTTTGCTTCAGTTTCCTCTACTGTAAAATGGGGATGAAAATAGAACTTACTTTGCAGTGTTGTTGAGATCAAATGAGATCATATTCTTAAAATATTCAGCACATTTCCCACAGATAAGTGTGATATAATTGCTTACTCCACCCCCTCCCATTATTGCATAAGAATGGCTACTTATGAGAATTTAAGAGAGAATATTTTGTATTGTCTTAACCTCACAAGTCCCCATAATATCACTTTGTGTCATAGCTCTATTGTCCTTAAAAGTTGTATATAGAAAGAATTTGGATATTAGACTTGGAGTGAAGATTCAAACCTCACCTCTGACACTGAAAATTGAAAAATCACTTATTTCTCTGAGACTCAGTTTCTTTATCCATAAAATAGAGATAATAATACCTCTTTTATCCACCTCATAGATTTGTTGTGAGGTTCAAGTGTGAGACTGAAACTTTAAAAGTACAATATGTGTCCTTTAATCTCATTGCTTTTCTTATTTACTTGGGCAGATAGACGGTGCAGTGAAGAGTGTCGGGTCTGGAGTCAGTTAAACCTCAGTTCAAATATGACTTCAGATCCTTACTAGCTTGTGTGATCTTGAGCAAGCCATTTAACCCTGTTTGCCTCAGTTTCCCCACCTGTAAAATGAGCTGGAGAAGGAAATGGCTAAATACTCCAGTATCTATGTAAGAAAATCCCAAATGGGGCTTTGGGGGAGTCTAAAGCCACTCAACAGAATTGTTTACGCATTGACTTACCATTGTAATTTCTTTTTTTTTTTTTTTTTTTGCACAAGGAAATGGGGGTTAAGTGGCTTGCCCAAGGCCACACAGCCAGGTAATTATTAAGGGTGTCTGGGGTCGGATTTGAACTCAGGTACTCCTGAGCCCAGGGCCGGTGCTCTATCCACTGCACCACCTAGCTGCCCCTTACCATTGTAATTTCAAAGAGCCTTTCTATTTGATATTCAGTTAACAACGACTCTCACTTTGGCTTTAAGTTTCTCATTACATCTCACTCTTCCCCTTTCACCTCCTACCCTCTGTCAAATAATTTATTATCTGAGCAAACCTGTGAATGCCATAGGGGA
Organism: Macrotis lagotis; assembly: GCF_037893015.1. Taxonomy (NCBI): domain Eukaryota; kingdom Metazoa; phylum Chordata; class Mammalia; order Peramelemorphia; family Peramelidae; genus Macrotis; species Macrotis lagotis. Next base: position 727,998,154 of record NC_133658.1, on the reverse strand, counting down.
GCTTTCTCTATTTGCAGGAATCCCAGAGATAAACCTTTTTACAAAGTGAAGAACCATTCTGCACTACAAATAAGCACAGGAATTCCCTGTTGGGGTTGGGTATTTCTCATCCTCCTACTATTCAGGGCTCAGGGTAACAGCCATAATCTTTTGGCAGCTCTTACCTCTGTGAGTAGAGGGAATGGGGACAATTTTACCATGGCTCTACCCAGACAGTAAGGGGTGACCCAATAAGATGCAGGATAACTTAAGGACCATACTATAACAACTGCTTTATTCCATCTGTCTACTTCCTCAAGGGATTCATGCTGATGCTAGTGAACATCAGAGTCTGATGTATTCCTCAGCAAGTTGAAAGCTGAAATTCAAGGTGAACAATTTGCTGATGACACAAATTTGCTCAAATTCATCAAACAAAGGTCTTAGACAGGGATCTGACCCAGGGATTATCAGAGCAAATGAAAAACTGGGGAGGGGGGAGACTAGAAAAAAATCTACTCTTGCAGATCAGTTGTGAATTAGTTATAACCTTTCCAGAGAGAGCAGGAAAAAAACTCTGGCTTTGTCACAGGTAACCCAGGGAACGTCTTCCACTTGCTAGCTGCTGGTCATAAAAGTGAGTAAGAGATTTAGCTGAATTAAGAAAGGGTTGGAGGATAATTTAGAAACCATTATAATAATGGCATTGTATAAATCAGAGGTCTGTCCTTACCTCAGAGCTTCCCTCTCCTCTCCCATACTGTCCCCTCCTTCCTCCATCTAAAATTAACTTCTTACAATGGCACTGGGCTCTGGGTTACCAGGCAGCAGTAGGGAACAGTTTAAGGCTTTCTCTAGAATTCATCACATAGATCACATAGATCTCTTGAAAGGGTTAGTGTATGCTTCACAAAGCATCAATGCTCTTTTATTTTTACTTCCCTGGTTCTCCATGACTGTATCCTGGACATTTGTTCTCCCTAGCCCCCACCACTGCCTTTCATAAAACCTCTTAGTGAATCTTGAATGCTGGGGAAGGGAGATGCAAATGATGAGCAGTATCACTGAAGAAAGTCGAGTTGAGGGAGGGAGAAAGGAACTGCAGAGCCTTTGGATGAGGGAAAATTAAAAGGCAACAAGATGAATATGTCAAGAAAGGGGGGGGCACAAAGCAACCCAAAGGTATGAGGCAGCTCCAACTGCTTAATTGGGTCTATTGTTAGAGAACAAAAAGGTACCTTATTAAATAACAAAAACAGACTTTTAAAATGTCTCCTAAAAAAACATTGGATTTGCCTTCTTTGAATGTTGTGACAAAAGCTCAAGTCAAACTTGATAAGTGCAATAGATGAAAATTACATGGAAAAGGGAAAAAAAAGTCAGTATGTGTTTGTGTATGTTTAATATGGAATGGAATATTAAGTACCTACTATGTACCAACTAAGTAAAAGTGTTAAGTACTTTACAAGTATGATCTCATTTAATGAAACATTTATATGTGAGATCAATGAACAGTAGCATCTTGTTTATGTGGTATCCTTTTAAATGGTGAATAGCTAGAGAGTAGTTTTGAGCTATCTATCTTTCTATCTATCTACAAATCTCTCTATACCATTTAATAAGCATTGTGCTAAGTACTTGAGATGCCCTTCCTCAGGGATCTTGCATCTTACTGGGGAAAAGTTATTGGGGGGAAGGGGAGTAGGATCTTCAACTGTATATATATCTAGAATTTGACTCCCTGTCCAATAAATACCAGTTCTGCAATAAACACCCATTAGCACTTAGCTAAGAAACTCAGTTATTAGCTGTGCATGTATAACTTATAACAGATTACTTGCTCTCTTGGAGAGGGGGGGAGAGAAGGAATGGAGGAAGAAAATTTTCCAAAAATGAAAATGTGAAGTGGGAGCAATTATTTTCCTCATTTTGCAGATAAGGAGCCTAAGGTAGAAAGAAATTAAGTGACTTGCTGGGGGTCACATTGCTAAAAAGTGTCTGAGACCAGATTAGCATTCAACCCTACCTGACTTCAAGTCCAATGGTATGACATGGAAGACATGAGATGTAGCATTATTATTTGGGTGTATTTATATACATACATATATTTTTATTGTTCAGTTCTTTTCAGTCATATTTGACTCTTCATTACCCCCATTAGGAGTTTGTAGCAAAGATAGTGGAGTGATTTGCCATTTTTTTCTCCAGCTTATTTTACAGATGAGGAAACTAAGGCAAAGCAGGGTCAAATGACTTTCCCAGAGTCACAGTAAGTGTTTGAGTCTGCTTGATGAGTCTTCCTAACTATAGACCCAGCACTCTATCCATTGTGACACACACACACACACACACACACACAATGGGGCGGCTAGATGGCGCAGTGGATAGAGCACTGGCCCTGGAGTCAGGAGGACCTGAGTTCATTTCCAGGCTCAGACACTTAATAATTACCTAGCTGTGTGGCCTTGGGCAAGCCACTTAACCCTATTGCCTTGAAAAAAAACACCTTAAAAATAAATAAATAAATATGTGTGTGTGGGGTGAATACATACGTTTATATTCAATATAATATGACATTATTACATATTATATAATATAGCAATATATTGTATAACATAACAGCACATTATACTGTATACACAATCTAATAAACATACATATTATGTATATAATATGCATTACAAAATGTTAGCTATTATTTAGCTTCCTCATGATAAGCTGGAAAAAGCATTACTCAGTGCCAGAACATATCTGTTTGAATAATGACCTGGATACACAAGTTTTGTGACCTTAAGAATGTTACTTATACATTTTGAGTCTGTTTCCTTACCTTTCCCCCCCTTTTTTTTTTGGTCCAGACATGTCATTTCATTGGTTTAGGGAATTCTTGATGAGTAAACTGAATCTATCATACAAATCAGCACCTTTTGTGTACCTTATATTTTTTGAAAGTTAACTGGGACACTGAAAGGTTAAGGAACTTGCTCAGTCATATAGACAGAATATGTCACAGCAGGGCATGGGTTTTGGTTTTCTTGACTCTATGGGGACTGGAAAAGAAGAGATTATGATGAGAGATGTAGACATGGGAATGATTTGCATAAAAGTGATAGCTGAAGTCATGAAAGTGATTGAATTCAGGTAAAAGCAAATTGCTGAGAACAAGAGCCCTGGAAAAATCCATTATTAGGAGATGGAATGAGCAAAGGAGATAGAGAAGGAACAATCAAAAAGGAAGGAAGAAAAGCAAAAGCTATTAGATTGTAGAAGCAATGAAAAGAGAGTTTCATGGAGTGGTTGATACACAAAGTCAGTGTTAAAGAGAAATCAAGTGAATTTAATGAGTAGTGACTTCCAAGAGAACAGTTGGGCACAGGGGAATGTGTGACTATGAAGTCAATATAGTGACTATAGTCCACAGGTTCAAAGAATATGAGTTAAGAAGGAAATTTAGAGTTGGGATAGGAGTTTGAAGAGGAAGCAAAGTAAAACCAAGATTATTTTTTTAAAATGAGGAGTGTTGTCTGAGTATCAATGAAGGAAGGAACTCATGAAGAATGAGAGATTGAAAATGTCAAAGAGAGAAGAAGGATGCAAGGATGCAAAGTGAGCAGTTTTAGCATATTTTCTTCAGTTAAGTGAAATTCAACAAGCACCTACCTACTATGAGCTAGGCACCAGGCACCATGATGGGAATTCAAAGATAAAGTGGAAAATAGCATCTGACTTCAAGGAGTCTTTATTCTACTCTTCATAACCCTTTATTAAGCTACTATTATCTTCTACTTTGCATCTTTAAACTTTTTTTCAGAACCTGGAAGAAGCTTCCTCTAGTTGAAAACATGCCAACTGTTAGAATTAGCAGTGCAGTGTGTTCTCCCAATGTCAAATATGTTCGTTGGAAAGTGCATGAAGACTGGGTGACTCAGGTAAGAAGCAGGTTAATAAATAAAAAACTTATTAAACTTCTCTCTCTCTCCCTCAGCAATACTTAAATAAACAAGTCAATGAAAACCACATTCTTTATAGGATCAATCCAGCACAAATCACTCCTGGTCAGTCTAGCAATCAACACACATTCTTTGAGTATTTACTATGTACTGGACACTATTCTAGGTACTGAAAAATATGAAGATTAAAAATAGAACAGTCTTTGTCTTCAGAAAGTTTACATTATATTGGAAATGGGTATCTAGTCAACCAGCCCCAAACAAGTATTGACTGAAATGTTCAAAAGAGACCAAGACAAAAATGAGATGTCAAAAGATGTCATATGTATTGCAATATTCATAAGATGATGAGGGTGTAGTTTAATCAACTTTCCTTAGGCATGGACACTAACATTTCCTACCTTTGTCTGACTCTCCCATTATCTTGTGGCTCCTGTGGCTGAATCGAATATTTCCTTTTCCCCAGGGAATGAGTTGGTTAAAATGACTCAGTGCTCATGGAACCCATGATATAGCCTTCTTACTTCTTCTCATCAAGCGGAGTTATATCAATGTAAATGAAGTTCTTGTAAAATAAGGCATTGTTCTTCATATTAATGTTGATGTCCCCCTACTGAAGTTAGCTCCAAAGAGAATTGGTGATGTAGCAAAGAAGAGCAGTTGGATGCTTTGAGCAAAGTGCTTCAGGACAACAGGAAGGATGACATCTGTTACAGGAAGGGAAACTGATAAGGGGCACTCACTGGCACAAAGATTAGATTGTTGGATCTGCAGTCAGGAAGATTCATCTTCCTGAGTTCAAATCTAGTCTCAGATGCTTTCTAGCTGTGTGACCCTGGACAAGTCACTTAATTTTTTTGTCTGTTTCCTTTTCCATAAAATGACCTGAAGAAGGAAATGGCAAACCACCCCAGTCTCTTTGGCAACCCTCTCCCCACCCCCCACAATGAGTTCACAAAGATTTGGACATAACTGAAACACCTGAACAACAAGCTGGCACTTACATATCTATTTCCAAATTTCTAAGTCTCCTTTGGACAAATCAAGACTTAAACTGGATGATAGGGAATAGTAATAAAAATGGCCTTATTTATGAAAAGAGAGGGTGAATGGGGAGTGTGAGAAAATGTTGTAGAGGGAGGAAATAATCATTAAAAACATGAAGGCTAATTTGATGGGTAAAATGGGAAGTAAAAAGAAAAAGAAAGGTAGAACCAAGGAAAAAGAGTGATGTAAAGGCAATTGAGATTGACAAAATAATAACCATAAGAAAAGGGAAATAAATAGTAGGTTAGACTTCTCAGTGGAAAAGAAACACAAATTCAATTCAACAAAATTCAATTAACATTTATTAAACATCTAGGTGATAGGAATTTTCTTTTAATGGGAAGATATTACACTTTTATCTTCATAAGGTTATACTCTGCTAAGATCTGACATGTACATACAGATGAATAAGGTAAAATGTGGTAAGGACAAGGAAAGATGGAAAAAATTGCTCTAAGAAAATTTTAGAAGTGCTCAGGTTTCCTGGAAGAGGTAGCACACAAGTTGAGCCTTTAAGGAAGAATATACTTTTGAAAGATAGAAATGAAGAAGCAGTTCATTCCTGGAACTGGGGCCAGCCTGCTGAAATTCATGGAGATTGAAGATGTTGGATAAAAGGAAAGGTCAAATATACAGACAGGTGCCAGTCTAATTTGACTAGAAAGTAAAGTGAATGATGGGAGTAATATTGAATAAAGCTGAATAATGAAAGCAATACTAGACATAGAAAGGATTTTTTAAGAAGTAGTCTGTTGTATTTCTTCATGGTCTAAAATGTATGAAGAACCCAGCTGTTATCACAGTGTCTTGTTCATCATAGACATTTCATAAATGTTTGTTCAATTTTATAGCAAAACATCTATAACTTTCATAATAATATCTCCCTTGCAGGACCCTTCAACTTTCACCTTCCTTGGAAAAGTTACCTTTTACTAATTAATCTTTCAATCAACAAGCATGTATTCATTGACTTCTTTGTATCAATGCATGAGTGTTCAAGGAGGACTAGCTCCTCTAGTATGAGGACTTTTGAGCCCTTTTCAGAGCTGCTCATTTTCTACCTGGTGCTCAACTGTCACCTGTGGCCCCAAGAAGCTGGAGCATGTGCAGGGATGACACCCCAGTAAATTGCTTCAGCAGACGGGCTAAACCAGATTGAAGGTAACTAATAGACCACAGCCCCATCAGTGAGTTAGGGATGTCTGTCTCAAGCTTGTGAAAACTTCCTTTAGTGGAATGAACAGACTTGAACAATTTGCTCCAATGGCCATGAAGGTGGCTGAAGTAGGCATTGTGAAGGGCTTGGAACTGGTCAGACATCAAAGACACCAAGGCCATCCGCTGCATCCTGGGTTATTATCACCAATTGTCCTGACTTTCTTCCTGTTGGACTTCAATGACTCTGGAAGGGAGAGTGAGGCTTCATAAAACTCTTCCTCATTTAAATCCAATTTACCCATTGAGTTAAGATATCATCCAATGATGTCATTGTCTTTCTTTAAAAAATGAAGGACCAAAGGGATGGCTAGGTGGTGCAGTGGATAGAGTACCTGGAGTCAGGAGTACCTCAGTTCAAACCCGGCCTCAGACACTTAATAATTACCTAGCTGTGTGTCCTTGGGCAAGGAACTTAACCCTATTGCCTTGCAAAAAAAAAATGAAGGACAAGGGCACAGTAGATAGAGCACTGGCCCTAGAGTCAGGAGGACCTGAGTTCAAATTTGACCTCAGACACTTAATAATTATCTAGCTATGTAATCTTGGGCAGGCCACTTAATCCCATTGCCTTGCAAAAACAAACCAAAACAAAAAAGTGAAGGACAAACAACAATTTGGTGTGAGACTCTTTGCTAGGTTCTGGGAACATAAAATGAAAAAACCCTACTCTCAAGGAACTAATGTGTTTATGTATGTATGTATGTATGTACAGAAATAGTACCAAGTAAATATTGGATAACTCAAGAAGAGAGGACTCCAACAGTAGGGAGAATTAGGGAAGTCCTCTAACAGAAGGTTTTTATTTGATCTATGTCTTGAAGAAAGCTAGGAATTATAAGGGGCAGAGATAATGAGGAGTGCATTAGAGGCATAGGGAAGATCAAATGCTACATATGAGGAACTGAAAGAAGACTAATTTCTCTGACCCATAGAGTAAGAGATGGGGAGAAATGTAAATGCCATTGAGAAGATACTTTGGGGGACCAGGTTGTGATGGATTTATGAGATTGGGAGAAATGTACAACATGACATTGAAAAGATTGTTTGGGGCTCAGGTTATGAAGGACTTCAAAAGCCAAACAGAAGAATTTATGTTTCCTTTGAGAGGCAATACAGTAAGGAACTGATATGGTTAGATCTGCACCTAAAAAAAAAAGACACAGTTTTATGGAGGATGGATTGGAGAGGAGAGAGTTGAAGAAAGGAACCATTTAAAAGAACACTAAAACAGTTCAAGTGAGAAGTGACAAAAGCCTGAAAATCATGTTTGATTTTTAACCTGGTCCTTTCCTAGTTTCCCAGTCTTCTTACTGTCTCTCATGTAATCTACACTCAACAGCATTGACTTCTTTGCTTTTCTTTGAACAAGACTCTCTTATCTCCCATCTCCATGCAGATCTCCCATGCCTGGAATGCTTTCATTTTTCATCTCTATCTCCTGGCTTTCTTGACTTACTTCAAGTCCCAGCTAAACCTCTCTCCATGGTGCCTTCCCTGAGAGATTATCTCCAATTTATTCTGTCTGTTGACACATAGTTGTTTGTATGTTATCTTTCCCAAGTATACTGCAAGTATCTTGAGAGCATGGGGTGTTTTTTTTTGCTTTCTTCTCCCATAACTTAATATCCTGCCTGACACATGACTGATGCTTAACAAATGTCTGTTGCCTCTAGCCAACAAGAGGATGACTATATTCAAATCTGCTGAGATGGAGTAAAGACTCTATCAGTTAAAAAACGAGCAAGAATGGACTGAGCTTGCCAATATGGTTCACCATGGCATCTGGATCTCAGGTCCTAACCCTTGTTGTTTAGTCATTTCAGTCATGTCTGACTCTTTGTGATCCCCATTTGACATTTTTTTGGTTTTCCAGTTCCTTCTTCAGCTCATTTTACAGACAAGGAAATGGAGGAGAACAGGGTTAAATGACTTACTCAGGGTCTCTCAGCTAGTAAGTGTGATACCAGATTGGAATTCAGATCTTCCTGACTTCAGACCAGAAACTCTATCACCCGCACCATCTCACTGCTCTTCCTAATGCTGATGTGTGATAGTCTATGACTTCCAGGAAAATGTTATTGACAAAAAGAGTCAATGAGTCAATGACACCTTGAAGGAGAGGCTACTAATTGAGTTAACTCAACATAAGTTAACAGGGAGGCATGATAGCAAAGAAGTCAATAAGATCTTAGACCTTCTCTTGAGAAACATGGTGGCCAGGACAATAGTCCCATACTGTCTTCACTACCATGCTCTGCCCTGGTCAAAACACATCTGAAGCATGTTAACATAGGCTGTATAATGACTATACTATGTGTTAAGAATAGGGAGGATTCCTGCTAAGTACAGGTAGGACTAAGTAGCCACTAAGGAAGTTTTCAATGCTGAGATTCTTTGTAATTCTGTGTAATAGACTTGACTTGAATCAAGAATGACTTCAGTCATTTCAGTCAATAGAATGACTTCAGTCATTTCAGTCAATAGAATGACTTCAGTCATTTTAGTCATATCTGACTCTTCATGACCCTGTTTTTGTTGTTGTTTTGGCAAAGATATCAGAGTGGTTTGACATGTCCTTTTCTAGCTCATTTTACAGATGAGGAAACTGAGAAAAACAGGGTTAAATGAATTGTCCAGTGTCACACAGCTATCAAGTCTCTGAGGCCAGATTTGAATTCAGGAAGATAAGTCTTCTTGAATTGATACCCAGCATTCTTAACACTCTATCACCTAGAATTCCAAGTGTAATCTGGTTTAAATGATCTTATCCTTTAAGAAGACCATTCAGATCTTATTGTCTGATCTTGCTGTCTCTTTTACTTTATGTTTCTTCCTTAAGGATATGATTTCTGTCTCATCACATTCAATTTGGATCAATGTATACCATGGAAACAATGTAAAGACTGGCAAATTGCCTTCTGTGGGGGGTGGGGGGAGGGAAGTAAGATTAGGGGGAAAATTGTAAAACTCAAAATAAATAAAATCTTTAAAAAATAAAAAAAAAGACAATTCAAAAGTGATGATGCTGGACATTTTAGTCAAGTTGTTAGACTGGTAGGAGTGTTATTTGGGAGCTTGAAGTTTAGCATCTTTTAACAGCAGTGTTCATTTGTGTTTGACAAATGTTGAATGAATGAATGAGTGAATATTCTGCCTATATGTTAGGCAAGCTGTAATTCTTTTAGCTATTAATTGGTTATCCTACTTTAGAAACTCTCTACATTGGCATTATCCTCCTTAAAATGTGGCACTCAGAGCTGATATGGTTAGGGCAAAGTTCAGTGGGACTACCATTTCTCTCATCTTGAGCATTTGTACTTCAAGCTTTCCATACTTTAATGGAAGGCCTTGATCACTGCACACTATTTCCAAAAATAGATGATCCTGGATGTTCTATGTCACAGTATTTTATGTTTCTCACTCTATCTTCCAAATTGAAGGTAACTCAAACGAATGAATAAAATGGTTTTCTCTTTCAAGTCCTTGTAGCTGTGATGTGGGTCACATTCAGATTTTCCCAGAAAATCTTAAAATAGAGAATAGAAACTGCAACATGTTCTGTTAGACACGATACACAAGAATTGTTTGCTCTGGTTTTAGCTTTATGAGAAAGTGTAGAAGGAAGATACTGCCATCAGCAACCACGCCAATACTCCCACTCCTGTCCACCTACACACACATTTTTTTAAATGTTCTACATTTTTTTTAACAAGTGGTTTCCTCTCTCCAGAAACACATTTACAGTGAATTTTAATCTAGATGTTAATTGACATTTTCTTTCTCTTCTTTTTTTTATAGTTGAACTACTATGATTCCATTCAAGTTGTCATTTCTGCCTCTATCCACGAACCCACTGCTCTAGTAATAGGTATTATTTATTTCTTAATATCAGTCCTCCTCAATGTTTCCTTCACTTCTTATTTCTAATCTCTGGATCTCCTGTCTTTATAATTTCTTTTCCATTATAAAAGCTAGTAATAACAACAATAATAATTTATATTTTATAGTATCTTTATAATGCAAATATGTTGTCTTATTTATGCTTTTTAAAAATTCTACTTTTGTCTTTTAGTTTTATATCACTTTCATTTCTAAGAATATCCCTCCCTGTTACTAGGTCATTCCTTGGGTAAAAAAAGGTGGGGTAGGGTGGAGGGGGAAGTGGGAAAATAGTCCAGCAAAACTAATTAATTTATTAATTATTATATTCTGTGTTCTACACCTATCTATACCTACACCCCATCTCTGCATAGAAGGGAAGGAAAGTTATATTTTCTCATCTTTTCTTCATGTACAGCTTTGATTATTATGATTATAGAATTTAGTTTGGGAAACGTTTTTGTTTTTTCTTTTTCATTTATATTGTAGTCAGGTATATTATTCCTGATTCTGCTCACTTCAGCCTCTAACAACTCATATAAGTCTTCCCAAAGTTTTCTTAGTTCTTTTTGTTCATTTTTTTTCTTATGGTATTCCAATACATGTACCAATCACGATTTGTTTGACCATCCCCCATGCAATGGGGGTAGCACATCTCTCAAAATACAACCTCTCAGCCTCAGAATTCAATGCTCTTTTATAACAAACAAACAAACAAAAAAGTTAAGCAAAATCATCCAATACTATGACTAAATCTGACAATAAATCTACCCTGACAGTCTCTTACCTCTCTGTTGAGAGGGAGGGAATCATTATCGAGTCCCAGATTCCTTTTATCAATCTTGTCATTTATAGGGTTATGATGATAGAACAAAATGTACTTTTATATTTATTATCTCAAGTGAAACTTGTGACTAGATTATAAAGTAAGTAGTATACTGACCCCAAAGTCAGGAAAATCTGAGTTCAAATCCAGCCTTATACACTTACTAGCTATGTGACCCTGGGCAAGTCATCTAACCTCTGTCTGTTTCCTCAACTATAGAATCCATATAGTAACAGCACCTCCCTCCCAAGGTTGTTGTGAGAATTAAAAGAAACACTTTTTGTAAAGTGCTTAGTATAGTTCCTAGGACAAAATAGGCACTTGAAAATGTTCTTTTTTTCTTTCCTCCTTCCTTCCATTTTTTCTTCCTTCCTTCCTTCCTTCCTTCCTTCCTTCCTTCCTTCCTTCCTTCTTCCTTTCCTTCCTTCTGACTGTTTAATTTTTATCTTTGGATCCTCTACTAGTAACAGAGTAAACAATTAATTAATTCTGAACTGAATTCTGACCATATTCTGGTATAAACTTGGGAACCACAAAATTTAAATGTTTTTCTAAATTTTATCACAATATTGATTCCCAAGGTCACAGTTTCCCCTTGATTCCAGAGGGTGGGGAGAAATTTTGATGAGTCATTTAATGTTCCAGACTGTCAAACTTGGGTATAAATATTCATAAGTCTTCTAACATTGGTTGTTCCTTCAGATAAGAAAGGATTCTTCCCTCCAGAAGTCTGAAAACTTTGCTATTTGTTAATAAGCTAAAGGATGAGTCTCTTGGATATTTTAGCTTAAAGAACTGCTTACTCAAACCTGTGGATGGATTCTCAGATCTGCTCCTTTTTAACTGATCCTAATAGATCACTGACATCATGATGTCCTGCTTAGAGATACCTTGTATTTTTCTAGGAAATGGGCAACTTTTAGAAAGGCAGTTAATGTCCAATCTTCCCTCCCAAGGCCATCACAAAGGAGATAGAGCCCAGGGTAAATCACAACATCCTTCTTCTTGCCAACCCCTCTATTCCCTTGCTTCCTATGGGCATCAAGAACAAGTCTAAAAGAGAACATAGGACACAAAAGGGTAACATGCAGCTTGAGGGATATACAAGGACAGCAGGAAGAGGTATATGATGCCGAATGGTGATCTTCAGTCCTTCACTATCTAGGGAGAAGGGTAGGTTTATGGGTAGATTGCATAGGTGTCTTAGACCTTTTTATTTAAAATAATTAACTACTATTTCCTTCTCCCCCATTTTATTCCCCCTACAGTGAGTCACCCCGAAGTCAAACTTAGAAACTAGTATGAGTACCTTAGGGGCAGTTCTGCCTTTAACTCACTTTATTCCTTAGAAAGTTTTTCATAACATTGAACCCAAATTTGCTTCTCTGAAGGTCAATGATGAAACATGCTCCCTGTCTCCCAACAGAGAGATGATGGATTCAGGAAGCAGAATGCTTAATTATACTTTTTTTTGCTTAATTATACATATTTATTACCAGAGTTTGCTTTTTACTTTTACTAGTATTGATGTATTGATGGGGGGAGAAGGAAGGAGGAAAAAAAATGTGTTCATTGAAAAACTTAAATTTAATTTGAAAAATTAACTTCTCTGTAACCTTTACCTATTTTTATTAGCTCTATACCTGGAGTCAAGGAGAACAAGTGAGTCTAGTCTTTCTTTCATGCGACAGACTGCCATTGCTATTTGGACAATCTGAAATTTGTGAATCTTCAGATATTGTGGTATTCTATGATTTGTAGTCACAAAACATCAACAGGATACTTATATTTCAATGTACTTCAACCAATCACTTCATTAAGTATTTATCAAGTGCCTATTATGTCTCAGACACTGTGCTAAGCTCTAGGGATATTAAAAAAGCCCTCAAGGAGATTACAATCTAATATACAAAATAGTTATATTCAGGATAAATAGGAAATAATTAAAAGGAAAGTCACTGGCATTAAAAAGGGGTTGTAGAAGGTAGAGTTTCAGTTAGGACTTAAAGGAAGCCACAGAGGTCAATAATCAGAATGGAGGAGGAAAGAATATTGCAGGCATGGGGGAATGTCAGATAGAATACCCACAGTTGAAAAAAGTATTGTTGACAGAAATATGGATCTTTGTGTATAGAAAAGCAAAAAACAACCTTTGAAGTCAGTAAAAGAACTTCATAATATCTCACCTTCATTCCATTTCTGTCTTTTTTCTAACCAACTCTGTTCCCTCTTTATTGTCTTTTTGCAGTACCAGTCCAAGATGCTAATGTACTAATTCAATTGTGTGGTCTTTTCAATTGTATGTGATAGTCTGAATAGAGAATCCACTTGATTTCTCTTTTTTGATTGTTATGCTAGACTGTTGAGTGACTATGGATCTCATTTAGGATATTCTTCAGGGTGATACAATCAGTAAACTATCATCTAAAGACAGGAGTATGTGGAGGAGTGCTCTTTTATTGGGAATCTTTGGACTCCATGCTGAATGCCCTCCGTAACAGTGTCAACTACCTTGGGAAAGTGTAGTTCTTCCTATTTTATGTCTCACTTGATTTTGTTGAGCAGAAAATCACTAAACAAAATTTTGTTTCTTCTTATAGTTATCAATGAATTTTTAAAATTTTAATATCTCTATGGACAACACTATATTAGAGGAGAACCTTAAGGCTGAATTTTGTTCTACAGAGTCAATTGCTTTTGTTTTTTTTAGGTTTTTGCAAAGCAAATGGGGTTAAATGGCTTGCCCACTTAATCTGAGACTGGATTTGAACCCAGGTACTCCTGAATCCAGGGCTAGTGCTCTATCCACTGTACCACCTAGCTGCCCCTGTTAATTGCTTTTTAAAAAATAATTTACAAACTGCATATAATTTGCATTTAAAATTTTCAAATATGCAAATTTCAAGGAAAATAAATTTATTTTATTTTAATTTATTTTAAGAAATAAGAAATTTATTTTAATGAGGCTTTGCAAAAGAATATTCTGGTCCAGAAAAAGTAGTCACCAAAGCCTTCAGTTACATTGCTCTGTCTCACAAGATCAAGCCAAATTTCAGAGCTGCCAGGGAGTTTTAGAACCTAACCCTGGGGTAGCAGTTGGCGGCTTTTCAGAAGTGACATGTGATATCTTCATTTATTTATCTCGTGTAGAGTTTCATGTGCCAATAATAACCACTGCCCTTCTACATCCAAATCACTGTGGATTATGAACCTTCATGTCTGATTGGGATCCAACATAACTTTATTGAGTATTTGCTATCATTTGTAAGGCAAAGATAATAATGAGGCCTGAAAATCCTATCATCTTTGGGTCACCCAATTTCTTCTTCTGTGAATGGGGATAATTTATATTTGCATTACCTATCTTTAGTGCAGTAGAATGGAATCCAGAGAGACCTAACTTGAAGTCTGGAGGGACTTGGCTTTAAATACTGCCTCCTGGACTTTCTGACTATATGATTATAGGTAAATCACTTAACCTTTCTGAGGCTCAATTTTCTCATGGTTAAAATACCTATAGAACTTATATCCTGAGGCTATTCAATAGATCAAATAAAATGGAAAATGCCCAAAGTATTATATAAATTTCAGCAATGATAATAATTATTATTAGCTTCCATCTCTATTCTTCAGGGGTAGATTATCAGGACTCCAAATGCCTTTGACACAAGTGATCTGACCAAAGATGATGAGCTTACTGAAAGGGATTATTACTGCAAAAAAAAAAAAGATATCAAGGTGATTCCCCAGACAAAATATTCATGCGTAATTACATATTGTGGGAGATTCTATCTTTGTAGTCTGGGAGCCATTACTTTGTTCATGTGGGGTATAGGTCAGATTCTTATGTGAGTCAGATCCTCTGGAACTAGAGAAAGGGAAATAAAGCTTGTCTTTGTATTTCTAGAACCAGGGAGATCGTGGGGCGGGGGGGGGGGCGCGAATTTGGATAGGTCTTTAGCCTGTTGTCAGTCTGTGAGTGTCCAAGGTAAGTGTCCTAACAGTAGTAACTACTGATGAGAATTAGTCTCAGACTAGTTAGATAAGGGAGCAGCTAGGTGGCATAGTGGATAGATGGAATACCACCCACCTCTCAAGGTTGTTATGAAGATCAAGGGATTTATTTGTATAGCATTTAGCCTGGCGCATAGTAGGTACTTTAATATCTGTTTCCTTCCTTCACTGAGATTATGGTTCTGCCACTCTGGCTATCCCTACAAACACCATCTTTTCTTTTTTTTAAAAGTTATTTTCCTTTTTTCTCCAATTTAACAAACATTAGACAAAAGGGATGTTTCCATTTACCTAGTAAAGCAGTAAAAGGGGATCACATAAATTGGAGGTCTCTTATTTTGTACACCTTGCTTTTTTATTATATAAGTTCAACTAGTACATTTCCAAACCATCCTTGTTTGTACTGCTTTCTAGACTTTCTCCTATTCTTTTTATTGAATTTTTTAAAAAAGTTGCCTCAATAATACTCTTTTCTTTTTTCCTTTTTGTGTCTTATTTCTATCCTTCTTTACCATTCTATCATTTCATGTCACTACCCCACTTCAAAAAAAAGAAAAGTGAAGTCATCAAAACAATTATTGCAAGTATTCTTAATCCAATCACAAGGACAAGATTCCTAAACTTTGTAATACTTCATTCCATTCTTTTCCTGTTGTTCCCCTAAATATTGAACATCATGTAGGGACAGTTAGCCTCTGAGAGACCTAGCCTGGGATTCAGTCTGGTTTAAAACACTAGTGCAAAATGGCCAAGTTTTATTTTTCATTTTATACATTTATGATTCACTCACATTTAAATCACCAAAATGCTTGGAAAGAGATGTGAGATGATTAAGAAACTTCTTGAGAATTTTCCTGTCTTTCTTAGAACTAGAAAATTGAATTTTTCTAAAACTAAAGTGGATATGAATTCCAAGAAGTTTAAATTCAGGACTAATCATCCAGACCAAGTACTTTAAAATGTGACAAAATATATTACACTTGGATTTCATCAAGTTCTTCCCATGGATTTTATAGGAAGCAAGAATTTTTGAGGACCTTATCAACACTCAAATGGTGTGCCCTTCTCCGTAACCAATGATTTTTACTAACTGATCATCTTTCTTAGGATTTATCTCCTCTAGATAGATACTTGGAGTGCTATGACTCCTGACCACCTCTTGGCATCAAAACCAAGTTAAAAGGCTAGGAAAGATGAATAGAAAGAGAGGGAAGAAGAAAGATTCAGGAGGCAATGAGTCAGTCAATCAACAAATCTTTATTAAGCATCTGGTATGAAACGGGCACCCTGCTAGGTGTAGGAGTTACAAAGAATGATACAATCCCTAGTCTCATGGAGTTTATATTCAACAGAGGAAATAAGAACATATGTAAGTATATATAGAAGAAATGTAAGCTAATACAAAGTAGTTTTTAAAACAAGGTGGTTTGAGAGGAGTAGCACTGGTAATTTGAGCAGACTGGAAAGATTTATTACAAAAGGTGAGGCTTGACCTGAGTCTTGAAGGAAGAAGCAGAGATAGAAATGAGTGTATTCCAGGAAGACAGGATAGATTACCAGTGAAAAAGTCCAAGAGATAGGAAATGTACTGATAAGTGTGAGGTACAGAAAGAAATCAAGTTTAGATCACAGTGTGAGAAGCAGAGGAAACTTCTTTACTCCATTCACAGAGCTCCCTCCAAACAACTCATTATCAGATTTGGATTCAATGATTAGGGTTCTATCCTGAATTTGCCATCTTCATCTGTAAAATGAAAGGGTTGGATTACCTGACCTCCCAGATACCCTTTAGTTATAAATCTGTGCTCCTATGATCTCTGGGCAATCAGATGGTGCAGTGGATAGAGTACTGTACCTGAAGTCAGGAGGGTTCAAATCCAGTCTCAGTCACTTATTACCACTTTACCCTGTTTGCTTTGGTTTCTTCATGTGTAAAATGAGTCGGAGGGGGAAATAGAAAACAGCATCTTTGCCAATAAAATCCCAAATGGAGTCAGAGAGAGTTGGCTGTCACTGAAATGATTCAACAGCTAGTCTTAACTATTTCCTGATGTTCTTCCATGATCCCCTCCAGAATCCAGACTCCTAGTCACCACCTACTTGTAAAGCAGAATCATATATATGTCAGGTAAATTGGAGAAAAATTCATTTTATCATTTGTAAATAGAAAATCTAGGTGAGAAAGTATGAAATGACTTATAAGGCTCACAGGGGCTTGGGATTTAGGCCATCATTTCCCAGGGTAAATTCTAGAATCAGTCTCAAAACCCTATATTAAGAGATGGAAGTCACTGTAGTTAAAGAATCTGAGGTTGAGACTTGCCCAAAGTGACAGAGTCAGGATCTGAATCCAGTTCCCTGGACTCTTTCCATTAAGTAATGTGTGACAATGAATAAGGCTAGGAACATAAATACTATGAGAGAGAGAGAGAAGGTCATTTACTGGAAGTGACAAAGAGAAAGAGTGACAAAGAAGCTGGAGGGGAAGCACTCCAAGCAGTAGTCATGAAACAGAGATGAAATTTCAATTGGGAAAAACCCAGCTTTCACTCCAGTTTAATTACTGATGTCTTTTGGTTGTCAGGATTGTACCTCAAGACCCCTGTCCTACCTACAGCTAGATTACAGTGTCATTTTGAGAATTACCTGCTAGTTGGTGTGTTCAAGGAAACCAGACAACACTTTGAATCTCCTTTAGGTTTCCATGGAGATTGCTTAAACTTTTCATCATCCTTCATTCAGACCTTGGGGTAGATCCAGGCTTTCTGGTTTCCATGGGAACCGTTTAAACATGTATCTCTGTCTGGCTTTGTTGGAATAGGACCGCTAGAGATCATGCTAATGAATTGTCTGCTCTCCATTCTCTTTCTAAAAAACATCAAAAACCTGCTTAATGCTGGAAAACTCTATTCTTTATTGAGAAGAATGTAAGTCTTGAATTGCTTTTTCAGGGAAGTTGTATTTTATTGATTTTTAACATTGAGGAGTTAATACAGGTAAAATGACTTTGATTGCCTTCTTAAGTAATTATTCACACCTAGTATTCATTTTCCTCATCTCATACTCTTCCCTCATTCACCTTAATCTCAGTTTGATGATAGTCCCTCCATATTGGAGGCTATTTTGTTTCCCCTCACATGTTGAAGGATAGAGTTAACCAATAATCTCTCTACTGGGCACTGTGGACATAAGCCCCAGTACAGGGATTGGCCACATAGTATGAATGCTATAGTTATTGGGGGGGAAGGAAAGGGGGGGAAAGTCTCTGTTAAGTGCCTACTATGTGCCAAGCACTATGCTGCCATCTAAATCACAAAGACATTAACTGATCTGCCTGAGGTTATATAACCAGTATAAGTGTGAACTCAAACCCCTGCTTAGTAATAATATATAATATATTATACATAAGCATATATGTATATGTACATTTACAATATATAGTATATGCAAAGTTTTGCATGTGTGTATATGCATACTATTTACATATGTGCATATATGTATTTATATATACACAAATATATATGTTCTACAAAGTGCTGTGTCATTTGATCTTC
The DNA here is from genome assembly GCF_037893015.1 of Macrotis lagotis. Taxonomy (NCBI): domain Eukaryota; kingdom Metazoa; phylum Chordata; class Mammalia; order Peramelemorphia; family Peramelidae; genus Macrotis; species Macrotis lagotis. The sequence continues at coordinate 727,979,687 of NC_133658.1, read as the reverse complement.
ACAACAATCTTGGACAGTAAGGGCTGTTATTAACTTCATTTTACAGTTGAGGAAACTGAGGTAAACAGAAGTTAAGTGACTTGCCCAAGATATCTGAGATTAGTTATGAACCCATGTCTTTCTGATTCCAGACTCACCACTCTATCCACTGTGCCACCTAGCTGCATAATGTCTTAGTAAGAACGCTTGTTTTCGACCAGCACACACTGTTAAACCAGCAAATGACTGAAAATGTTTAGAGACACACAATCCACCTAAATCTATTAGAAACAACAATAGTTTATAAGAGTAGGGTCTAGAAGCTAAGGATAAAAATTGAGTTTGGTATTCACAGTCATAAATCTGCGCCTTAATAGAAGGGAAAAGGAAGAAAACATTAATTTCTTCTTCCTTTCTTGGGCACCTGACCTCAGGGAAAGGTATTCCAACTCTCTTGGTTTTTGCCTTAGCTTTGTTCTCTCTTTTTTTTACCTCTGAACCTACAAGTCTTCTAAAAGGTCTAATGATTTCTGTTTCTTCTTCCATGACTCCCCACTCCCTCCTTGAGCAACAACTCATCTAAGGGACACAGTCATCGCTTCAGGATTTTTCACACCTCACTGTCATCTTTCCCTAATAATCAGTAGTACAGCTTCATCACAGTACAGGGAGCATAGTCATACCTAGAAATTCTAAAATTCTTGTTCCATTTTGATTTGAGGATAGAAGGATGGCCATTTTACATACCACATGAAATTTTACACTAGACCAAAGAAATAAAGATGTCACACATCACTTCTGAGACACTGCCAAGTACTGCCCTAGAGCCAGGCCCTAAGCCTCACTGGCAGCCTGGAATGTTTTGATCTCGTGAGACAGTGCTCTATATCGAATGACTATATTGGCTACATTTTCAGAACCAAAAATCTGACCAAGTTCCTTTTGCAAAATCTAATTAAAAGTATACCTTTTCGTGAAATGAAGATAGTAGGAAAATCTCAAATATATATGGCCATCTTTTTTGTTGTTTTGCCTTCTCTTTGACTGGAACAGTGTTATACCTCAGTCCAACTCAGTCTAGTCCAATTACTCCTGCAGATCATATGAGCAAGGCCTCTTGAATCTGAGTTCCTGGGGGTCATTTAGGAGGGTAATAGGACAGGGACAATAGGTAATTGAGGAGGGTAATAGGACAGCAGTGTGAAAGAAAGAACAAAGTCAGATGTCACCAAGTCTAAGCTATAGAATTTTGTAAGGATTTATTCCATGGGATGGGATGATGAATTCAGATGTGATATGTTAAGATCCAATCCAATGACCCTTTATTAAGTACTGCTAGGTAGAAGGAACCATTCTAGGTGTTAGGCATGTAAAGACAAAATGAAAAATACCCCCTACCCTCAAGGAGCTTAAACTTCTAGTGCTGGGAGAAAATATATATATATATATATATATATATATATATATGTATCAGGAATTGCCTATCAATTGGCCATTGTTGAGAAAATTATGCTTTATGAATATAATGAAATATTATTGTGCTCTAAAAATGACAAAAGGGATAGTTTCAGAGAAACTTGGGAAGACTTGCATGAACTGCTGCAGAATGAAATGAGCAGAATCAGAAGAATAATTTAAACAATAGCATTATAAAGAAAAACAATGCTGAAAGACTTAAGAACTCTGATCAATGTACTGACCAAAATAGTTACAGAAGACCAATGATGAGAACGCCTTTTGCTTTCTAATACAGAAGTGAAGAATATAGTACATAGAATGAGACATGCATTTTTGGACCCAGCTCATGTGAACATTCATTTTGCTTGTTGATGCATATTTGCTATAAGAGAGTATAGAGAAGAAGCAATAGGAGTAGGAAAGAAAGAGAATAAATGCTTGCTAATTAAAAAAATAAAATGTTATCTTAAAAATTATAACCATAATAATTTTAGAAGGAAAAAGAAAACTATTGGCTCTAACAATTTTAGAAAGAAAAAAGGAAGTCTAACATTGGAGACCAGCAACACTCTCTCATAGGAGATGACACATAAGCTAAGACTAGAAGGAAGCTAGGAATTCAAAGAGGAGGAAGTGAGGAGGGAATAAAATACAGCTACTGGGGACAACTTATTCAAAAACAGAGACAGGAGATCAGACCAAGAACATACACTTAGTAAAAACAATAAAATTGAGATGATATCTAAGAAACCACAGGAAGAAAATAAATTCTTGCTTATTCAAGGATTCCTGAGAGTAGTATGCTTTTCAAGACTTGTAAATGTGGTACTAATGGGTCAGTTACATATAATAGTTGAACTCAACTAATATTTAAGCTGATCTGCTATTTTCTAAAATACTGACAATTATTTGATACACCAGGGACTATGTTTCAATATCAAGTAGATATGATCAATGAGAATAATTATTTTTTAATGTCCATAAGTTGAAGTGTTGCTCCCATCATTTTGGCCCTTTGAGGCCAGATTTCTAATACCTCGCATTTTATTTGACTGTGCTGATGATGCAGCAGGAACAGCTAATGTTTCTTGATTCCCTAAATCTTTTTTAATCATTATAGGATAGCTTGTTTAAATTTGCTGCAAGTCCAATCATGTATTTTAAATCAGTGGTTATGTGCTCCAATCAGGTAATTTTCCCTTTGTTGGAATTTTCTTGATTAGGGAATCTTATGAGTAATTGCCAGGAAATGTGTCAGACTTGTAGTTTATAATAACAGGTGCAGTATCCAAATAAGACCAATCAACACCCAACTAATTGCTGAAGTCACAAATTATAAAGACAGTTACCTAAAAAGAAAAAAGATGAAGAAATTGAGATTTCTCTGCCTTCTTGTTACACGTCATTGGTTCTTACTGTTTATTGTTTAATGGGTCCTTTTGGTAGTCTGGCAAAGTCTATAAACCCCTTCTCAGGATATTGCTTTTAAATGCATAAAATACATAAGGTTACAAAGAAAACAATTGTAGTGACATACAAATTTCAGAAAAGTTTCCAAAATAGTAAGAAAACATGTAAGTTAATCCTAATTTAAGAATCACTGCTAAGTCCTCTGAAAAGGATTTGGGCAATATTGGGGACAGGAAGGTGGGACAGTGTCAGACATGACTGAAAAGTGACTGAATAACAACTGGGAACAGGAATCTGCCTAGCTTATGCCAGATTAGGGAAGAGAATGATGATAACTCATATTTAGCATTTTAAGATTTTTGAAGTACTTTCTAAAGATGGTATCAAAGGAAATAATGTAAGGCAAATGTTTTGCAAATGTCAAATTGCTATGTCAGTTGCCAGTTGTCATTTTTACCAACACTAATGCAAATATTATTATCCCCATTTTACAAATAAGAATACTAAGATTTAAGAAGGATAATGATAAGATAATTGTCAAGGAAGTGGTGCACCTGGAACTTGAACTCATATTCTCTGATTCCAAGTCCAGAGCTCTTTCCATTATAACACACACCTTTTGTTATTATTAAGTCATTTCAGTTGTGTCTGTCTCTTTGTGATCCCATTGGGGTTTTCTTGGCAAAGATACTAGAGTGATTTGGCATTTCCTTCTCCAGATCATTTTACAGATGAGGAAACTGAGGTAAACAGGATTAAGTGACTTTCCTAAGGTCATACATGTAGTAAGTCTCTGAGGTTACATATGAACTCAAGTCTTCCTGACTACAGACCTGACACTCTGTTCACTGTCCCATGAAGCTGACTGCACAGTTTTTATACACAACTAATTTGTTTTATTTTATGAATATGTGTAAATGTCTATTGGCAAATAGAACTTTCTTTCCCTAGTCTTCTTTGTGGTAAGGCATATGTCTGAAACTATAAGATAGACTCTAGCCAACCTCTCCATAGAATTGAATGACTGTTGGTTTTTTAAACAAATTCTCTGATCATAAAATTGAACAGTTGAATCAACTAACTTAAATAAAGTATTTATTTAGAGAACCCTCTAAGACCAATGACAACTCCTTGTTTTTCTCTGTAACCATTTATCTACCAGTAAGACATGAGGGGAGAATATATAACATATGAACAGAATTAAATTTATATTCCCTGTGATACTGTAACATCTTAAGAAAGTTCTCCAATCCATTGAAAAGACCCTTTATGAAAGTGTTAAGGAAAAGACATGTATAAGAATTACACAGGAAGAAGAGGCATTGAGAGATCACCATCTGTACCAGTAGTAGGAGTATTCATATCAATGAGATCACAGACCCATTTAAATATCTAATTTATTGGGAAATAAATGATTATTAATTGGATATAAGAGTTATACTTCTTGAATTGGTAGTTGTATACTTGCAAAGAACCTTTAAGAGGTTGTGTCATTTAGACCTGTGCCTTCTGGCAAGACTACCCTTAAACCATTCCAAGGAAAATGGCACAGTAGATAAAATGTGCTACTTGGAGTCAGAAAGACCTCAATTCAAATTTTGTCTAAATTAGTACTAGTTCTATGACCATGGGAAAATCACCTAATTTCCCTCACCTTCAGTTTCTTTTCTGTGAAATGGGGATAATAACATTTACTTGACAGGATTATTGTGAGCATCAGATGAGAAAAATGTAAAAAAAAAACCCACCAACCCTCTATAAATGCTAGCTACATTAGCTATTATAGTAATAAGAGCCTAACTTGTTTAAAGTCCTCCAGAGGAGATTCTATAACTTTCCCCTAAGAACCCATTTCACTGTTTAACAGACTGGAAAATGTTCCCTAAAAAATTCCTCTGGCTACAGCTTAACAGCACATCCCTGTTTAAGGTTTAATTGGAACTCTATTTCCTTCTTGATGTCCTCTCACCCCCTACATGGCTCTAGTTGCCTTTTTCTGGAAGACATATGGATAATGGTTTCATTTTTTTTTTTTTGGTTTTTGCAAGGCAAATGGGGTTAAGTGGCTTGCCCAAGGCCACACAGCTAGGTATGGTTTCATTTTTTTTTTGTAGAAATAGTATCCACTCTCCAGTTCAGAATTTGTACATTCTAATAAATTGGGGCAGAAGATGACAGTGAGTCCTTTTTTGAACCTTCAAAAGTCTCCAACTCAGCAAAAAACCTGCCAGCTATATTTAACAATCAATTTTTGTTTTTTTTTTTGTTTTTTTCAGGGTGTACCACAGGAACAACAAATGTTGAGCAAAAGATGAAGGAAATAAGGGGTATTAAGAAACATGGTAAAGTAAGAAAATGGCACCAAGAGTCCTTTGGTTTGTCCCAAAGGCGAGTAGAGGGTGATCAGACAGTTTTCCAAGTGCATAAAGGTGTCAAAGCATTTTCCTTCTGTAAAAGAAACAACTTGCTACTAACTGGTGGAATGGATCGAATAATTCGAATCTGGAACCCTTATGTTCCAGGGTAAGGTTTCTGACTCTCTCCATTCTAGAATATAACATAAAATGTTGTTGATGGGATTTGGGGTTGCCAATTAAAGGATAGAAATCGAGGGTTACTGAAAGACAAAGGAATTCACATTGTCCTTGGGATTTTAAAACTGCTTGGGATTTATTATAAAATATTGCAAAGTAAACAGGTTAAAACTCTCCTCCAGGAGAGTCCGCAAGCACTTTAGGACAAGGTGAATAACAAAAGACTGGGTGAAGTTGCTTGGGAGACAAAAACAGAAACAGAGGCAGATAGACAGAGATAAAGACAATCAGGGAGAGCTGACTGGGCCAGAGAGCTGACTGGTCCGAGCAGGGGTTCAGGTTCAGTGTTTATAGCCTTGCCCATTATCTGGGCATTGAGGGCAAAAAGGGAATCCCTCCCCCTTTACATGACTGAAACCAGGTAAAAGGTTGGAAGCTGGGGGTTGGAATTAAGGAGACAGGATCCAAATTTTACATTTGATAATGGAACAATAGGAGTCAGTTTATACCTCAAGAGCAAAGAACCTTCCACCCTTTAACAAAATTTAACAGCATTAAAGATTACAGAATTTTTTTCTGATTATAAATTTTCTCCATTCACAATTCTCTGCATCAATACTGCCAGATCAACAAAAAAACAGCCTTGAATTTTCTCAAGTAGAATTTAAGTATCTCCGAGAAGTCACTTCCACAGTCAAAAATATCTCCTGCCTACACTTAATCCTTCATTTTGTGACCATCACAAATTCAACCTTTGGGGTTAAGATGGTCTTCTTTTAAAAATACATGTATTCTGAGAAGTTTCTTTAATAAACTTCCATTGTTTGTTAAGCTTTTACTCTGTGAATATACTAGATACAAGGATAAAAAAATAATCTTTTATAGTCATTTTTTTTCACTCATGATCCACTGTTCATGATCCCTTTTAGGGTTTTCTTGGCAAAGATACTGCAGTAGTTTGCTATTTCCTTCTCCAGCTTATTTTACAAATGAAGAAACTGAGAAAAAAGGATGAAGTGACTTGGCCAGGGTCACATACAGTGAGTAAGTGACTGAGGTCAGATTTGAACTCAGAAAAGTGAGTCTTCCTGACTCCTTCCTTTTGACTCTGGCCTAGCACACTGTCTTGTGCCATCTTCCTGCCCAGTATAATTTGTACTCTCAAGGAACTTACAACATTAAAAGAGGGAAAAGACATGTTCATAGTAATAATGTCTTGTTCATCTCAGTTCTACCATTTACTAGCTGTATGATCATAAAGAATTTGCCCAACTTCTCAGAGACTCAGAGAAGTCACTTAACCTTTCTGAGCTTCAATTTTCTTACTTGTTAAATGGAAATAATATCTATAGTACTTACCTCACAGAATGAGGCCTAAGTGGAATAATGAATAAAAGAGCTTTCCAAGCCTTAATGCCTTATTTAAATGCCAGCTAGTGTAGTTGTAAGTATTTTGAACTCTATTTTACAAACAAGAAAACAGATTAAATGATTTGTCTAGACCACCCAGGTGGTAAGTTATTAACCAGAACTCAAATTTAGGTCTGCTACTAAGACATACCTGATATTCATCAGTACAGCAAACTGCCCCTCTATATCTCCTATTAGCTTAACTATGAAAAGGGCAAATGGGATGTTTAGGAAAATGTACCATGAGAAATTTGAGAAGGAAAAGGTCCCTTTCAGTGGTGTGAATGAGGGAGATAACTTCATGAAGAAAGTGATGCCTGAGATAAATTCAACTTAAAGGAAGATAGCTTAGAGGAAGCTAGGGTTTCAATAGAGAAAGATATGGAAGGAGTATATCTCAAGCACAGGGAATGGGTTCTGAAAATACATAAAAGCTTTAAAAGGCAGGATAAAATTGACTCTACGAGTATAGTAATGCAAAATGAAACTGAAAAGGTAGACTGCAGCAGGATCAGGCTGAGGGGGGGGGTGGAGAAGGGGCATTTAAATATCATACAAAGGAATTTATATTTTATCTGGAGGTAATAGGGAGCCACTGATGGTTTCTGACCAGGAAAGTAAAATGATCACATCCATGCACTAGGAAATTACACTGTAAGTGGTGTGAAAGATGAATCAGAAAGGGGAGAAATTGGAAGCAGGAAGAACATCTATAAAGCTTTCCTGATAATCCAAATGAGAGGTAATAAGGGTCTAAATTTGGAAAGTATCTGTGAGATGAGAAAAGGAAATAGAATCAAGAGATATAATCAAGGTAAAATTGACAGTCCTTGGCAATTGGCTATATGTGGGAGGTGAGAGAGAAGAAAGAATCAAAAATGACTACAAGATTTCAAGTCTTGGTAAATGAGAACAGGAAGTGCCAAACACAAAAATAGGGAAGCTGGCAAAGAGTAAGATTTGGGGGAGGGAAAATCATTTGTTCACTTTGAATTGTGTTAAGTTTGAGGTTATGGCTAGAATCCAAATGGAGCAGTCCATCCAGCAAGTGGAATTGTGTAATTGGAGCTGGGGAAAGATCTGACTTGTGGAAGTTGAAACCAATGTGACCATTGAATCCACTGTGGTGGAAGAGCTAACCAAAGAAGTGAGTATAAGATCAGGAGAGAGAAGAGGCTTGAGATCAGAATCTTGGGGACTAAAAAGAAGGGAACTTACTTTACTTGGTAAAAAAAAAAAAAAGATGAACCTGCAAAACATAAAAAAGTAAAAAACAAAAATCCCAAATTCAATAATAGCCCAACCTAAAACCCAAAACCCAACCCAAGAAGGAAGAGTTAGATAAGAGAAAGTAATTTTACATAAACTAAGAGAAGAAACAGCAACAAGGAAAAGGAGTCTTTAAGTCATTCATAACTCAGTGCAGTTTGATCTAATCATTCTCAGTTTTCTCCTAACAATAAACTTACATTCATTTGGGTGGAAGGTAATAATACTCCTGTAAAGGAGGCTGGAAGGGAACAAGGGATATAAAGTAACATCTGGATTATAGCACTTCACAGAAAGAGCAGACTAGATGATAGACTATCTTAGCTGGGTGACAACTACAGACAATGGGAAGAGACTGCTAAACTAAGAAATCAGACTCTTGGGGGGAAACAGTAGAAAGAGGAGGCTCTAAAGACAAGCTTTGTCTAATTCACAATTTTGTGCAAGTCAGACTCTAAAGACTTTCCCATGTTCTCAATCTCAAATGAACACAAGTCCCTTCCTAGATAGACCTCTATTTGAATGTCTCATAGATTTAGAGGATATTATTAGGCAACTCCTTAATCAAGTGCAGCAAATAAAAATGTATATATCCAAAGATTCCTTTCCTGTAAAATACGTCCATGGATTGTTCCCTGAGATCTTATTTGTCATTAAGACTTTTTCTCCTTTCCCCTAGTTTAATCTTGTTCATATCTAAGGGGTATCTTAGTCATGAAAACCCCTAGTCATTAGAAACACCTAATCACTGAACAGAGTTATTCAGTCTTATCTGAGATAATAAGTTGTCCATTGATAGAATGAATCAGAGAATCTTGGAATTTCAGAATTGGCAGGAACATCAGAATGATAATAATACTAACAATAATAGCTAACATTTATATAGTTCTTACTATGTGCCAGACATTGTACTAAGGTGTTTTTTTACAATTATCTCATTTGATCCTCACAATGACCCTGGGAGAGAGGAGCTATTATTATTATTATTATCCCCATTTTACAAAGGTGGAAATTGAGATGAACAGAAGTTAAGTGACTTTCTCAAGATCATATAGCTAGTAAATGTCTGATACCAGGTTTGAATTCAGTGCTTTCTGACTTCAGGCCTGGCTTCTTCTCTGCTACTCTACTTAAAGACCTCAGAAGTCATCTCTAGTCCAACACATATCTCAAAAGAATCCCCGCTCCAACTTACCTGACAACGAGTAATTCAGTCTTTGCTCAGTTGCCTGTGGCATATAACTAGTTAACGCTACGCCATGTAGTTGTTCCAGAAAGGAACATCATCAACTCCCCCTTATTTGTCATCAAGCTCTCACTTCCCCATTGGGAGGCAGTGTAGTCATATCTTCCATGATTTTTCATCAAGCAGAGAGTCATACTTCTTGTGTACGCTGCCCACACCTGTGAGAATAGCAGGTTCTCGGTAAATGTCAACTAGCAATTTGCTAATTTATATCTAGTGAGTCTTGGAGGTTGGGAAGAAAGGAAAGAATTCTTTGGTTCTATAAATCAGTCTAGAGGGTTAGGTAGGTAGGAAAAAACAAGTACAGTTTTTGAAATGTTTCAAGTTGGGGAGATTTTAAGTTTTGCCTCTGCATCATGCAGTCCATAAAGCAAGAGATGCTTGCCACTCCTACTCTCCACATAGTCTTCTTTCAAGTTCCTTTTTGCCTTTAATGCAAGCCCATTAACTCATTTCCCAGTCACATAGTTCTGAAAAGATCCCTTTCATCACTGTTTTTATCTAGATGAGGCACACCCCATCCCATCTTCCCACCCAGACCATATATCATGATATCACTGAGAACAGTGCAGCAGTATGTTGGAAACTTGGCATATGACTGAACTCACCTTACTCAGATGTCCTTATATCCATTGGCGTTTTATGTTGCTCTCTAAATACTGTTAACATTTGTCTTTTTACAACAACCTGTTTTGGAATTCAACCCAAGGCAACCCTTTCTTTTCCACCTCCTGAGTCTTCTGCCTTTTGTAGCAACCTTGTCTATGGTTGGAGCAACAAAGCTCAGGGCTTCGTCTCACACTGAGTTATGTTGATATAACTGGGTATTATCTGCTTCAACCTTTTTATTCCACAATGAAATATCCTTGAACCCTCCTCCAGGTTGAATAGAAGAACCAGATCAGAGCCAAATTCAGTCTGATGTTTTCATTTGGAAATAACAGGTGAAACTACAACATAATTGCTTGTTCTTTTTATATTCTAGAAAACCAACAGGCATGTTGAAAAGTCACCTAGCTCCAGTCTTTTACCTCCACATATCAGCAGAGGAGAAGAGAATATTTTCAATGTCCACTGACAATACAGTCAAGGTCTTTCCCTTTTCTGCATTACATGTATTAAGGTTTACAGATCAGCATCTGTGCTTTGTGGTATAGGTATATGTTGTTAGCTTTGGGGAGTCTGTAGCAATGTAAATAAATAACACTTGAAATGAAGAGAGGGTTTGTGGAAAGGAAACCCACTTGGGAACTAGAAAATGTATAAATGAAAAACTTGGTGCATGGAGGTGATACTCAGAGCATTCTGGCATAGACCTTCACAGTCCAAGGTAAAAAGACTTGCCACAAGTAGTCTTTATATATTTCTTTTTTTTTAGTCAGTCTTTATATATTTCAATCCAAAAGGGGAATCTTTCTGAAAGATTGACTCCAAATTTAAATATGTCCCAAACTGTTAAGGATCCCCTCATCCATGTGGAATATTCCCTTGCCATAACTATAAATGTTTGTTCTCTTTCTCTCTTTCTCTCTCTCTCTCTCTCTCTCTCTCTCTCTCTCTCTCTCTCTCTCTCTCTCTCACACACACACACACACACACACACACACACACACACACAGATAATTTGTATTTGCATATCTGTATATATGTCCTATTTCCTCTTAAAATATAAACTTCTGGGGAGAAGAGACTATTTTGTCATTTTTTTCTACCTTCAGCACTTAGGACAGTGCCTAGTGTATTTGGGAAATTCAGAGTATGGAAACTCCTGACACTGAAACAGATGAGCCCCCCTTTTTTTTGCTTATAATCTCAAGGAGTTGTCACTGAAAGAAGTTAATTGACTTGCCCATGGTCACCCAGATTGTATGGGGCAGAGGTGGAATTTCAACCTGAGTCTTTTTGACACCAAGCTCAGCCCTCTATCTAGGTAACCTGCTGTTACTTATCAAGGACATAATAGCTTAGTCAGTCATTGAGAATTTAAAATGCCTAACTATGTGCCAGGCTTGTGGTAAGTTTATCTAATTTTTGTTGAATCAATCAGAATCAAAAGTGAATCAGTCATTGTGATGAGACATGGAAAGATGAGAACCTTGTCATTAGAGGGTTTTTTATTTTAATTTTTAATACTCCAAAATGCAAAGGAGTCTTTTATCATCATTTGATCCTAATTTTATTTATTTTTTTGAAAGGTAAATGGGGTTAAGTGGCTTGCCCAAGGCCACACAGCTAGGTAATTATTGTCTGAGGCCAGATTGGAACTCAGGTACTCCTGGCTCCAGGGCTGGTGCTCTATCTACTGCACCACCTAGCCACCCCCATTTGATCCTAATTTTAAAAGATGCAACTGTATCTTGGGGATTTTTGTGACAGAAACAACACCCATCATTATTTACTTGGCATTCACCTCTCACTTTATTTTTCAGGGTATAAGGATATGTCCTTAGAGATGAAGGGTCCTTAGAGATGAAGTTTAACTCCTTCATTTTACAGATGTGGGGGTCTGATGTTTAGAGATATTAAGTAACTTACTCAAAGTTATATAGTCAGTGTATGGTAAAGGCAGAATTTATACCCAGGTCTTCCTGTCTTATAGGAAAACTCTTTAATTATTCTACAACACTGATTTTTTTCCTTTGGTAATCAGGATTAAGTGACACTGGCTTATACAACTAGTACATGTCTAAGGTCACATGTGAACTCAAGTAACAGTGATCTATCCATCGCATCACTCCACCCACACTGATTCTTACAGAGAGATTTGTCACAACAATGATATGTTTTCTTTCACACAAAAAAATGAGACAATCTCTTAATTATCTTAGAAGTCATCCCTAGTCCAAAAACATACCTGAAAAGAATTCTTTGTCCAGCATAAGTATTTCAATCTTTATTTAAATACCTCCAGTAAAGGAAAATCTGACAGTGGCGTAACTAGACAATGTCAAGCAAGGTACTTGCACAGATTGCTATACTGGAGGGGTGTTCACTATCATTCCAGACCATCTGAACTGTTGGCAATGGAAGTTATAAATTTGTATCATAGTCTCTCCGTACACCTCTTGTTATCTATATTAGCCCAGGTATGTTATAGCTGGCAAGAATTAGGAGTGGAGATTCAATTTAAGATTTATCAAGTACTAACACTAGGTGCTAAAAAAGATATGAACCTTACAGTCTAGAAGGGAGTAATGACAAATTACATATATATATATATATATATATATATATATATATATATATATATATATAATTTCAGAATCAGAAAAGGCCATCATAGAATACCATATACCTGAACATGACCTTCTCTCCAAAATTCAAACTGCAAGTGGTCATCTAATTTTGCTGAAAGGCCACTAATAAGAGAACCTTTCAAGGAAGTCCATTTTGTTTTTGTAATACCTCTAATAATTAGAAGAGACAGCTAGGTGACACATGGATAGAGCACTTGAGTTAGGAAGACTTGAGTTCAAATGTGACCTCAGATACCCTGGACGAGTTACTTCATCTTGTTTGACTCAGTTTCCTCTTCTGTAAAATGTGGTGGAGAAGGAAATGGCAAATAACTCCAATATCTTTGTCAAGAAAACCCCAAATGGAGCCATGAAGAGCTGGACATAACTGAAAAAGCATAATTAGAAGTTTTCTTTATATCAAATCTAAATTTTCTTCTTTGTTAATTCTACCTGTTAGTCCTAAATCCTCTTAGTTCAAATAAAATAAGCCTAATATTTCTTCTACATTACAGCCCTTCAAATACTTTAATACAGCCAGTGCTGTGCTGGCAAATGTTTAACAACTGACTTTCTTGGGGGTGGGGGAAAGGTAATGTATTTATGGCACACTTTAAAGATGAGTCTGTATCATTAACTTTTATCAACACAACAGTCAATGAAGCCTGGATTTCCTGGTTTTCAAAGTGTAGATGTCACACAGAAAATAACAATTGGCTCTTGAGAGCTCTAGTACATTCCTCAATATTTAGCATATATAAATATGTAAATATCCCCTCTTCCCTTAACCAATTGTCATAGAACACAGACTCAAGACCCTTCACTAGCCTGGTTGCCTACCTGTGAATGCATTCTAGTTTATTGATGTCCTTCCTAAAATTTGGTGTCCAGAACCAAAAGCAGTGGTCCAGATGTGGAATACTGACTAAAACACTCTTTTTTTGTTATGGATCATTTGTTTCAGTTGTGTCGGATTCTTTATGACCCTTTAGAAGATTTTCTTGACAGAGATTCTAGAATTGGTTTTGCCATTTCCTTCTTCAGCTCATTCTACAGATGGGGAACTGAGGTTAACAGGGTTCATTGGTCATACAGTTGTGAATGTCTGAGGCTGGATTTGAACGATTTTCTTCAGTGAAGTATTGGCAATGATTAGATTTGGGTGATGTTAGAGGGGATTGGCAGGGTAAGATCTGGACTTATGATGACACAGAATGAAGAAACTACCTCTAACTAGGCATCAGATTTTTTTTTAATTCATGTGAACTAAATGAAGATGCTTTCTATTGCCCTGGAAGAAATAACTTGAGGTATAAAGAAACCTGTTTCATATTTAAAAGGCCTAGGTTCTTGTCTAGCCTCTGACACTACTCCGTATGGAACCTTGAGTAAATCACCCTTTCTGGACCTCAGTTTCCTCATCTGTAAAGGGCGGGGGTCAGGCTAAATGACCTCTAAGGTGTCCCTCCACATCTATATGTCTGATCCCATTATTGTATGATCTCACTATCTTTTACGTGGTATAACTGCTACCTACTATTGGTTCTTTTTTTTTCAGGGTTTTTTTTGCAAGGCAATGGGGTTAAGTGACTTGCCCAAGGTCATATAGCTATGTAATTAGTAAGTGTCTGAGGCAGCATTTGAACTCAGGACCTCCTGACTCCAGGGCTGGTACTCTATTCATTGCACCATCTAGTTGCTCCCTACCACTGGTTCTTGACCCAAGAGAGTGAGGACTTAATCTCAGCAACATCAGCTTAGTGCACACACCAATCCTAATGTACTGAGTGGAAGGAATTAGCAATAGTACACAGACTTGGTAAGTAAACTGAGGGGCAAGAGAAGACAGAAAGGAATATGATAAACAACATCTTCCCTTCCCCATGAAGTACTGCAGGTATATCATTAGTGAATTCAGACATAACAGAATTATGCCTATGTTTCCCTCTAGAGAAATTTAACCTCAGTGCTATAGGGATCATGTCTTTTTCCTGTTTTCCAAACAATGAACTTTTATGGAGGAAGGATTAATGAACTGTATGACTCCAAAAATCCTCCCAAACACATAATTTCATGAAGGTACTTTGGTGTTGATGTAAAACTTTAAATTGTCTATTCTAGAGAGTAGAGTAGGGCACATAGTAGATGCTCAGTATACATCTGATAGATCAATTAACTTATTTACCTCATCGCAGATGACCAGTAATCAGATCTAATTTTTGTTTTGCTTTGTTTTTGAGACTTGGGTATCCTATCTCACCTAGACCAGAAATATGGGAATCACTCTTGGGCCCAGTCTCCACCACTGGTTGACAAGGAAACTTTGACCTGCTCCATTTTTGCCTTGGACCAGCTTGACTGTCCTTAAATGGTCCCTGCTCCTAGGGGCTCACTATACTGGAACCAGAAATAGTGTGAACACCTGATTGATTTTAACCCTACTATACTGTAGCTACTGTAGAACTCCTGGACTCAGGGGATTTTACCACTTCAGCTTCTCTAGCAGCAGAGATTATAGGCTTTTTATAATCCCTTATCCCCACACCATGATTCTTATACAGATGAACTGGACATTGATGTATTCTTCAAGATGTAGTTTTCAATTGTCAACTTGAGTTCTATACAATGATCTTAAGGTTCAAGGGCAGGAATATTCTCTCCTGTTTCCTTGAGGAAAAAAGTGAGATATGTTGTTCAGTTGTTTCCAATTCTTCATGATCCCCAGTGAGTATAATTTTTGGCAAAGTATATCTTTTTGGCAAAGATAATAAAGTGGTTTGCCATTTCCTTTTCCAGCTGATTTTAGAGATGAGTAAACTAAAGCAAAGAGGGTTGTGTCTGAGGTCAGATTTGATTCAAAGAAGATGAATCTACCTGATTCCAAACTCTTTTCTCTAACCATTGTGCTACTTTATCTGCCCCTGAGATATAACTAGACTAAATTTGGTTGCCCAAGGTCACATATTCATTGATTCTGCAAGGAACTCTTCTTCCCACTCACTCTTCTGGGCAACACAACTTAAATGATGAGATTTGCAAACTTTTTTTGATAAAGATTGTTAAAATTTAAATTCATGAAAAGACATTAGCAATTTCCTTCAGCTTTCAATTTAAAAAAAATTTTTTTAAATACTCCAAACAAATGATTTTCCTCCCAAATTGCCTTTGCTCTCCAATCATGAGATTGGATAGATGTCATATATTCTACTTTATTTTTCCATGTGTCTTTCCATATTTTCCCAATCTGTCTCCATCATTACAAGATTAACATCTTACTGATGATGGTTCAGGCACATTTAAATCACTTCCTAAAATTTATTTAAAATAAACTGAAATAAAATCCTTGAAATATGGTGCATAAGTTGCTTCTTAATATATTATTCTTATTCATTACACATTCATCATAGAAGGCCCAAACAGTTGAATCTGGTATCTTTGTTTTTTTTTTTTAATTGCTTTTTCAGTCCATATGTTCCACTTTCTTAATTCATAGAAACCCTTTACAAGGGCTTCCTAAGTGCTTCCAGGTTACTTAAATGCACACATACAATTTTTTGAATTTTTAGCTTCACTTTATTGTTTTGCATCATATAACATTAATTTTTGAATCAGAAGACTTGGGTTTGAGTCCTACCCTGTGATCATGACTAAGTTCCTTCACTTCCTTGGATCTCAACTTCCTTATCTATATAATAGGGGAAGGGAAAAGAGGATTGACATATATTCCAGTTTTAAATCTATGATCTTATATTCCTATTTGGCATTTTCTGGGAACACAAAGATACCAACTGAAAAGGAAACTACCATATAAGAAAGGGGGAAGTGAGAATAGGAAGAAGACTCTTCCTGAGTTGTTAAAACATTGATCTTGGATGCAATTAAGATTTGTCCTGGACAATATTTTAACATTATCTTTGTTACTTCTTTTTTGTTCCTTCTTCCCTACTCTTGGTAAACCCTCTTTGCCCAGGCTTCCCATTGTGCCACCAGCACACTGCTCTTCCTGGACAATACCATCTATTTTGAAATGATCTCACCTCAAATCCCAACAAAACTGCCATTTCCTCAATGTTCTAAGAAAAGCAGCTAGGGCAGCTAGGTGACACAGTGGATAGAGCACTGACCCTGGAGTCATGAGGACCTGAGTTCAAATCAAGTGCCATAGATACTTAATAATTCCCTAGCTGTGTGACCTTGGGCAAGTCACTTAACCCTTGCAAATCCCCCCATCCAAAAGACAAGCAGTTGATGAGCTTATTCATATTGAATTATAAATGACTGATAATAAAAATAACAATAGTAATTTATATAGTACTCTAAAGTTATAAAATGCTTTCCATGTCATTTTAATTTGATTAATAACTTAATCTCTTCCTCCCACTGGTAGTTATATTTTAAAAATGTTTGTAGCAGTTGTGACAAACAGTTAATTATTAAATATCTACAATGTGCTTTAGTATTAAGTATCTACAATTCATTCATTCTTTCAACAAGTTTTTATTAATTACTTATGTGCTGACGTTGTGCTAGGAGATCCCAGGACTGAGGTTCTTGCATTCAGTGAGCTTCCAGGACTGCACAGAAGTAAGATCTCAATACAGATAACTATAATTTTAGCTTTCCCTTGATATTCTATTTCAATCACCCTTATATTCTGGTCAGTTAATGTGGAACATAATTTCAGGGATCAAATTGAGGAAAAGTCAGGAACATAAGTCTAGACCTTCATTCTGTCCATAGCTAGACAACATAGTGAGATAGTCTCAGTACCAATCCACTAGTTATTTTAAAAGCAATAAAATTGAGGGGGGGGGGAAGTTGGAGGGAATGGAGGGGAGAGACAGACCAGTAAAAACTTCCTGGAGGAGTTGTCATTTTGAACTGATATTTAAAGAAAGGAAGGAAATTCAGTAGGAAAAGAGGAGGAAGGAAAACATTCCAGAAGCTTGGAATTAAGCAAAAGCCTAGTAGAGGCATGAAGGTATGATATGTACTCAGGTAAGAGATTCACCTCCTTAAACTAAATCAGAGAGACTACTGGAGCGGAGTAATTAATGATTTTTTTTGGTGTGTCCGTGTGTCCTTCATTCTCAAAGAAGACCATGACATCAAGAAGGTGAGTAAGTGTAAGATAAGTAAGTAGTGTCTGAGGCTGGATTTGAACTCCCGTTCTCCTGATTCCAAGGCTAGTGCTCTATTCACTGGGCTACCTAGTTACCCCAGAGGGGAGTAATTAAAATGAATACATCAAGTTATTTTATTTTTTTATATTTTATTTTGATACAATTATGTAAAAACATTTTAACATAATTAGAAAAAAAAAGATTTTTTTGAGTTCCAAATTCTTTCCTTTGTTTCCTCCCTCCTATCCCTTCCCTCTCTTTGAGAAGGCAGGGAATTTGATATAGATTATACATGTCCAGAATAGGAACAGCTGAGTGGTGCAGAGGATAGTACACTGGCCTTGGAGTCAGGAGGAGGGAAGTTCAAATCCAGCCTCAGATACTTGTCATTTAATAGCTATATGACCTTGGATAAGTCATTTAACTCTGCCTCACATTCAGAATCATCTCCAGTTGTCCTATTTCATATCTGGCCACTGGGCCCAGATGGTTCTTGAAACAAAAATGAGACTGGTGACTTAGCACAGCATCCCCTCACTCAAGGCCAATTCTTTGCCTATCGTGGCATAATCTCCTTGATGTCATGGTCTTCTTCAAAAATGGATGACAAACATCATCATCATTGTCATTTCCAGAATATATCAAATTTTAAAAATCCAATCTTTAAAAGTATGAAGTAAATAGGTGGATAAGGATCTTTTGCATCAAGGATTTCTGGATGGGATCCTTTAAAAAGAAAAAAAGCACTAATAATAGCTTTCTTAAGTTTCAGGTAGTCAGCTAATAACTTCTTTATGATGAAAAATTATATGTATGACTAAGAGTGTACCCAGGCTGAATCTTCATCTAAAGTACCTTGTATTTATTTATGCTTATTCTCTTTATATTTTTTCCATAAATACTAATGTATCTACTTGTCCCCCCCAAGTATGCTCCTTTGAGTGTAGCAATTTTTTCATTGACTATTTGTATCTCCATTTCTTAGCCTAGCATACAATAGACATTCATTAATTGTTTGATTGAAGTAGAGGCATAAATGTCAGTACTACCTCACAGCCTCTGCATTGCAAAAGAATTCTCCAGAGTTTGGGATAAAAAGGTGGGAACATGTTTGGAGAGTGAAGTTCTCTATTGAACCACAGAAGCCTGTTCAATTTGCAAAGCACAGGGGCTAAAGGGACATTATTTACTCAATTTTTTTTTCTTTTGGGGTCAGAGGGTTTATAAATGCAAATTTATGACAAAGGCTAGACCTTCACCTCTACCATACAGCAGATGGCTGCTTTGCATAAGTATGAAACACAGTGGGGGCCTTTCCAGGAGCAAAGTGCCTGCTTCTGAGATGAACACCCCCTCAGGGACATCTATGTCTAAATGACACTCTCCCTCCGTCTTCCCCCCCAGATCTGGGACCTTGAAAACCACAATTGCTTGTTCACCGCCTTCCCCAAAGCCAGTGGCATCCAGGGGGAGCTTACAGCTTGTCATTACCTGTCCAACATCAGAGCATTGTGTGTTGCCACTGATTCTGTCTCTCTTCTGCATCTAAGGATGAGGTATGTGGCTTGGCTTGTCAGACTAAAGAGGTCAGTTCTCCTGCAGAGTATATTGGGTATATTCTACCTTTCTAAGGTCTTTGGTCTTATTCTGGTCTTCGTCTATCCTCGTCATCATCCCTCCATATGAAGCCATATTGTAAACCCAAAGAGATCACCCATCTAATGACTGAGTGAACCAGGTAGATGATAGCAAGAATTCACCTAAGGGAAAAAAAAAACCAGTTGTGTGGGGATGACAGGTGGTGGCATAGAAGACAGTCTCTTTGTTAGAGTTGAGAGTTTTTCCTTGCTCTGCAAGAAGATTAGAAAGGAAAGGAGTAGGGCTTGGAGAAGAGGATTGCAAAATAGATACTATGGTACTATGTGATAGCATAGACCAATGGAGGACCTGGAAGCAAGAGGAGGAAAATCATCTCAAGGTCTTCCTGAGATATTGACACCCTGGAACAAACCCCATGCCAGTTATGGTGCTGGTGGAGGGAACCTCTATCTAAATGTAGATGAGAAGTAAATAGAATCTAATCTGATATTCAGGCTCTTTCCTAATTTATCTCATGGTCCAAGGATATTAATTTGCTTTTATCAGAAAAGCCCCAAAAGTCTGACTATTAAATCACCATTGGTGGTAGTTCTTGAAGCTGGGGGCCTCCCTAAACATCAAAAGAATATATTGAAAAGTGATGGCTTCAGTCAGGTCACCTGACTGACATAAAACACAAAAGAGACAATGACATGAAGTACAAATAATTGATTTTTTTTGGACTGAAGTGACCTTATTTCAGCATCATTGTATCTATGTCAAAAGTTGATTGCCAGTTGGTGCTTTCATTTTCACCCAAGCTTTCCTGTCCTTTCCTCTCATTCCACCTCATGCCTCCTCTGTCCCACTGCTCTTCTTTCCTTCCATCTTCTCTCTTATTCTATCTCTTGGCCTCCCCAATATTGTTCTGTAGCCCAAGGATAATAGCTGTGGTTTGTCCTTGATTCTTAAAGAAGACCATGGCATAAGGGAGGTGATGCAATAACATGCAAATGAATTGGATTTGAGTTGTGTTGAGTCATCAGCCTCACTTTTTCTTCCAGGACTATCTGGATCCAGTGACCAGATATGGATCAGGACAAGTGGAGCTGACCCTGGATGGGAGGCAATAAGGGTTAAATGACAACTAATAAATGTCATGTAGTCTGAGGTCAAATTTGAACTCAGGTCCTCCTGACCTAACTACCAAGGATAGAATCCTAAAGAAGAGCAGAAATGTGTTCTTACACTTTCTTCAGAGTGGGACCAGGAAATCAGAAGGATCATCTCATCAGAGTGTCTGAGCCTTGATCTCATTAATTAGATATTAGGAATCAGATTTTAGTAATAATAACTAGCATTTATATAACTTAAAAGTTTGCAAACACTTTACAGATATGATCCTGTTTCATATTCACAGCAACTCTAGAAACTAGGTGTTATCTATATAATGGGGATGATCTTATCATTCCTATTTTACAAGTAAGGAATCTGAGGCAGATAAGAGGATTCTTTTTCCCCAGGGTCTCCCAGTTAGGTTAGACTTGAACTCAAGTTTTCCTGACTCCAGGTCCAGTGATAGTGTAGAAATTGTGATGGGGCAACAGTTGGGACTCATGTAGAATTACCCAGACCCTCTTAGAGGTGTAACCCTCTCCTAAGAGTACGCCATAGTTTCATAGGATTTAGAACTATATATACTCTTGTCCAAAACTCTAATGAATTTAATGGCTCATAAAGGGAGAAAGAAGGTGTAGATATTATGCCCATTTACTGGAATCCAGACTTGACTTCTCATTATGACCATTAAGACTCCAAAAGAATAATGTCAGTACATGGAGTCAGGAAGAAATTTCTGAGCTGATATATTATTGTTAGAAATTGAGAAACTATTCTGAATGGGGGTTCTTCAAGAAGGAACAAGACTGAGACAAAGCCGTTGGTGGTCACAGTGTTTTTGTCAGGACACAGTGACAGGAACCACTAGTGAGAATAAGAGTCAATTGAGGGATATAAGAGGTATGTGGTTTATACACAATACAGTGATAGAGCAGAGCAGTGATAGAAGGATCATGGAGAGAGTTGAGTGGGGGAAAAATGTGAATATGGAGTGAAGTTGATTTCAAGGAGTATATAGGGAAGAAAGAAGGAAATAATGTTTCAATGTGAATACCATGGCCAATGAGATGGAAAGTGATTCGTGGCTGTTTGTTGAGTCTTGATCTGAAAGAGAATAGATAAAATGGAAATGTGGTGACCCCCTCACCTTCATTATCATAGACTCACATGCAGACATACATAAACACAAACATTCTCTCTCTCTCTCTCTCTCCTCTTCCATTTCTATACTTCTGTCTCTGTCTTTCGCTCAATAGAGAGATCCGGGGAAAGGTTATCACTCAGAATTTTGTCTCATATCGTTTACCAAGAATGTTGTACCTAAAACATGCATTTTCTCAGTTTCTAGTTTTTCCAGTTTTATTTTGGAGGTGAATGGCAGGGGTGACCCAAGCTAAGGATAAACATGATGGAAGTCTCTGTATTGCTTCTGGTTTTCATGACCTAATTTTGTTTTTCATGAATTAGAACTCGCCCTGAGTCTCACCAAGTGGTTTCTCACAAGGAACCAGTAGTGTGCTGCAGGTACAACAAGACGTTTGGACATGTGGTTAGCTGCTCTGAAGGGTCTGTAAGTATCAGGTCATTCCAAAAACAATAATGATATCTCTGAGTGGTGGGACACCTAGAGCAAGGGATGCAGGTAGCCAGCATAGACTCTCACAGCCTCTCCTTAGAGATGTGAGTTTGAAGACCTAGTGACTAAATTAAGGGAAACCAAGGGATTATTTCTTTTTTTTTTTTGCTTAAAGATTTTGAGTTTTACAATCCCCCCCCCCATCTTACCTCCCTCCCCCCACCCCCCACGGAAAGCAATCTGTCAGTCTTTACATTGTTTCCATGGTATACATCAATCCAAACTGAGTGTGATGAGAGAGAAATCATATCCTTAAGGAAGAAACAAAGCATAAGAGATAGCAAGAGCAGACAATAAGATATCAGGTTGTTTTTCTAAATAAAAAGTAATAGTCCTTGGTCTTTGTTCAAACTCCACAGTTGTTTCTCTGGATACAGATGGTATTCTCCATTACAGAGAACCCCAAATTGTCCCTAATTGTTGCACTGATGAAATGAGCATGTCCATCAAGGTCCATCAAGCAAGCCCCATGTTGCTGTTAGGGTGTATAGTGTTTTTCTGGTTCTTCTGCTCATCTCACTCAGCGTCAGTTCATGCAAATCCCTCCAGGCTTCCCTGAATTCCCATCCCTCCTGGTTTCTAATAGAGCAATAGTATTCCATGACATACATATACCACAGTTTGCTAAGCCATTCCCCAACTGAAGGACATTTACTTGATTTACAGTTCTTTGCCACCACAAACAGGGCTGCTATGAATAGTTTTGTACAAGTGATGTTTTTACCCTTTTTCATCATCTCTTCAGGGTATTAGACCCAGTAGTGGTGTTGCTGGGTCAAAGGGTATGCGCACTTTTGTTGCCCTTTGGGCATAGTTCCAAATTGCCCTCCAGAAAGGTTGAATGAGTTCACAGCTCTACCAACAATATAATAGTGTTGAAGGGATTATTTCTTAAGCAACTGCTCTCAGCTTACCTTAACCCCCTCTGAAATATAAAAAAGAAAAGTTTCTGTCTTCAAAGATCTTAGTATTCTACCTAAATTTACCATGTCAATGACTACTAGAGGCAAAGAGAAATTTGGGATAATTTCCTTTTTCATGGACCTTATTTAGTTAACAAATGCCCTAGATTAGAGAAACAGTATGGTGTAGTGCAGAAGTTTTTGGTATCAGGATTTCTTTATCTTTAAAAAAAAAATTGAACTTTTGTTTATTTAGGCTATATCAAGTAATATTTACATATTATATAAAATGACAAATTTTTTAAAATGTTTATTTTTTAAAATAGTGTTAACATGACTTTTTATTAAAAATTATTAGATTTTTCCAAAACCAAAAATATTAAAATAACAGCACCTTCACAGATAACTATAATATAAATGAATAAAAAAATCTAAACAGGGTAAAATTAAAAGACAAAAAACGAAATCAAAGAAAGCATTTATTAACTCCTATCTTCCAGGTGCTTACCAGTGCTAAGCTGTAGGAAGACAAATACAAGGTTTGCCTTCAAAGAATTTACATTCAGAATGGGAGATGACATGTTAAGGGAAGTTGAAAAGCAAGTGAGTTGGATGGGAAGTGGAAGGAACCTGAGTAGGGACCACAAAAGAGGAAGTTTGAAGCCCAAGGACAACCTGAAAAGGAATGAAGGAGCCAATGGAGGTTCTGAGAGAAATCAATTAATCAGAGGGAGAGGCTGCAGGGAAGGATGATAGGAAGTCAGTTTCCAAGCTATAGAAGTTTCTGGTGAATATAGAAGATGTTCAGGGTTCAGCCCAGAGAGCAATAAGGAGGGAGAATCTCTTCTGGCTGAGGGCACCAGGAAAGACTTTATGAAACAGGTGGCACCTGAGCTAGACATTGAAGGAAGTGAGAGAGATGTCAGGAGGGACAAATGAAGGCCTGGGAGACAACAGTGAGAAAAAGTACTGATTAGTGTAGCTTTAATTATTTAGGTTGAGTTTTAGTCACCTCTCATTAAAATTAATTATTTTGTGGTTTCTGTTGTTGGCAGTTAAAAGTTCTTCCTTTTGAATAAATACCACTATAGGTTGAATCTTGTTTCTTATAATGTTTCATACATAAGGTCAAGTACCTTACTTTCCAAGATAATTGGCTTTGCTGGGGCCTCTTTATTGCTATATTTATTTCAGCTCCTCTCTCAGAGCCACACACATTTATATTTTCTTTGCATATGTTCTTGCCTTATGTCCTCCTAGTGGAAGAGTGATATCAATAAGCATCACATTTTTTATTAATTCTATCAATAGATTATCTGGACTGTTGGTCAGAATCTATTTGAGAGCATAGCTCCATCCCAATATATCTCAGAGCAGTTACTTTTCAGTGTATTTTTGAGTTTGTAAATACAATAAACAATTTTTCTCCCACTACTATCTATGTCATCTGTTCGAGTGAAACCAGTCTGCTCACTGTCCCCTGATACACCATGTTGATTCTTTCTTCCTTGCCTTTTCTCATGCTTCTCTTCTGCCTAGAAGCCTTTCATTTTTCACTTACTCTATCTAAATTCTATTGAACCTTGAAGGCCTAGCTAAAGTCTGACACCTCCCATGAAGCCTTCCTTTATTACCCTAGGTACCCGATCTCTCCACATTCCTGTCTTTATAAGGTACTATGACACATATTTGGGCATTTATCTTACGATAGTACAATACTATATGGAATTATTCCAAAATAGTTTCTCCAAAGTCCACTCTGATGTCATCAGACTAGTTGTCCATGATGCTTATAGACTTGAGACTTGACTCATAGATTTAGAGTTGTTCAGCAAGTACAATCTCTCCATTTTACAGATTTAAAAAGCTGCTTCAGAGACCTTGGACAGGTCATACATGCCTTTAAGTGGCAGAGTTGGAATTTGAACCATTATCCTCTGAGCAATTTCTATGCCCTTTCCACTGTACCATGCAAACTAAACAAATTGAATGATCACAGCCAAATATTTTCTAAATGATTATTTTACTTAATATACATTTAAATACATTTTATTTTTGCTAAACCAGTTAATGGTGTGAGGTGGGGATGGTGTTCTATGCAATTGTGTTCTGCCTTATACTGTTTTATACCTTAAATATTATCCTTTATAGAAGCAGGATGGTCTAGTGCAGTGGTCCCAACGCAAAAGTTTGAAGGCTGAAAATCTCTTGGTTCCATGGGGTTCTTACTCCCTAGAAAATTCTTATTCCATATCAAGAACCCTATCTAGCCCAGAGGTCTTCAGCCTTTAGCCTTTCAAAACAAGGGGTCTGTGAATTCATTTCCATTTAGCTCTAACAAAATATGCTGTGTGGTTCAATATGTATAACTAAGGGAATATACCTTCTATAGACTGAATACTGTCTCTGTCATATACATGTCATTTTTGAACTCATACAGATATTTTGAATAATAAAATAAAAATTTAAAGATATCACTGAATCACAGTAGCTTTTTGTTGTCATTGATTTTTTTCAATAATTGATATTAAGGGGGCAGCTAGGTAGCATAGTGGATAAAGCCCTGGCTCTGGAGTCAGGAGTACCTGAGTTCAAATCTGGCCTCAGACACTTAATGATTACCTAGTTGTGTGGCCTTGGGCAAGCCACTTAACCCCATTGCCTTGAAAAAATCTAAAATAATAATAACAATAATAATTGATATTAATAGTCCAACTAATTCTATGAGGGGATACTCAGAATATTTTTTAAATTTAAAAATGTATTCCTATATTCACATAGGATGGGATGTACTGGGTGTAATTGAAAGTTCACTAAACTTGGAATCAGAAGATCTGGGTTCAAGAGCAAAGTATGACACTTCCTAACCATATGACTTCTTACATGGCTATGGGCAAGTCACTTAACTTGTCTGTGTCAAAGTCTTCCCATTTTCATGATATTACTCTTTCCTAGTACTCCTCCTACCTACCTAACTCTTCCTTCTCAGTCTCCTTTCCTGTATTCATATCATACCTATAACAGTAAATGTCCCCCAAGCTTCTATGCTAGCTCCTCTTCTCTTCTTCGTCTACCCTCCCTATCACTTAGTGATCTCTTCAACTCCCATGGAGTCAATTAAAATCTCTATGAATATGATTTATATAAAAACCTATTTTTCATGCATATATGCATGTATGCATATGTAAATATATGGGTGTATACATATAGTCTTCATCTCTCTAGAGCTTTAAGACAACATGACCAGCTACCAAAACTGACATTTCAAACTAGATTTAAGGTATAGACACCACAAATTCAACAGGGTCAAAGTAGAAATTATCATCTTTTCTATCAAATTCATCGTTTTTTACTTTCTCCAAGATTTGCAGCTTCAAAGCTATCCTAGGTTATTCATTCACTCTCACCCCCATATATCTAATAAATTGTCAAGTCTTTTATTTTCTGTTTCCACAATATCTTTCACATGTAGGTCATCCTCTTCAATCGTATTTCCTCCCTCCTCCACTCTAGTTTTATCATTGGTGTCTCTACCTCAAATTTTTCCTTACTCTAATCTATCTTCTATATAAGTGCAAAAATAATTCTCCTAAAGTAGAGATTTGACCATGTCACTCTCCAATCCTGCGTGCATGTTCTCTCTCTCTCTCTCTCTCTCTCTCTCTCTCTCTCTCTCTCTCTCTCTCTCTCTCTCTTTCTCTCTCCCTCCCTCCCTCCATCCCTCCTTCTCTCTCTCTCAATAAACCCCAATAGCTCTCCATCAAATATAAACTCTAATTTGGCATTTATATTTCTTTATAGACTTCTATGCCACATTGCCAAAAAAGGTGACAGACTAGACATTTTCTCAGTCCTTATATCCTTTCAAATGTCTCCAAAATAAGGATTATGCACAAGAGATAATTCTATTACAAGTATCTCCATAGGTTAAAACATTAAGAACCCGAATAACTTAATAATCTAATAAATTAATGGCAGAGGACTCTATTTCTCTAATGTATTCTCTCAGTACCTCCCTCCCTCACTGACCTCCATGCTCTAGCAGAGGTACACAATAGGACACATGGACTTGTGCTTTAGTATCTGCTAAAGAATTCACCTTTCTGAAGCTATTGTTTCTGCCAGAACACTCCTGCATTTACCTCTGCCTTTTTCATACAATCCTGTGACAATGTACAAAACAACTGATCTCGGTAAGGAGGAGTGAAGATATAAGAAACTGGAGAGTTTGTTCTACTGGGGGGTGGCAGTGTATATTCAAGAACAAAGGATAAAGGTCATCATCATCATCATATCCTTCTATAGTAGTGCACAGTCAGAACACTAAGGAATGGGAAAGCTATTACAGGATACCAGAACCAAAGGAGAAAGAACTGGCATCAAGTTGAAGTTAGACCTACCCTCCCCTGTGGTCACTTGAAGCAGAGACTAAGACCAGTGAAAAGTGAATTCCCTAGCATAATATTAGATTAAGATAGTTTTAAAATCCAGTCCTGATGGGAATCTATCACTGAAGATGAAGGAATTCAGAAAATAAGGAATAAGAGAATATAAGAAGAAAAAAAAAAGATGCAAATTACTAAAAACAAATCTCTAGAGGATGAAAAATCAGTTTAGACGTTGAGTACAAGACATAAACCACAGAGAAGATATTAGTAACATAAAGGAAGGTAGTCTCCAGAACTAAATGAGTTCAAGCATCTCTAAATAAATATAGCAATACAAAGGAAAGTGAATCAATACTTACTGAGGTAGAGGATTCTATGAATTCCAAAGAGAGCATGGAACCACAGTAAGATGTTCAGAAATGATTCAAGAGAGAAATAAGAATTGTTAAAGCAGAATTTTTTGTCTGCAGAGCAAAAATAAGGGACAGAAAAGAAAAACTTGAACACAAAGTAGAATATCTGAACAAAGAAACAATTTATTGCTGCAATATTAAAAGGAAGATGCAATATTAAAAGAGAACAATTTATTGGAAATACAAATACAAAAAAGTGAAGTGCAGTCTGGAAGAATAAAAGCAAAAATCATTAATGTTAAAAGAATTCATGATCTCTACACAAGCAAAGCACATTGCTCTTGAAGATAGGCTGCACAGATTATAGGTTTACTAAAAGAATGTGAAGAGTCAAAAAACTTGAATAGGAAGATGCAAGAAATAATATGTGAAAACTGCCCAGAAGTTATGAACACAGAAAGCAAAATGCCAATCAAAAGAATACACAGATATCTCTAGAAAAATTAAAAACCCTGTCCTGCAAATAGTGGTTAAATTGAAAAATTTTAATGACAAACAACAAATTCAACAAATTCTAAGACCTTTAAATAAATAAATAAAGGGAATTCAGGTAACACAGGACCATTCTGCATTCTCAAGGAACTTCAAGAGGAAATGGAATAATGTATGCTGAAGAACAAGGGAGCTGCAATATTAAAAGGAAGATGCAATATTAAAAAAAACATATCCTGCAAAGCTGAAACTAATAATTCATGAAAAATGTAGGTGTTTGATAACAGTAAAGCATTTGAAATTTTTCTAGAAAAAAAAAGAGATGAGAAGATTATTTGCTTTGCAAACATCTAAAAGAACACAAGTACAAGAAAGGCAAACAGATATAGTAAATAAGGAAGGAGTAACATCACTCCAGAAAAAAGGAGGAAAAAAATAATAGAAAAAGACAAGCATTTATGGGTCAGGGTGCACTGGAACTGGCTTTGTTGGTTCTTGAGAGACATTTCTTTTATTTTGACTATAAGTATTTATACCTAGAAAATCAACAAGTGCTGCAAATCAGGGTGGGTTTTATTGTTTTCTAGGTATAAGAAAGTGTTATAGAAAATGTTAATAATAGAGAAAAGTATTTTACTTAAAAGCACATTTTTTAAGATCCAGTTATTAAACATTTATTAGTACACACTGATAGGGCTAAAAATAATAACAATAATAGCAAAAGAGAGAACAGTAAGAGATTTCATTCTAAAATTCACAGAGACAAAAAGGAAAGCAAAACTTAAATGGAAGAAGTAATGGTGGAACAATGTTTTTTTTATTTTGTTTTGCTTTTTTTTTGCATATGGGAGTAAATTTCAAAATGAGAAGAGATGGAAAGTAGACTATAGAAGCAAATGAGATATTCTCAGTTTCTCCTGGCTCCAGAGATGGTTCTCTATTCACTGTACCACCTAACTGCCCCCCAAATGAGATATTCTCTAATGAAATCAATGAAAACCAACAAATGGAAAGTAACTCTTGTAATCTTTCAGGAAAAAGTTCAGTTGGAGAAAGGGTAAGGTGGAAAAAGGAAGAATTGAATTAAAGATGGAAAGGGAGAAATCTCTATTTTGTAGTGTGAAGGAATCCCACTTAAGAACACTCCCACAGAAGGAGAAAAATAATCTAATCTAAAAGAAGGTGATGTTAAAATGACTGTAGTCTGGAGGGATTTGGTTCTTAGAGAGAACATCACCTCTGAAAAAGGTAGTGGATAAAATGCTAGAATCTGAGTTAAAATCCAGCCTCAGACACTTACTAGTAGCATGACCTTGGGAAAGTGAAATAATCTCTGTCTCAGTTTTCTCAACTGTAAAATGGTGATCATAATAGCTCCTCCCACACTGCATTGTGTAGGAATCAAATGAGATTGTAGGCACTATATAAATACCATTATTATTTTTGTTATCAATGTTATGCCTCCCTCCCATTGACAGCATCATGTGACAGGAAAAGGGGAAACAGAGCTCTGGACATCCAAAAGAATCAGATGGCAAGCATCAGAAGAGGCAAATAGGGGAAAAATGATGAGGATGCTAGAGATAGTTAAATACAATCAGGGATAAAGAAATTTTCTAGTATGGGACAATGCTTCTATTCTTTCTTACAGGAACTGGTATTGCTAAGTGAAACATAAGAGAAAAAAGGGAAAGGAGGTAAGATCTACAAAGAATTAACATGGAAATTATTTAGAAAAGGGATTTCACAATAGGTACCTTGGAAGCTTTAATTCCATGAAAAAGAAGACAATCAGTTAGCCAATAAGAATTTATAAAGTTCTTACTACTAGGCAATATTTTAGTGTAATATTAAGGGAATGAAGAAGAAATTGTCATAAGGACTATGAATAGCATAAAAAAAGTCTAAAATAGAAAGTTAGAAAAATGAGAATGAGGAAAAGAAATTCTTTTTATGAAAAGATAGAAAATCTAAAAACTAATAAAGTGAAATGTGGAAAAGAAAATGGATTTTACTTTTATTAACAGGTAGAAAAGAGGGGAAGAGGAAAATTAAATAACTAAGTAAAAGGGAGATAGAAAAATGAATAAGTTAAGTAAAACTTCAAAACTAGGGAAGGAGTAACAATCAAAGTGGGGTCATTTGAGGGGAGTGTGAACTGAAAATGAAAGGAAGTGAACCCATGGAAATGAGGTTGCTTTAAAGAAGATTAAGAAAAAATAACTGAAGATACAAAGAACTGTCTTTAAAGATGAAGAACAACAGTAACATCTTAATTTTAAAAAGAATATTAGAGACAAATAAAGGAAAATATAGACCCAACTATAAATATATTTAATTAATAAATAAATATATTTAAACAATTTGATAAAATTTAAGAGACAAATCAAATAAGAACGAAATTCCACAATCTGTTACTGACAAGAAATGCAACTAAAAAAATATACTCAGAATAAAAATGAGGGACTGAAACAAGATTGACTATCCATTAGATAAAAGCCAAAACAAAAGGCAATCCTTGTATCAGACAAAACAAATAAGCAAGACTGATTCAAAATGTAAAAAAGATAAAAGGAAACTACATATTGCTGAAAGGAATCATAGACAAGCA
Source organism: Macrotis lagotis (assembly GCF_037893015.1). Lineage (NCBI taxonomy): Eukaryota > Metazoa > Chordata > Mammalia > Peramelemorphia > Peramelidae > Macrotis > Macrotis lagotis. The sequence goes on along the minus strand of NC_133658.1, from coordinate 727,948,943 downwards.
GCCAATAGCAATATTGTTTCAAATGCCTTAGTGTCTAAATTTACAAAGGAAACATTAACTGAAGAAGACATAGACAGCAAAAGCAGGAAAATTTTAGGTCCCTTCTGTTAGTTTTGGACAAATTTGACAAAAAGATAAACAAAAGGGAGAACTGAATAAATTGCTGGAGAAATCATAGCAAAAAGACTTATGGCATCTTCTAAATGGAAATGCTGAAGAATGTACATATTTCATGCAGAACATGGAACTTTTTACAAAAAATGACCAAATATTAGGTCAAAAATATATTTCAAATAAATGGAAAAAAACAGAAATAGAAAACATGTTTTGTAGACTGAAACTCAATAACGTTATCATTGGTAACCTCTTGTCTTGGAAGACTGAATCAGCCTTAGTACTCTCACTTCATTACCACCCACTGTCATTCTGATGAAAAGATAGAGTAATGAACTCCAAACATCCATTTAAGAAGGAATCTCAGTACCGAGATCTCATTTTCCAGCTGACTGCAGTACTTTGGTGCATTTGTGGCTTCTCCACCTTGCTTTTGCAGGGAGTCCTTCCCCATTCCCTTTCAGTTTTTGTGTGTTGTTTCCTCTCATCAGATTGAAAGTATTTGAGAAATGGACTGTTTTTCTTTCTTTCTTTTTCTTTTTTTTTTGTATTTGTATAACCAAGGTTTAGTACAATTCCAGAGAAGGCTGATAGATGTTATTTGACTATTACCTATTAACTGAATGAAAATGGTAATCCTAAAACAACATACCAGAATTCTGTGATGTAACTAAAGCAGTCCTCAGAGAAGGATAATTATATTACTAAAACATACATTAACAAAATAGAAAAAGTAAAGGATCAATCTATTAAATACTCATTTCAAAAAAATGGAAAATTAATTAATATAAAACTCAAAATAAGTACAAAATAGTAAAAAGAGAGGAAAATAGATATATTAGAAATAAAAATGACATAGAAATGATCATTTTAAATGCTTGTTCTTTGAAAAGACTAACAAAACTGGGAGAAGAAATTTGTGTAAGGAACAGTAAGAAGCCCAATCTGTCTGGAAGGTATAGCAATATAGGGAAATAATGGATAAAAAGTTATAAACTGGGAGTACTTAAATTATCTGCCTCATACATACCTAGATAGCTGCTTAGGAAAACCACAGTTGTGAAAAAAAATTTTGTTTAAGTGCTATTGACAAGATTCTACACTTTTAAAGTACAGAGGCCCTTTGTTATTATTTTTATAACCCCCAACAATAGCTAGTGTAGTGGAAGACATATAATAAACACCCAGTAAATATTAGCTGAATAATAATATCTCATAGTTATAATATCTCCTTTATATAGTGTTTCAGTTGCTTCATAATAACTCCATGTTGTATGTGATGTATGTAGTAATTGTGTCATCACCCCTATTTTTATACATAAGGAAATGGAGGCTTTGAGAATTGAAATGATTTGTACAGTTATGTAACTTAGAAACATCAGAAATAGATTTTAAATTTAACCCTAATTTTTATCCCAGGGCTCTTTCCACTAAACCAAAATATACCTTTAGGAGTAAAAAATGCAAATCATCTTACTGATGCTTACTTTCAGAAGAAGAGACTAAACCTAGATACCAAAAGGAGAGATTTTTGACATGGAAAAAAAAAGAAATAAGAGTTTACAGAACAAGGCAAGGTTGATCAGAAAGTCATGGACTCTCAGATCCTGCTCACAATCAAGAAAATCCCTCAGCTTCATGGCTACCTGTGTTCTATATTCTCTCTCCAATGGAATTTATCCTCATAAACTGGTGTTTTAAATATCTTGAAGAGAACTCTTATTAAAATATTTGGAATAGCAAAAAAGAGAAGACTGATAAAGGATTACTTAAAAAAAGATTTGCTATTTACCATTTACCATCACTTTAGATGCCTTGGGAAACAAACCTCCTTGATCTTGGGTACAGTTAGTTTCTTTCCCAATTAGAGATAAGTGGTCATTCAGCTCCTTTTGAAATGATCCTACCTAAACCTGCTTGATTTTGGCTCACTAATCTGATTCAATAAATGTTTTAAAAATCAAATAATAAAAAAAAATAGTGACATCTGATCGGGAGTATATATGGTCAAATGGTGTCAAGGGTTACAGAAGGAGAAAATGCCACTACTACCCTCACTCCTCCCATGATTACAACCAACATTATCACCTCTAGAAAATGGAAGTTTTGTAAAATCTAGAAACAGAGTAGATGTCATCAAATGAGAAATGGCTAAATAAATTATTTTTGATGGTTGTAATTGAATATTACTACACAGTAAAAAGTGATGAATGCAGAAAATCATGAGATTATATGAAGTAACTCAAAGTAAAAGAAGTAGAATCTTCTATTATAACAAAATGAATGGAAAGAATGCTAACAAAAAATGAAAACATTATATAAATTTAATGACCAGGTTTGATATGTAGAGGAAATGAGAATACATCTCCTGCACTTCTTCACAGAGCCAGAGAACTATGGGTATGGAATACCATAGGAACTGTCCAACTTGTTTGATGTTTTGGTCAGTTTTGCTGAACTGATTTACAAAATTTTTTTATATGTGATAACCCTTTGACTAGGGAAATGGGAAAATGGGGGGAATATATATCTCAGAAAATAAAGGTAATGAAAATGCAAGTGAAAATAATAAAATTAAAAAGTGGATAGATTTCCCTTTCTCTGGGAGTTGCTTACCCATTGGGATTTGTTCAAATCTATTCCGATCTTGTTCCCACTAAGCAGAAAAAATTGGATCACTTTTTTCCCCCTATGGTTTCTTTAAAAATGACTGAAACCTTCCAACTTTCTCACTAATGTAGTCCATCCTAGGAAAAGCATAGATAAGGCTGGTATGTCTTTTTGGTTTTGACTTCCATGATCCTTGTCTTTATATCAAAATTTCCTATATATCCATAATCTTTGTAATTTCATTATCAAACATTTTTCTGTTTTTCTTCTTCCTTTGCACAGGTGATTAAAGTGTGGGATTTTGAAACAGGAATGTTGGTATCTGAATTTATTGGAGCTCATGGCAATGCAGAAATCACTTGCCTGACTTTTGATTCCAATGAGAGACGGTACATTCTTTCTCAATTAGCTATTCAACTCAGAATTGTCATTGATCTTGGATTGTAATGAGTAATATGTATTCCTCCTCAGGCTGGTAACTGGTGGCAGAGATGGGTGTTTAAGAATCTGGAACTACAACAATGGACATTGTTTGAAAACCCTGACCCAAGGTAAATGACTTAACATGTGTATGTAACTGGAAAAAATAAAATAACAATTTTTTTTAAAATGAAAGTCAGATACACTAGGAGCTTCACATAGGTTTCTTTCTCATCCTGGCTATCCTGCACCCACAGACATTTTAATGCCATGATCTTGGGGTCAAAAGACTTTAATATACTTCTACAATGTTATTAAAAAGATCCTCTGAGATTCTCTAGTAATTGTCCCTATGTCTGCATCAGTTTCATGTCATTCCTGTATCACGTGTGCAAAATTTTCTAGCAAGGTGTTGAAGTTTTCCAAATTGGTTGGAAAAGGATGCCCCTCTAAGATGAATCACTGCCTTCCATCTTAGATCCCTGTAGTTGTGCCATCAAGGAGACTGTCTTCCCCTCATGAAGAACAAGTGCCACAAGATCAATGGTTGTGGAAGAAAGGCATATTCCTGGGCACTGTTTTTATAGATGGTATAACTACTCCTCTTATAGCCTTGGTTATTGAAGTTGGTGTTGCTTCTGCTAGAAGGACTCTCACATCATCTCTAGTCCATTCTTCTCTCACTATGACATCTTTTTTCCTCCAAATGACATTTTAGTTTTTCAATTACATTCATCTTTTTGTAAACTTTTGAGTTACATTTTTCTACCTCCTTCCCTTTCTTCCCCTCTTCCCATGACAGCAAATAATCTGATGTAGGTTATACATGTAAAATCATGTTTAATATATTTTCATTAGACATGTTATAAAAGAAAAATCAGAATTAAAGGGGGAAAAACTTGAGAAAAAAGGGGAAAAACATGAAACAAGTTTAAAAAAGTGAAAATAGTAGGCTTTGGTCATCATTCTGACCATAGTTTTTTTCCTCCCTCTGAATAAGGATGGAATTTTCCATCACAAGCTTTTTAGAATTGTCCTTGATCATCACTTCACTATGCTTTTAAACATTCTCATTATCCCCTGAGAGGGAGTTAAGCCAATAGTTATCAAAAAATGCCATTAACTATGACTTTAAGAATGCTGGAATGAATTAATATCTCATTTTACAAAACATTACAAAAAAAACTTGTACATTATGTTTTTTTAATAATGAGGGGACTATTGTGCAAAGATATCCTTCTCACTGGTTCTTTTTCATTATTCATGCATTACTAAATTCATGCCCTCTACTACCCCCATAGCATGACATAGAGTCTTTACAATATATTCTGCCTGACAGTCAATTATGACCCCTTATGTCAATGGTACTTATTGAGAGCCAAGTCATTTTACTATACAAGATCTCATGTACAAGATTGCCAACATCTGACTAACCATGGTACTAGAAGACAATGCAAAACAATTCATCAACTACATCTTGACATAGAACAAGATGATAATTTTTATGATCACTGATTTTATCTACAAAAACCATGTGTTAAAAATCACAGCTAGGAAAAATATAAAAATCTTGAATGGAGCTCAGCAATGTTAAGAAATCTACAAAGGAAATTGAGAATGAACCCCTGAACCTGATAAAAGATACTTCAGGTTCAAAGTTCACAGAAAAACAAAAAAAAACCTTCTGAACCCCCACCAATATTTCTTTTACCAGATCAACCAAATCTTCAAGTCAAAGCAAAAGACATTTAAATAGTCCAGTAAAATTAATGACAGGAAAAATTCTCTCCATATGGATGAGGGTGAAGTCTCTTACAGATCCCCATATCATGGGTGGGAGGAAAGTTTCATGTCTAAGGATCATGCACAGAAGAGGGAACAATGAGGTCAACTTAAGCTTCTAGGACTAGTTCCAAGGGAATCTCCAGCTCCAATGTTGCTGCTTTGCTATAGAGCTGGTGTCAATCCATTTAGGCTATTCTTTGCTTTCTACTCTTCTTTGCTGTTTTTCTGTGAATGAAATTGCTCTTGAAAGGTCATTTGCTGACAGTGATGCTTTAGCTGTCAGTTAGTAGTCATCCTTCATAATCGAAGAGGACCATGTCATCATATGTACAGTGGCATGACTTTCACATTATGTTTATTATAATGAGGGGAATATCATGCAAAGACATCTCTTTCACTGCCTTTTCCAGAACCATTTTACCACATGACCAATAGGATTTGTGGTAAAAGTCTGAATGCTATGAAAGTTCTTGCCTTATGATTGTAGTTTCCTTCCATATTAGTGAGCATTTTGGTACCCCCCAGCGACACTGGGCAAAACACTAGTCTATGATTTTCTAGTGGCAAATTGGTGATAATGTGGCAAATCTAATCCTATTTCTCGATGACCTATTAGTCAGTACAGTGATTTTTTGGGGCAAGTTTTTCATCAGTAAAGTTCAGCTAACCTATCTCCCAATGTTGACATGGAATGTCCAATCCTGTCTCTTGATGGTCTAATCATCAGTATAGTGATTTTATGGTGACAGTCTTTTGCTAGTAAGATTGTGATAGAATCTTACTGAGAAGTGTTTATCAGCTCTTTTAGTTCATAGCTCCCAACTTTTTGAATTCTGACATAAATTTTTAGACAATGTTTCTTGCCTTTTTAATTACTTTGCTTTTGCTTCAGCTACTATAAACTCACCAAAGTCTACTATTTAACTCAAAGATAAAACTTTCCTTTAACTTCTTTCCATTTACATTATACCAACTGTGGTCCATGTAAATTGTCATTGAATTCCTGTGAAATTCTCTTCATTTACGTGGTTTTTTATATAAGCTTAGCCTTTGTAAAATTTCTCTAGGTCCTTTTCTTTTCTGGGTGACTTTGACCTTTTTTTTTAATAGGAAAGGTTACTTTTAAATAAATGTATATGATAACTATTTCTATTTCAGTCACTCAGACTCTTCCCTCTCCCTGCCTTACCCCCTCCCATTCAATAAATGTCTGTACTACCAGGTTTCTTTTTTATTCTTCAATTTTTTTTCTTTTTTTACTTAATTCATCTCTTCTCCCTGCTGAGCAATTTTTTCAAGTAAAAAACAAATTCTATAATATTTTTAAACATGGCACAGCAAAACAAATTCCCACATTAGTCATATCTGAAAACATGTCTCTTTCTGCATTCAGTTCATCACCTCTTTCAGTCAGTGTGGCAGGTTTCACCTTCATTCTTTAGTACTAATGATTTATTGATGCATTGATAAGAATTCTAAAGTCTTTCAAAATTGGTTTTCCCTATAATGTTATCATTGTATAAATTATTTTCCACTGAAAATCAGTTTTCTCTGAAATTGTCCACAAATGGTAGTGTGATATTCCATTGCCTTAATTTAACACCATTGGTTTTACCATTCCCTCATAGAGTATCCACTTAATCTACAATTTTTAGTTATCACAAAAGGAGCTACTATAAATAATTTTGTACATACAGATCCTTTTCTTCATTCTAAACATTTCTTTGGGGTATAGACTTGGTAGGTATAAGTGAATCAAAATTTGGTAATTCTGGGCACAGTTCCAAATTATTAGGTCATGAATTCATTTATTACTTATTTTGATATATATTTGGTATATATTTGATTCAGATAGTTGTCTAATTTTCTCAGTATTTTCCCCCTCAATGAATTTTTCCTATTAAATTAGTTTTTTTGTATTTTTCAGATGCTATACTGTTGTATTTATTTCTGTATGTTGCATACCTATTCTACTGCTCAACTTTTCTCTTAATCAAACTGCTTTAGGGATTACTATGTTGCAATATAATTTGATTCTGATAAACTCCCTTTCTTCTATTTTTTCTCATTATTACTCTTGAGATTCTTAATCTTTGGTTCACCATGTGAATTTCATTATTATTTTTTCTATCTCTATAAAATATTCTTTTGAAAGCGTAATTGATAGTGGAATAAATACATTTAATTAACATTTTCATTTTATTATAATGGATCAATTTATCCATGTGTGATTAATTTTTCACAATTATTTATGTCTGTCTTTTTCATCTATAAAGAATATTTTAAAACTGGAATCAAATAATCCCTATATAAATCTTGGCAAATATGCTACATTCGCAAAAATTAATCATTTTGTTTTCTCTTTGTCCATATTTATTCCTTAAACTTCTTTTTTAGGTCTTGTTTATTACTATATCCAGCATTTTTAAGCTATTAAATAGTAGAAATTATTATTATTAAATAGTAGAAATGATTTTAGGTATCCATGCTTTACCCCTGATCTTATTGGCAGGTCTCTAAATTTTCTCTACTACATATCATGATTGTTGCTAGAGTTATTTATTATATCAAGGAAATATTCATTTGTTCCTATATTTTATATAGTCTTGATAGAAATGAGTATAGAATTTTGTCAATAACCTTTTCAGCAACTACTAATATATCATTTTATTGTTTATGTCAATATTATGAATGCCATTAAACTTCTTAAAGGACCCAAGCCCTACTAATATTCTAAAATCACAAAATGATTAATAAAGTAAAATAGGTTTTTTTACACTATTGTTATAATTATTGTCATGTTTAACTACTACAATCATGTTTATCTACTACAATCACGTTTTTCCTATGTCTACTGTTAGAAATAGTGTTTTAAGGTTTTTGCAAGGCAAATGGGGTTAAGTGGCTTGCCCAAGGCCACACAGCTAGGTAATTATTAAGTGTCTGAGGCTGGATTTGAACTCAGGTGCTCCTGACTCCAGGGCCGGTGCTCTATCCACTGTACCACCTAGCCACCCCTGTTAGAAATATTGTGAGGAAGATGAATGATTATTAAAAAAGTTAAAGGATTGTTTAAACTCTTACAATAAATTTTGATAAAATAGTTGGGGAGGGTGTGTGTGTGTGTGTGTGTGTATGTGTGTGTCTGTGTGTGTAAACCCTGATGAAATCCTAACTCCTGATCCTCCCATTTGATGATGAAAGATAATAGACCAATTCCTACTCATTAAGAAACATTTATTATCTACTATGTCAAACTATACCTGGGTAGGTATGCTGTCCTGTGATCCTTCCAACAGCCCTGCTATTATTGTCATATTACCATTTTACAGATGAAGAAAATGAGACAAACAGAGAGAGAGAGAGAGAGAGAGTGACTTGCCAAAGATCACACTGTCAGTACTGGCCACACTGAGGCCAATTTTGAACTCAGGTTTTCCTGATTCTAAGCCCAGGACTCTGTCCACTGTGAAGAGCAGAAACATCTCTTTCTGGTTACTTATAACCTGTACCAGTCTGGTAAATTAGCAAAACTTTCCTGACTTGCAGGGTCTCTGAATAAGTGGCCTGAAAGCGATCATCAACTTTTAAAAAGTGATTTCTTCTCTACTCACAAATAGAACCAAACCCAAAGTAAGCAATACAATTCAAATGTTTGCAATGAAATTTAAAGCGCCTTGAGAATTATGAGAATTATTTCATTCTTTTTTGCTTATATGTCCCCAGTGTCCAGTACATTATCTAGTACAGTGTCTAGTAATTATTCAGTAAATTAGTTATTCAATAGAGTAACTATTCAATAAATATTTATTGATAAATTGATTTAAAGTGTTTTTGAGAAGCCAAACTGATTAACTATGTTATTTTTCTAGATGAAAAGAACAATGAAATCTGTGACTGTACCTATGTGGAAGTATATCAAAATAAGTAAGTTATATCCACAGTAGTGAGACTTGTTCTTCCAAAATTCTAACTTGGAGAAAAGAAAACTCGGTGGTAGGTGCAGGACATGATATTCATCTTCAATCTTCGAAGTAGGGGCTCATAGAATTCTAGATTTAGAACTTAGAGATCATTTTTTGTAACATACTCAACCCTCTAAAACTTGACTACTAAGTTACAGCTGGGTTACAATCCATGTTAGTGTGGTGAAATCTCAGGTTCTTGATTTATTATTACAATTTTTAAAGTATAGAGCCAAGTTTAAATATCTGACTCCTGATTTTTTTTATTTCTAGGTATATCATAGCTGTGGGATGGGACAGAAGAATAAATATGTATTTTGTAAGTTAATAGCAAAAAATAAAAGACAGTTTCGGCTCTTTGATTCAGAGTAAACTTTCTATCAGTTGACTATTTTTCTTTTATAAAGAAATGTTGGAGAAAGGCCAATATATTTATTCTTGGTATTTTTAACCGGGTAACATATCTGGCCAATAAAGCAAAATCAAAGTCAGAAAGGCTTCTTTAGCTTTTTCTTCTGCATACATTTTTCTTGCCCTTGTTTGTTCCTTCTGTTGCTTGTTCTTCCTGGTCTCAGCTGACTGAAGGAGGACACTGATTATAGAGACAGTAAGTGGCAGACATGGCTGAGTCACATTGAGCACCTTTAGAATCTGTTCATTTAAACAAGCATTTATGGAGCTATTGTTACATGCAAGACACTGAGCTAGTTGTAATAAGGAATAAAAAAATCAATAAGATACATAGTTCCTGCCTGTAAGGTCTACCATCCTAATTGGTCTCCCTACTTAACAATCTTTTGCTTTTTAATATGCTCAATTCAATTTTTAATAACATGCATATTAAAACACCTGTGTGGAAGGCACAGTTTCAATGACTGAAATTATAGAGGAGGAAAAAAGTGCCAACCACAGGGAACTTATGTTATTTTCTATTGGGAGAATACAATATTTACTACGTAAGTAAATTCAAAATAGTTTCAAAAGGGGGAGAATGCAAATAATTGGGGAAATCAGGAAAAGTCCCCCATATAGGAAAGTGGCACTTGACTTTGAAGAAAACTAAGATTTCTATCAATTAGAAGTATCAGACACATTTTAGAAATGAGGACCATGTATTGATGTTCATTCTTCATTCTTGAAGAGGACCAATGGCATCAGGAGGGTTTCTTGACATACTAGTGAAATGGATTTAAGTGAGGCAGGGTTATGCGAAGTCTCACTCTTCTTCAAAATCATCTGAATCCAGTGACAGGACTTAGATCAGGTCAACTGGAAATGACCCTAGAAGCAATGGGATACCTTGGCCTTTTTAAGCTAAGATCTTTTCCAGGCTGAGTTAGTCTGAGGCAATACCCATGTAATGAATTAAAGCTAGGTAAGAACTGAGGCAAAAGATGGTGTAGTTTTCCTACTCAAAAGAATCAGTCTGGGAGAAGATCTTTTGAGTTTCTGATCAGAACAGAAACAATTGCTACTTACACTCACTCTGAATCATCAAAACCCAAGCAATGACCAAGTGAGGCTTGGGCTAGGACTTATTATTGGCCAATCAGTGAAAGCCAGAGTGATTTAGGTTTTTGGTATAATAAAGTAGCTTCATTTGTAACCAAAGGAAGATAGAAAATGAGGAAGACTTAGAAAGTCAGTTTGACTGAAACAATGCATGAAGGAAAGTAAAATGAAATGTAGGTAGGAGAGAAATTATGGAAGACCAGACAAGTAATTTTGTATATTATGCTAGAGGCAACAGGGTCACTGAAGGTAGAGTTGAGAAGTGAAGAACAGTAATATGATTATATATATGGTTTAGGAATATCAGTTTGGCAGGTCTATGAAACTTGGAGACATGGAGATCAATTATGAGACAATTGTAGTGGTCTGTAGGAAGAGTGATGAGGATAAAGGCTATGTGAATGGAAAGGTGAACAGATATATGATAGTACACATAGTACTAAAAAACAGATCGTACAAAAACCAACTAGACTTGGTGACTGATTGGATGAGAGCTGAGAGAGAGGGAAGAATCAAGCATAGTCCAAGGTTGTGAAACTAGGTGTAGTTCTCTCTTTGTGTTTATTCTCCTGGCTCCCATTTGCACTGGCAGGTTGGGTTCTCAGAGAACAATGACTATTGCTGCCCTTAGGTTCTAAGGGTAACCTTTAGGGCTGGTTAATCCTGAGAAATAGGAGTTCCTCACACACTCTCTCTCACAAGCATCTATCCAATGTGTGTCTTATTGTCAATCAACCAGCTGACATCAGCTTTTACAAAAGAGATATTTACTGAGAAGATATAAGAAGGACAGAAGGTACACAAACATCCTCCATCACCAAACTGAGTGACACACTCTTTCTTATCCATAGAAAATCCATGAGGAGAGTGGGCACCAGTTTAACATCCACAGTTGCAAAGCACATGCCAAAGGCAGTTAAAGAGTACCTTCTTCTAGCACTAGAAGTCTTTTTGCTTGGTTTACAGAATCCTCCTGAGGTTCTCCTTTGGTAAAGCTCATTGCTGGGCTTGGTGGATCAGTGCCTTTCTAGAATCACTAGCCAGCACTTCTCTCCATTGCAAGAGTCACCAAGCCCAAAGCTGCCATCATCAGGTCTTTCATTCCATATCCATCTTTGGACATTACCTCTACTGTCGTCCATTACTACCACTGCCATTGGACTCCATGTTATTGCTGTCCAGTTATTTCAATTTTGTCTGATTCTTCATGACCCTATTTGGAGTTTTCTTGGCAGAGATGCTGGAGTGGTTTGCCATTTCCTTCTCCAGCTCATTTTATAGATGAAGAAATTAAGGCAAACAGGATTAAGTGACTTGCCTAGCATCAAACAGCTAGTAAGATTCTGAGTTCAAATTTGAACTCAAATTTTCCTAACTCCAGACCTGGCACTTCAATTGACAGAAGATCTCTGATGGCTGTCATGGATCTCATGACAAGGTAGCCAACTGATAAGGTAGCCAAGACACTAGCCTCTCAGAAAACTCATTCACCTAATATTTGGAAAGAATAAAAACAAAAGGGGCGGCTAGGTGGCGCAGTGGAGTCAGGAGTACCTGAGTTCAAATCCAACCTCAGACACTTAATAATTACCTTGCTGTGTGGCCTTGGGCAAGCCACTTAACCCCATTTGCCTTGCAAAAAACCTTTAAAAAAAGAATAAAAACAAAAGAAATAGCGATATCCTGTGCTTGTTGACACATAGTAGCCAGGTAAGAGATAGGGGAGCCTCCCAATCAGCAGCTCACAACAATTCTTGCACTCCTTGCTGATAGAAAGGAAAAGAGATTGAGGAACCATTAGATTCTCCTTTTTGTATGTGAACTCAATTCTAGTTCAGCATCTCCTAATAGTCAATGCTTCTTCTGGCTTTGTAACCAATTAGATTCCCATCATCATATAATACTTGCTTCTTAGTCAGTTGTGACTGGAAACAGACTTCTAAAGTTCTACATATTAAACTGAAATTAAGCAGGGAACATCTGTGCATGCTTTGTATAACTCACAAGGAAAGACAAACCTAAGGAACTCTGAAACAGACATTCTTAACCTATTACTGTGATCTTGGTTTTTTATGTTTAATATTTTTATAACCATTTCAATATGATTGATTTTCTTGCAATCTTCTGTAATTTATTTTATTCATTTAAAAACATTTCTGAGAATGGGTCCATATACCCAACCAGACTGTCAAAAGGCTATCTCAAAAAAAAAATTAAGAACTCCTGCCCATGGCACAGTGGATAGAGCACCTACCCTAGAGTCAGGAGGACTTGAGTTCAAATTTGACCTCAGACACTTAAAAATTACCTAGCTGTGTGACCCTGGGCAAGTCACTTAACCCTATTGTCATGCAAAAACCAAAAAAAACACTCCAAAAGACTCCTGACCTATGGATGGTCCTTATTAGCAACCCTTTCCTTTCATATATCTACATGGTTTTTTTTTTCCCCCACACTTAGATTGTAACATTCTTGAAGTCAGGAAGTGCTTTAAATTCATCTTTGTAATTCCAGTGCCTTGCACACAGTAGACATTTGCTAAATGCTTGTTTACCAACTTGGTTGATTACCTTTCCTTTTAATGAACACATTTTCTACATATCAGATTTCTTCTCTGTTGCTATAATGAATTTTAAGATGGAATTATTTCTTATCACCAGAATTTCAATCATATCTAACTTAAAAACAAATTCCCTCTCACTGGTCAAGCAGAGCCAGAATGGCAGTTCTTATGACTTTTATTTTTTTACCCTTTGAATGGTGATATTATCATTAAGGCAAGTTAAAAACTTTTAGATGTGCCATTATCAGCTGAGAGAGAGCCTCAGAAGATATCCAGATAATTTAAGTCCTTCATCACTGCTAAATCATGTTGTCATGCTGTTTGGGAGATGCTGTAAACTTACTTAAATTTAAACTTAATTCTTCCTTTCTCTCCAGGTCAAAATCCTATCACAATGTTGATACTATTTCTACCTCCATTGATTCTTGCCCAAATATGCTTCTTCTGTTCTAGATTTCCTGAAATCAGTCTATCTTCTAAATATGCAATGCTGCTCTATCTACCCACCTTTTGAATATATTTTATTTCTTTGAATGAGGTATACTTTTTCAGAATCATGTTCTAGTCATGAGTCACATCTTATTAATTTTCAGTGCTCCATACAAGCTCATATTTACCACCTCACATCAGGATTTCTATTTCACCCTATTTATTACTCATATTTTATGAGTTTATGGATCCTAGGCTTTTCCTCTTTTGTGATATTGTTTCTTGTGAATTAGTAGTCCTTCCTTCCACTATTCTTCTATGTTGTGACTGCTGCTGTCTATAATATCTAGATCTTTTTGCATATTTTTCTTCCTTCTCCTCAATTTTCAATTTAAAGCACCAAGCAGATTGACAAGTTAGTTGGACAACTAGCCAACAAGAGCCTAGTCCTTAGGAGCAAGCACAGTGTCTCTGCCTGGTGGGATTGGTGAATCTACAGCCAGGCATGCATAATAGAAGTGCTGAACTCTGATCTAGAGCATATACAGGTAATCTATGACTGTTTCTTAGTGAAGAAAAAACCTTTGAACTAGAACTGAGTGTACGTACAAAACTCACAAATAGATCCTTTCTCCCTGATAACCTTTTGAGTGAGGAGGAAAAAAATTCTGTTAACCTATGAATAGGGAAGATCCTCCTCCATCTAGTTACCATATGGTTCCAAGCACATGGAACCACAGTTTCTTCTGTATCTGTTGTATCTCTTCTTTCTTAGTCTTAGATAAATGAGTGTCACAGAATGAAGGTCCCGAGATTGTGCACTTTGAAAAGTTAGAAAAGAAATTTGAGGTCCAATAGCTGATATGTTAGAGGAAAGTATGCCCCAGGTCTCAGAAGTTTTTGTATTTCAAGTTTTTCTATATCATCTCTATTAAATATCCTTTTGTAAAAAGATAATTGATATTGATTGATTCATTGATCGGAGGAAGACCAAAAAAGATATCATGTATCAATGATTGGTTAGATGATATTAAGGAAATCTAGGAGCGGCTAGGTGGCGCAGTGGATAAAGCACCTGACCTGAAGTCAGGAGTAGCTGGGTTCAAATCTGGTCTCAGACACTTAATAGTTACCTAGCTGTGTGGACTTGGGCAAGCCACTTAACCCCATTTGCCTTGCAAAAACCTAAAAATAAAAAGATAAAAGAAATCTTAACTTAGTTGGGAGTTCATGAACAATAGTACCAGAAAGATAGCCTGATCCCTCTGAGTTATCTCTAGGACCCTTAAGAGACATGTAGTTAAACATGCTCTAAGGACTCAATTTGCTATTTGGAGTGTGGTTCAAGAAAATAAGTTAGAGCCCAAATGTGTCACAGAAGAAAACAAAAATATTTTTTAACAACTTTAATCAGATACATTGCATCTGTCAAAAATCTATTATTCCTATATTTTAAGCTGAAGTTCATGAAATCAAAATCTCATTCTCAGACACTATCTTTTTAAATCTTCTGTCCCCCCCTTAAACCCACATTTGTCTTATGAACCCCCTACCTTCAAAAGGCAATAATTCTGAAAACTCCATCTTGTCTCCAAAGACTTTGGGTTTTTTTTTTATTTTCCCCAGGACTTCATAAATTTCAGCAACACTTTCTAAATTTCATTTGGTGGTTAATTTGCCCCAGCATAAATCATCAGAAGTAGATAATGTTTGACAACTTTCAGAAGTCTCCATCATGAACTAGAAATATGCCCCAAGACAACTTATATTTTAATATTCTCAATAACCCCTTATTAGGTAGTCTTGAACAGACACTCTTCATCTTCTGTTATATCTATGGATTTCCATAATTTTTCCTTGTAGGAAAAGAAGGTGCTTCTTCCTAAAATGATCTTGGTCCCCTCTTCATATGCAGTAACCCAGAGCTATTATTAAAACTCTAAAT
Organism: Macrotis lagotis; assembly: GCF_037893015.1. Classification (NCBI taxonomy): domain Eukaryota; kingdom Metazoa; phylum Chordata; class Mammalia; order Peramelemorphia; family Peramelidae; genus Macrotis; species Macrotis lagotis. Next base: position 727,933,600 of record NC_133658.1, on the reverse strand, counting down.
GTTCAATGATTATTGTTATGCCACATTCTTCCACTATTAAACATCCTGACATAGATTAGGATTGATCTTTGACCATTCAGATCCATTTTTTTATTTCCTCTTTGAAACTTTTCTTCCATTCTTCCATGACAGACTTTATTCTACTCAAAAACTGAAAAAACAGAGGTGTATTTTTTCAGCCCTTCCAGTCCCTGTAAGATAGAGGCTAACTTGAACTTTATGCATGCCAAGAATTATATCTATCTATTATATATCAGTTATCTGCAATCTAGGGATATAATGGGGGGGGGGGAGAATATTTATAATGAAAGCCATTTTCCCTGGATAGGGATGGAAAGTAGAAATAATTCCATCTCTGACCTGGAGGGTAACAATTAGCATAGCCAAGACCACCTTCTCTCCCCTTCCACCAAATGATTATTACCCAGAAGACAGTCGTGGATAGCAAACCAACATATTTATCAGAGCAAGCAAGGAAAACAGTAATAGGGAAGCTAAAGAGATTAATTCACACAGTAGTAAAAGACTAAAATGTCCAGGAGTGAGATGAAATTTCAGTTCAAGTGAGGAGTAAATGACCTCACCTAAAAAACCTGTTCTTAGTAGTAGGTTGAGGGTCCAGAATTAGAGGAATATATTGGGGTATCAGTTCCTTCCAAGATATCTGAGACTTTGGGGACCTCTTCTTGTCCATCGAGGATGTGCCTTCTCTCTGAACACCTTCTCTCCTTGACACTTCTTTTCTCTTCTATTTCTCTTCTCTTTCAGCAATTTCTTAGCCATTCAGGAATCACATCACCCTAAATGATGCAATATGAGTATCACAGAGCTGTCCTTCATGGGACCACCAAACTATCCTGAGTTACAGCTATAAATGTGATGGTGATTTGATGCATTTTCAGAACATCCCAGATGGCACTTCAAGATAGAGACCATTAAAGAGAAAATGATATTTTTCATTTCACATGGAGAATGCCATGGCACTGCTTCCAGGATAATTTGAGAATTGCCTCTTTCTATGGATCTAGTTAGTATAGAGGAGACTATACCCCAAAAGTGTTTGTGATCCTCTCTAAGTAAAAATCCTTTGCCAAAAGTCCCAGTATTAAATGGTTAAAGACTTTGGGATGCTAATTACTGGCATCCTAAAAATGTGGGGGATATAGTGGAGGTTTGGATTGAAGTCAGATGCCCACAACAGTGTATCTGAGAATACTGAGCAGTAGATGGCCCCAAGAGAGTCAGAGTCAAAGGTATCACAGAAGCAAAATGTGAGAGAGAAATAGGATAGTCACTAATAACTAGGAGCATCATAAAAAGTATATATGTAGGTTTCTTCATCACCATCATTGATAACTTTTGTTAATAATCAAAAAAAAAGCAAAGCCAACCTTGTTCATCTTTCTCTTTCATAGTTTGGCACAATACCTTACACATATTATGTATTCAGTAAATGTTTGTTGAATTGAAAACATATGTATATTACCTACTTGCATGCTCATACATGTCTAGAGGAAAAGCAGGTGCAAGGAGAGGTGAGGAGAATACATTTTTTTCCCCTTTGAAATGATTCTAAAAATCTTTGAGAATCCAGCACAGTCGAAGTTACAGTCTTCCTTTCTCAAATATTTTTGCTAAAGAAAATGACAACATCTTGACACAGAGGGTAGAGGGAGGAAGGAAATGGAAATCATGAGCAAGACAGAAAATCTCTGGGGTAGCAAAGAAGAATTTGCCAGGAAGAAGGCTCTGAGCTTGCCCATTCCATTATCCAAAGGCAATCTCAATCAAAGCCAAGGCAACTGGTGTGCTAGAGGGCAAAATTTTATCTTATCCCAGGGACAAGACCAGCTTTAGTTACCTCTAGTTTGATGGCAACCAATTGAGGTGTGATCAAAGGCTGATTATTCATGCTATAATTCTTCTAGGCTCTTTGTTTCTCTTCCTGTTCCCTCTTGTTCATATTGCTGCTCACTATTCCCATTATCTATATCTAAATCTATCTATTCATCCATGTATCCATCTGTATCTATCTATCTATCTATCTATCTATCTCTGACCCAGGAAAGAAAAAGAAAGTAAAACTGAAAGAAATCTATTAACCACTAGATAGCAGTTTTGAGATAAAAATATTCATTTTGTTTCTTGTTTTAGTAATTGTTTAATGGTAGGGGAAGAGGGAGGATCATAGATTCAGAGCTAAAAAGGACTTAAGAGGTCACCAAGTCCAGCTGCCTGGTTATATAAATGGCTAGTAATGTGGCCAGGGGGTCTGAGGGCCAGAGAAGAATCATTAAAAATTTGGACAAATAGAAAACACATATATGTAGATTTCTCTATCACTTTCATCAGTTAATAGCTTTACTAAAAACCAAGAATAGGGGTGGCCAGGTGGCACAGTGGATAAAGCACTGGTCCTGGAGTCAGGAGTACCTGGGTTCAAATCCAGTCTCAGACACTTAATAATTACCTAGCTGTGTGGTCTTGGGCAAGCCACTTAACCCCATTTGCCTTGCAAAAAAAAAAACAAAACCTAAAAAAAAAACCAAGAATAAAACCTTGTCCATCTTTTTCTGTGTCTGGGAACCGAAGAGGTTAAAAATAACGACCAAAATGAATAGTCAATCTCTCATACAGTCAGATGCAACAGAAAATTAGTTCCAAATTGTAAATTATTCATTTGAAAAAAATATTTCTTTATTTTAAATGAATACTTCATTTCTCTATTCACATAACACAGCAAGGAGAAATGGTATTTTCTGGGAAACCAGTTTATATTCATTCTCAGGTTTATTTGGGAACTGATTATCCATGTAAAATTTTTTTTTCAGAATTATGTTTTTTTGTTTGTAGTACAAAGTGCAATAAATAGCTGTAGGTATAATAGAGACTGGGCAGTAACTGACCCACTCTTTCTTCAGCATTCTAGTAAAAGCTGTCATTGGAAATATGATTTGCTGAAATGCAATCATCTTAATGCCTTTGTACTGCATTGCTTCTCATTTACATGGGCTCAAGGGGACTTTGCTTTGACGTTTAGAAGATTTTAAATCAATGGTGGAACCCACGAAGCTGCATTTCTAAGGGTTAGGTAGAACAGATCCTTCTCTCTATCAAGCTACTGTGTTAACTGCTCATCATTCTAGTTATAGACATTTTTCATCTCTGGTTTTTGGTGCAGGATTCTCCTCATGACTTCCATCACTTCTGGAAACCTCAGCCACATTGGTCAGATGATCTAGTAAGTAATACTTTGAGTTCTTATTTGCTGCCAGAAAACTAGGAATAAAAAAGATTGCCTTCTTTGTCCAAGGTAGCCTTAGAACTTTACTGCCTAAGAAAGGAAAGAGAGTCCAAGAAGTATAGGTATGGTGGTATGGCCACCCAAGTCCAGATAATAAAGATTATTATTAAAATAAACTTCCACTAAATAAACTTTATCTTTGAACAGAATGGTTCATATTGAGGTATTTATTGCCTAGCAAGATAAAGAGCATGCCTACTCATGGAATCAGACTGAGTGACCTATCAGGTGGAGGGGCAGAGTTAGAAGCTGATGATGAGGATGTCATAGGTGAACTGGGAGTTTCATACACACCCACTCCAGGTTTCCCCCACAAGTGTACAGTTGTAACAATTAAATGCTCTTCTTTAATGCCCAAAGTCAAAGGGCATAGGGGTCTTAGTCTTAAGTTGGTTGCCCACTTGCCTACAGGAGTCACAAAATATACTGGCACTAGCATTAGATTCCAAATCAGAAAACTAGGGTCCAAATCTTGGTTCTGACAATATCTATCTGAATGACCTTGGGCAAGTCTTCTGAAGTTCAATGTCCTCAACTCAAAAATGAAGGAGTTAGGCCAGATAATTTCTGAAGTTCCTTCCAACTCTGAATATTAGACTCCATGATCCAATTTGACCTTGCTGCCAGAACTCCTTGTGATTCCTATGAGGACTCCAAATGCTCCTAAGTTCCTAGTAAGAGTTAAATGACCCTCCTCCTGGTGTCTGAGAACTGTGTTGTCATGGAGAACTGTGGAAAGAACCCTGGACTTGGAAACAAGAAGATCAAATGTAAATAAAGTTTCTTCCATTAAATCAATCAAATCATGTTCATCAAGAACCTGTGTTAAGTACTAGGGATATAAAGAAGTGATGCAGTTCTAGCCCTCAAGGAACTTATTTTTCCTTGCAATCTATGTAATCCTAGCCAAGTCACTAAATCTCTCTGAACTGAAATTTCCTTCTTTTAAAAATTCTTTTTAATAAATTAATTTTTTCCATATAACATGCAAAGATAGCTTTCAACATTCATTTTGTGTAAGGTTTTGCATTCCACATTTTCTCCCTCCTCTTCCCTCCACACTCTCTTTGATAGTGAGTAATCTGATATATGTGTATAACTATATTAAACATTTTTATATTAGTCATGTTGTTAAAGAAGAATCCAAAAAAAAATGAGAAGGCAAAAATTAAAATAAAACAATCTTAAAGAATTGAAAATAGGATGCTTAGGTCTACATAGTTCCTTCTCTGGATATAGATGGTATTTTTTATCATAAGGCCTTTACAATTGTCTTTGATCATTGTACTTGCTGAGAAGAACAAAGTCTATCATAGTTAATCATCACACAATGTTGCTATCAATGCATATAATTAATGGTTCTGCTCATATTGGTTCTTCTGGTTCTGCTCATTTCACTCAGTATCAGTATCTTTCCAGGCTTTTTCTGAAGTCCACCCATTCATGATTTCTCCTTTAAAAAGATGAACTAGATAACCCCTTAGCTCCTTTCTACTTCTCTGTAACCCCCATCCTCTTTCTATCTCTGTCTGTTTATCTCTGTCTGGCTGTCTGTGTCAGGGGTGGCAAGGTGGTACAGTAGATAGAGCACTGGCCCTGGAGTCAGGATGACCTGGGTTCAAATCCGACCTCAGACATTTAATTACCTAACTGTGTGGCCTTAGGCAAGCCACTTAACCCCATTGCCTTGCAAAAAAAAAAAAAAACCCTAAAAAAAAGTCAATCTGTCTGTCTGTGTCTCTCTGTCTGTCTCTCTGTCTCTGTCTTTCTCTGTCTCTTCTCTCCTCTTTTTCCCACATCCTTTTACCTTTCTGTCTCACTTTCTCTGTCTCTTTCCCCCTCACACATCTTTCTGTCTGTCTTCTGTCTCTCTCTATTGCTCTCTGTCTCTGTCTCTCTCTATCTCTATGTCTGTCTTTGCCTCTCTCTCCCTCTCTCTCCTCCAATTCTTCCCTCCCTTCTCCTATCTCTTCTCTTAGAAAAGTACAGATTGACCCATAGTCTACTAAGCAAAGGCTCAATTTTCCTCTAGGACATTCAGGTCCTAGATCAGGGCATATAAACATGGCTGCTCATATAGCTTTGGTCAGTTTTGGGAAAGCATGGGTGAAGGAAGGGAAAGGAGAAGCATTGAAATAGGGAAATGTGTAGCAAATGAGTGGAAATATATTATGGGAATAAACTACTTTTTCTTTCCAGATTTCTGTCTTTAGTCTTCTTCCACCCTCACCCCCAAGTAGAATTATAGACCTGAAAATACCTTAAAGGTTGTCCAGTCCATTAATTTTATAGTTCAGAAAAGTAAGTCTTATTTAAGAAAAGTCACTCATTCTGTCATGTGCTTGTGGCAGAACTGAATCAAAACACATGTCACCTGACTACCAGGCTACTAAGTAAATTATCATCCATATGGAGATTCTCAGGGTATTTGGAAAGAAATGGGAGTCTCTAAAGAACCAACAAGATCTTTATAGAGATAAAATAAACTGTCACTCAACTTACCTCCACAGGATTAGTTAAATAGAGCTAAAGTTTATCCTTGATGTCATAGGAAATCTTTACAACTCTTCAGTGACAGTCTTGGAAGATCATTTTTAAATGTCTTTTCTTTCTTAAGGGCTGGCTGCCATCTGGCTCAGCCCAAGATAATTAATAGTTTCCTGAGAGTCATTTTTTGAAAAGGGCAGATCATTTGAATTCTGATCAGCACCACAGTGACCAGGTGAAAAGTATGAAAAGATTTAGTAATCAGAAGGCTCTGCATGCAGATGAAGGGCTGAGATTGTGTTCTGAAAGCTGGACCACCTTGGAGAATTCAGCGTTATGTTGTTCTGTGGCAATCTACAAGACAAATCCCACCCAGGCTGGGGAGAAAGAAGGCAGCAGAGTTTTCATTTCCATTAATTCTTTCTATGTAAAAAGTCCAAGTGCCCTGTAAGTACTTCAAGTCAACCAGCATGGTGAGAGAGGTGGCAGAATGTTGACCTCATGGGAAAAGTGAGACAAGGGGGAAGAACTATGTCTCACCCTGTTTTACAGATGAAGAAACTGAGACTCTGAGTAGTTGTAAGAGACATGATCAAGATTATACAGGTAGTGTGAGGTATGTAGCAAAAACCAGAATTAAAGCTCATGTAACCCAGACTTCTCTGAGCACTCCAAGTTCTAATACAAAGAAGTTCAGCCCCCACATAAAACACAGACCTTTACAAAGGAATATGTACTTAAAGAAATGATAACAATTATAAGAGCTTATGCCCCCAACATGTTGGACATATAATCCTTCTCTCCCATTCCCAGGTCATCATGGCTCAGACTCACAGTTCTATAAGGATCATCTCTGGAACCTGAAATTAAGGTCAAATAACAAAAACTTAAATGCCCCCAGGTCCATTCCTTGGATGGGGTAAACAAGAGGAACTATAGAAAGGATATTCCTTCCTCTCCTAGTCATTTAGTTCATGGAATCCATGCTAGGAGGAGCAGATAAAAGTTGCCAAAAACACATAGCAGGAAAACGTGATCAGATTTACCACTTTTAGAGGCAAAAACCAGCCCAGAGAAAGCTAATTTCACCCACATGGTAGGGGTCTTTGTAGGCTTCACATTAGGCAAACGACATGCTCAAAGGTTCCTCAAGGCCATCTCTATGTTAGAACTGGGCATAATCAGAGAGACCTGTGTTAGATTCAGATGCTATGACTCCATATCCAATCTTCTTTCCCTTATATCAAGGTTCTAGTCTTAAAATCAAAGTCTGATCTGAAGAGAGGCAGTAAATTTGGTTTCCTTGATCCACTGTTATTCACTGTTTTAGTCATGTCTGATTCTTCATGACCCCATTTGAGGTTTTTTTTGGTTTGTTTTTTTGGATTAAGATATTGGAATGATTTGTTATTTCCTTCTCTAGCTCATTTTACTGATGAGAAAACTTAGACAAACAGAATTAAGTGATTTACCTAGAGTCATATACACCTTGTAAGTGTCTAGGCCAGATTTGAACTTACAAAGGTGGTAAATATTCCTTACTCCAGACCCAGCACTCTATCCACTTCATCATCAAATCATTAGACTAGATTAAACCACATGAGAGACCAGAACAATTCCCTTAACATAAGACAAGTTGGAAAGAGAGGCATCTTCCTGAATCCTCTCCTTTATGTCCTCTTTTTTGTGGCCCTGGTGATTAACATAGAGCATGACCCATAATAGGCAATTAATAAATAGCTATTTGATTGGCTTAGCTCAGTCTCACTTTCTCTTTCTCCCTATCTACTATTCTTATAGATCCGGGGACATAAGGATGATGTTTTATGTGTGGTTCAGTGTCCACCTTCTCTTCTTGCTACCTCTAGTTATGATGGGGAAATCATCATTTGGAATATGATCTCAGGACACATATATTGCAAACTAAATATACCTGTCCTTAGTCACCACTCTGAAGACCCAGAAGGTATGTTTAAAGGCAAAGCCTGGTGTTTGAATATACAATGATGCCAGCATTTATATAGTGTAGGGCATTTTACATGTTTTTATCTCATTTGATCTTTACAACAACCCTGTGCTGCTATTACTGTTCCTATCCAACAAGTGAGGGAACTGAGATTGAGAGATGTTAAATGACTTACCCAAAGTCACACAGCTAGATTCTAAGAGCAAATTTGAACTCGAGTCTTCTTGACTCCAAGGCCAGTGGACTGTCCACTGAGTCAGCTGCCACTTAAAAGACCTAGACTTGGAGTCAATTTTCTTATTACTATTAAGTACTACATCCTCCCACTTAGCTAAATTTCCAAATTTAACTTCTTTCTTTCTTTATTTCACTCCCTGAAAAACCAACTTGTTTGCCAAGTCTTTTTAATTCTACTTTCATATCTTTGATCCTTTTCTGATACTGCAACCAATTAGTATAGATCCTCATTACCTTACACCTAGACTATTGTAATAGCCTGTTGATTGTCTCCCTAACTTAGGTCTTTCCTTGTATTGGTCTACCCTCTCCTTGCCTTGTCAAATGATTGTCTTAGAGTGCAGATTTTACTCTCTCCCTTCCTCTCCTCTTTCTTCTCTCTTTTTCTGTCCTCTTACACACACACACACACAAACACACACACTCACACACAAACAAACACATCACATTCAACAAGCTCCAGTGGTATCCTATTAACCTATAGAATAAAATATAAAATCCTTTGTTTAACTTTTGTTTTTTTGCAAGGCAATGGGGTTAAGTGACTTGCCCAAAGTCACACAGCTAGGCAATTATTAAGTGTCTGAGGCAGGATTTGAACTCAAGTCCTCCTGACTCCAGGGCTGGTACTCTATCCACTGTGCCACCTAGCTGCCCCTCCTTTGTTTGACTTTTAAAGTTCTTTTAATCTTGTCCCTCCTACCTTTCCAGTCTTCTTATACTTTCATCCCATCCATACTTTGTAAACTAGTGCCACTGGCATCCTTTCTGCTCCTCATACAATATCTTCTAGGCATTTTCACTGGCTATTTTCCATGGTTAGAAAGTGCTATCTCATCTCTATCTTCTGGCTTTACTGGCCTCCTTAAAATCTCAGCTAAAATTCTTCTACATAATTGTTGGCATGTTTCTCCCCCATTAAAATAGGAGTTCCTTGAAAGCGGGGACTGGTTTTGTTTGTCCTTTTCTATATCCCCCAGAACATAGTAATGAATATTTATTTGTTCACTAATTGGCTGACACAGTCTATCCCTGGAAACTGTAACCATCTGGGAGAAGACAAAATGGAGATTTTTTGAAAATTTCACTGAATCTAAAGAATGGAGATCTTGTTGTAGTCCTTACTTAGCTATTTATTATCTAAGTGATGTTGGAGTTACTTCATCTCACTAAGTCTTCTTCATGTATAAAATAGAACTAGCTAGCTTTATAAAACCTCCTTCCCACTGCTCTTATAGGGAAGATGGTATATAAATCTTATAACACTGAAGAAATGTGAGATATTAAATTATTGTTAAAATTATATTATATAATAAAACATAAGAGGAGGAAAGCTTTGAAAAGGGAAGAGTTATTAATACTGCTGTAAAGTAGATGAACTTTGTCTTTAGTCTTTGCTGCATCTCATTTTAGTTCCTGCCCTACCACCTCAGATCTCCCTATAACAGATGTTCATTTGTCCAGTACTTTTTTTCTTCTAGCTCATAGTTTACCATATTAGGACTATCCTCCAAACCTTCTCCATCTCAGAGTCCTAACTCTACTAAAGTGATAATATATTAATGTGATACACTCAGTATTATATTAACAAACAGGAAAAAAACTTGTTATTGATGTGGGAGCTATCCCTGGGTCAGCTTTCTATGTACAGTCAGACCAATGACCAAATAGAAACAAAAAACAACCCAAGAAGAAGAAAAAGATATGGCATGCAATTGTCCATAAAATGGGAAAGATACTATAGCTAAATAGCATGGTACATAGTACTAGGCTTAGAGTCATGAAGACCTGAGTTCAAATACGACCTCACTCACTTTATATGACCTTGATCAAGTCTCAATCTATTGCTTCAGTTTCCACAGATATAGAATGAAGATAATAATAATACCCCTCTTATAGGGCTATTTTGAAAAACAAACGAGATAATTTTTGTAAAGCAGAGAAAAGTCTTAATAAATGCTTGCTATCTTTCCTTAAACAGGTAATTGAAAACAAAAAAAAAGGGAAATGGCATTAATATAGCCTTATAACAAATTTATCAGAAGCTTAACTAATGCAAATTAGTCACAACAAAGAAACCAAAAGAGTCAGAAAGCACCTTAGCCAGCAGATATTTAATTTTCTTGTAAAATTGAGAGGATTGTCAAATGTAAGAATGGGTTAAAAAACAAATTCATAAAATCTTCCTAAGAAGGGTGATACATGATATCATCTCATCAAACAAAAAAAAAAAGCAAGGCAAGGTAAAATCAATTTAAAGAAAATTTGACAAGATACCCCACAAAGCAAGATCATCCTAAAGGTACTAAAGATTGAAAACAGCAAGTGCAAATGGAACACAATAATCAATGAGGACTCTGAAGAGGAATAGGAGTAAAAGAAATCATGAAAGAACTGTATTTTAGGAAGAGAAGTTGGGATGATCATGTGGCAACATCAAAGAATGGCAAGTAAAAAGGTAGGGTCTTCATGGGGAAAAAGTGAAGTAGTCTTCCAACATTTTAAGTAGAGGAAAGGGATAAAAGTCACTTAGAATGGACAGGCATGGATAGAATATGATCTTCATCTCTGGAAGGAATACCATCATGTTTGAGACTATACTTCCTGGGCTCTTAACCTGAGGTTTGAGAACTTTTAGAAAATATGTTTTGATAATTATATTTTTAGATAATTGCTTTCTTTGGTATTACTATGTATTTTGATTTATGTATCTAAAGACCTTATTCTGGATATCATAAATACTGTTTCACCAGACTGTCAAAGGAATACATGTCATTTAAAAAATTGATAATGGAACCTGTCCTGGATCCTTTTGACAATTTGAGTGATATTCCTTGTAAAATATTTGCATTATAACAATTAATTTTGTAAACTTTGACTTAACCAGAGAAATAACTATAATAGTGAAAACTTTAGAAGTTCTTCATTTGTTGTGAATTCTCCTTTTTTCTTTTTGATATTGGTAATTTGATTTTCTTTTTTTTAAATCAAATAAGCTAATCTCCCCCATTTCAGTTTTCTTTATTAATTTTATGTGATTTTTTAAATTCAATTTTGTTAATCTCTTTGCTTTTCAGGATTTCTATTTCAGTGTTTGGTGTTTTGAAGTTTAATTGGCAATTTTTAATTTTGCTGGTATTCTAGTTTTCCTTGGTTGCATTTATGAACCCAGTGGGCAAATCATCTATGATTTGAGCACTGGTTCATGAGAATCACAATCATTTGCCAGATTTAACTGCATAACTGAATGTTTCTATGATAGCAAGTCTATAAGCCATCCTAATCCTTTAGAGCCTTCAGGTTATAAAGTGAGATGGGGAGGGGAAATTTCTGCCCATCACCTAGACCCCAGTGCATCTCTAGAAACTTCAGGGTGTTAGCTTAGTTTTGTATCAGGTTGAGTCTGAAATAACTGTAGACACTTTACAATTTGGGGGAAAATGAAGGGAAAGAGTAAGGATGACATGGAAAATCTATATAATCTCCATCCTGTTCTTTCTATTAAAGAATACTCACATGTAGGAAGATTCTGAAGGACCTATCATGGGTCCCAAACCAATTCAAGTATAGTATAGTGGATTAGACATTGAATATGGAATCAGAGGATCAGATTTGAGCGTCAGTTCTGCCATTTACTGTCCACTTGATCAAGAAAAGTCATGTAACCTTTCCAGAGCCTTAGTTTCTTCATTTGCAAATACTAACATTACCCAAATTACAGATTTGTTTTGAAGAAAGGGACTTCTGAAATTGGTTTTGCTATTATCCATATTTTTATTTATGGAAAAATAAAAGCATACAAAGCAAGTTGCACCTTATCCAGGATCCCTCCAAAGCAATTTGTATCCATGAGAGTCTTCCAGTTCTGACTCACTAAACAAAATATCAATATTAGAGACTTGTAAGGGACTTCTATCTCTAGTTCAAGACCATACCTGAACAGGGTTCAACATCTCCAATATAGTTACCCAATCTTCACCTGAAAACCCTTAATAATGGAGACCCTCCTTCCAAAATAGCCCATTTCACTTTTGAACAGCTCTAATGCTCAGGAGGTTTTTCCTCACATGGAACTCAAATCTGCCTTTCTGAAGTTTCCATTCATTGTTCCTAGTCCCACCTTCTGAGATGAAGCAGAACAAGTTGAATCCCTTTTCCATCCATGAAACAAAGAATTGAAAGACTTGAAGAATTTCTCTTTTGGATTGACCATTAGCTCAATACTGTATTGTATCCTTTGTATTCTTTCCCTTTTGCCATTGAAGGAGGAGAAAATCCAAGGAAATTGCTGTAGTCCATAAATGGACCTTTTCAAAAGTGTTTAGAATGGGAATAGTGGTCCTAGAAATGCCCCTCCGTTCAATTTTATCCATTTACATTCACATTTTGGCTCTATCTAATGGTTACTAATAAGGCAGATAATATATAGGCCAGACCATTGGATCAGTCAGCCTTGCAATCAGCATAGCCAAAGGAAACACCTCCTTAGCTTCATTAGCTACCATATTTCCAGGAGGTAATCCTGGCAGCATTTATGTTCACCGATAAATATTTGTTTTATGCTTTTGTCCCCCTCTCATGTCACAGACAGAAGTATTTCTCATCTTACATTCCTAAAGACCCGTGCAATCAAATTTGAGTCAACATCTGCTTCTCTCATTTCTAATGGACCCCAAGGTAAGACTAGGGATTGTCATCAATATAGCTGTTTTTCTTATAGATTGATTTTCCTGGGGCACTTTACCAAAAATACTTTTAGAAACACACATTTTGCAAGGAATAGCTCTGAACACATTTACTACTCACCTTAGTCCCCACTGATTTCCTGCTATGGCCCATTCTATTTTGATGGAACCTTGACTGGCTAGATTCCTCTATTAAACAGGAAGTAGATAGTTCACATGACATATCCCTTAGCATCAAATATCTCTTAATGAGCAAATCTAGATGCCTGAGAGTCATGCATCTATCTTCTGGTTATCTCTGGGCAGGAGCAGTTGAGAATTGAATAACAATTTATAAAGGGCCGAGAAAGATGTCACAAGAGGACCAAAAATAGCCTGAGGCTTCTACACCAAACAGCCAAATAACAAGATAGGTTGCTTCTTTACCTTGGCAATAATGGGAGAGATTAGGACTTGAGATCATTTCTAGCACTCACTGTTTGATGTGCATATCCTAGGCATGGCTCAATCTTTAGCTTCTGCTCTGTAGTATCTCTGCCCAATCTGTATTGGAACCAAGAGATCTTAACCTAGAAAGAGGAATAAGAGGGTTAATTCCTAAGTATGTGTAAGGGTGGAAATTCTGATAAATGAAAGTCCTCATCTGAAAAGGCTAATTGGGTTCAAAGTTTCCTCACAGGGTTTCACTAGTTGGAGGAAGCTTAGGAAGGTAAGCTTTCATGTTTGAAATACAAAGTGATAGAGGGGCGGCTAGGTGGTGCATTGGTAGAGCACGGCCCTGGAGTCAGGAGTATCTGGGTTCAAATCTGGTCTCAGACACTTAATAATTACCTAGCTGTGTGGCCTTGGGCAAGCCACTTAACCCCATTTGCCTTGCAAAAACCTAAAAAAAAAAAAACCCAAAGTGATAGAAACTTTGAGCTGGAAAGGACCTTAGAAATCTTCTTGTCCTAGTCCCCCTCAGCTAATAGATGAGGAAACTGAGGTTTAGAGAGAGGAGTAAAATGATCAGAGATATAAAAATTCAAAACCCCTACCATCTGAAATCCATTTATATATGAAACTTTAAAAATAAACTAATATTGTCAAATAATTAATCCTACTCACTTATGTCTCAAACTAAAGCTTACTGCAGAACTCATCTCCTTCTGAAAACTTATCCTGATTATTTGGGACTATATGCTCTCATATAGTGCAATGGTGCAGTAGTTACTCCTCCATGCCTTTCTTCCTGTGCAATACTTGCTCAATATCCAAAGTACTAGAGACTGTCCTCTAATTCTTTTTCACTGTAAGAAAACCAGTAGCATAGAGTTATCTGTTATCTCTCATTTACAATACACGACCAACCCAGCTCCTTTTCCAGTCATACATTTCCTGGATTATATCCCTTATGCCACCTCCTATGCATAGGTCATTGTGGGAAATGTGCTGCAACCTGGTTACTCCCACCATTGCCTTTGAGTCACCTTCATCTTCAATTCTCTTTACTAAAGTCTGTCCCCTCTTCAGCCTATCATCTATACTTGAGCCATAGTGATTTTTCTAACATACATGTCAGACTTTAGCACTCCCCTACTCACTAAGCTTCAGAGATCCTCTATTACCTGTAGGAATCAATTATAGCTCCTCTGACATTTAAAATCCTTCACTACATGCAATCATTCTACCTTTGAAGTTTCTCCCCTTCATATATTCTACAATCTAACAAATTGCGTCTGCCTCTCAGATGACACTCCATCTCTTATCTCCATCTTTTGTCCTCCTTGCTTGTTTTTTGTTCCCATGTCAACTCTGCCTCTAATCTCAAGCTTCCTTGAAGGTACAGCTTGAGTAGCTTCCATGTCTTCATGAAGCATTTGCTGATCTCCCCTTTATCAGTATTCTCTAATTACCTTACATCTTTCTCATATACAGGTTTCTCCAAAAAGTCTTAGCTCAGTCTTAGCTCAGTTACTTAAAACTGCATTGGGATATCCTGAATATTTTGATTATACTTTGACATGCACATGTTGTCTTCTCTAAGTAGACTGGAGACTTCTCAAGGCTTTTTTTGCTTCACTTTTGTGAAGTTCTGCCTAGATATAATAGATGAATGCTTGGTGATTGATTACAAGGTTGACAATTGAATCAAACCATCTGGAGAATGTGTGTGATAAATAAACAAATACATAAATACATAAATACATAAATAAATAGTGATTGAATGCATGAATAAATTAATACATAGATGTGTGTATCTTTAGAGGTACAGTACTCCTATGATCTGGAAAATCTTTGTAAAAATTTTTGGCCTTCCCTTTATCTCAAAGAAGTCTGAATTTTTTTATTAAGTTTTATATGACCATATAGTAAAATTTGAGTTAAGTTTTTAGTCAAAGGATCTGTGTCATCTGCTGGCTTTTGCATGTCATCTGAGGTTTCCACAAAGCTCCCCCCCCAAAAATTCCCATTTAATTTTTTTATACCAATCCACAATAAATAGAAACTATAATGAGAAAAGTTGTGTTATGGAAGATATAACTGTATGTATACATATATATGTGTATATAAATATGCATGCACATACATTCACATGTATGTGAGTTGTGTAGATATATTTACATACATATATAATATATATAATACACATATTGCTAAATAGACATATGAGTTTTTCTGTATGGTTAGCAACCTACTGTCACAAAAAGCACTAAGATATTTAAGAGTAAGGATAAGGGAGAGGAGATTCAGAACTTCATTACATGACTGATGAAGAGTTTTTCTTTCTTCCACTTCTGGTGATCTAAAAAAAAAAGACAAAAATGCATAGAAGATTCTTCTCCATCTTGATTCATTAGAATATGAACTTCTTAGGGGCAGATAGAGCCTAGATATTCTTTATTCAGAATAGCCTCCTGAACATTTCGGGGACTCAATCACAACAGGGTAAAAAGTATCCTAGATGAGGAAGGAATCAGGAGGCCTTTGTTCTAGACTGAGCTCTGCCATGTACTGTCTGCCTAATGTACTAGTGTAGGGACCAGTCATTTATGCCTCCAAGATCCCATTTGCTCATCTCTAAGGTGATTTGGGTGTTATAATGATACCTACCTTACAGAGCCATATAATGTATGACACAGAGCCAAGAAGCTGGGATTCTTCCCCATAAGACAGAACTAACTCCCTCTTCTACAGATTGGAGCCTGTTTTTAACTGATGATTTTCAGAGTTACCAGAGACCTTCTTATTATGACTTATTCAGGTCCAGACAGCTAGAAAGTCAAGGCAAGGTTTGAATGCATATCTTTCTAGCTTCAAGACCTTCACTTTGCCCATTGTGCCATGCTTCCTCAAACTGGAGCCATCTTGTATAAATGAATGAAAATTCATCTGACATTTTTATTCCTTCTTTGTCACAGGTTCTGTTATCTTCTGGAGTCTGTTCAGTGGAGCCCAGCTTGTAACCAGTTTCATACCTGTAAGTTAGGCAGTCATTTTAAATAATAATTTATTTTTTAAAAAATCAAACTTGCCTGGCTTTTAACAGCCTTCAGGAAGAGGCTATAGACTGTTGCTTTATTTCAGCTTGAGAGTATTTTTCTTGACTCTCCAGCACTGATACAGCATAAAAATGAATAATCATATAAAATGGCTTCAGACAGTATTTAATATGCCACTGTTTGATAAAAATGAGCAGTCTCTTGTTGAGCGCCCTATATGTTTATATTCATTGCAGTCCAGAAGAAAATCCAGGATCAGCAGCATTGTGGTGACAACAGAAGACACCTGTGCCTATGTGGCAGACCACCTGGGCTACGTGTACACCTATGACATCAAGGATTATGCCCTTGAGGGACCTGAGCAAGAACCACCCAAAAGTAGGGCTTTTTATTTTTTTAGGAGTCTTTTTTTTTAAAGAATATTGGGATTCAAGTAGTTTTTGGTTTGGGTTTTTTTTTTTTTTTTTTTTGGTTTTTAGCTTTTGCAAGGCAATGGGGTTAAATGGCTTGCCCAAGGCCACACAGCTAGGAAATTATTAAGTGTCTGAAGTCAAATTTGAGCTCAGGTACTCCTGACTCCAAGGCCAGTGCTCTATCCACTGCGCCACCTAGCCACCCCGATTCAAGTAGTTTCTGGAAGGAAATAACAGATAGTCAATCAGTCAAGAAGTTCCAGATAATGTGATAAATCCTGGAGACCCACAGAGTATCAAAAACATGGCTCCTGCCCTCAGAGAACTCTTTGATTAATTGGGGAGATGATGTGTAAATAACTAGATAGTGACAAAATAATGGAGAAAGTGGAAGATAATCTCAGAGGGGAAGGAACTAGCAGCTAGTGGGGAAGAGAGCTAGAAATGCCTCTTGCAGACTGTTAACTTTGAGTTGAGTCTAGAAGGAAGCTATGGAGAGAGAGGAGGGGAGGGTATATCAGCCAAGTAAAGTCAGCGTGACAAGATGATGGGTCTTATACAAACTCGCAATTAGTTAAATCAAAAGAGGTAATATGGAACTGAAGGAATCTATTGAATTGGGGAAGGGGCAATGACATGGTTAGACATGTTTTAAGAATATCACTTTGTCAACTGAGTAAAGGATATACTGAAGTGGGAAGGAATGAAGTAGGCAAGTAATCTAAATAGAAAGCTATTGCAACAGAGCTAGTGTGAGATGAGGAGAACTTTGAATTTCAGACCTTTCTTGCACATATCTGCCACTTTTTATCTTCCATCTTTCTTTTCCAATTCCTGCTTTTCTTCAAGGAAAGCATTCATATATTATTTTAAAATTTTACTGGTATTTTTTTTTACATAACCTTCATTTTCAAATAGATCTCCTCCCCTCCCCTCCCCAAACAACTATGTGCTGAAATAGTAGAAAAAGAAAGGAGTGAGAGACAAGTTTAGCAAAATTAACCAGACTAAGTCTGATGGTATATTTTACATCTATAGCCTTCCATTTCTTCAAAGGAAAGAGAGAGGAGTCTTTTCTAAATTCTTTTTTAGGACCAAACTTTGTCATTATAATTAAATAGCATTTGATTTTATTATGTTATTTTGTTTCTATAAATACTGTTTTAAGTCATTGTGATTATTATTTTCCTGGTTCTATTTACTTCACTTTGTATCAGTTCACATAACTTGGGAAGCTCCCTAGTTATCATTCAAATTAGAATTTAGAATTCTGCCTTACTTTTCTTGTCATTCATCATCACTCATCCCAGGCAAATTTTGAAATAGAAATGTTTATTAAATGAGAGCCTAATGTGTAATGGAAAAATCCATTGTGAAACAGAACTAGAATTTGAGCACCTTGAGAGCATGCACTTTATTCCCTACTCCTTTGCATCTCTTCTGACCCCATTGCCCTGTACCTTGTATAAAACAATCACTGAAAAATGAATGTTGAATGAAGAGAATGTAGGAGGATTTGATTATTTGTCTTGGCTCCTGCCTTTCAGCAACCCCTTGCCTATCTCTCCTAGGAACTCAATTCTGACTTAGTCCTGAGGATTCAGACCAGAGGTTTAAATAAGGTCCAAGAATTCTAGATAATTGACTCTAGCCTCTCCTTATGGCTGTGCCCAGAATCTCAGAGGTTCAATCCAGAAAATCTGCTTAGGAAATGGTTGTTGTTCCTGATTATGATGTCCATGGGAAAGATCTGATTAGAATGTATTATTTAGGTCCATATGAGTTCAAATCTTCTTCAAAGGAGCTAGAATGAAATTAAGCCTTTCTTGTCACTCTGCTTTTTTATTTTTATTTTTTTTGGCCAGGTTTTACCTCCATTTTTCTTTGCCTTTAGGGACATAAGTGAAGTATATGAAATAATGACATGTATTAGTTGTTATAAAAAACAAATAAATCAATGGATTTTTGATCCTGTTTTATGTTTTATTGCTACAGATGTCAAGTTCTGGAGAGCCCATGTTAATGCAATCACATCGTGAGTATCTGTAACTTAGAAAAGCTAGAGAAAATAATTTCCTATTTATTTAACATCATTCTTACAAGAGGAAAAGGGAACAAACATCTATTAAAGGACTACGATGTGGTAGATAACTGCTAATCTTTTTACAAATAGTATCTCATTTGTGCCTCACATTTTCCACATTTTACAGTAGGCACATAACTCTCTCTCTCTCTCTCTCTCTCTCTCTCTCTCTCTCTCTCTATATATATATATATATATATATATATATATATATATATATATTCTAAGTAGCTAGCAACTAAAAGAATTTTTCCAGCTTTTCCCCCATTTCATTTCAACATCTTTCTTGAGGTAAAGGCAACTGGACAGAGCATCAGGTCTAGAATCAGGAAGTCCTAAATTCAAAACTGACCCCTGTAATCCTAGAAAAGTCACTTAACTCTGCTTCAGTTTCCTTACCTGTGAAATAAGCTAGAGAAGGAAATGGCAAACCATTCCAGTATCTTTGCTAAGAAAATCCCAAATAGAGTCAAGAAGAGTTGAAAATGACTGAAACAATTTAATATATCAGAGTGGGAAAAAATATTATTAGTTTTCCTTACAAAGAAATTGACAAAAACTTTTCTCCACAACACTAAAATTACTAGTTCAACAATGTTCTTTATCTCCTTGACTCCTGGATTAATGGATAGTTGTTTGTAGTAATAGTAGAAGTAGTGGTTTAGTAGTAGTAACAATAGTGATGATGTGGTGGTAGTAGTAGCAGTAGATGTGATAGCAGTGGTAGTAGTAATAGTAGTAGTAGTAGTGGTGGTGGTGGCAGTAGTAGTAATAGTGACAGTGATAGTTATAATGGTAGTGGTAGTAGTAGTAGGAGGAGGAGGAGGAGGAGCAGCAGCAACAGCAGTAGTAATAGTGGCAGTGGTAGTAGTAATAGTAGTAGAGGTAGTAGTAGTAGTAGCAGTGGTGGTAGTGGTAGTAGTAATAGCTGTCATTTAAATAATGCTTGAAGGTTTGCAAAGTACTTTACAAAATTATCTCATTTCAACCATGGCTATTTTAAGTGGTTTGTCTTATCTCCCCTATTTGATGGTAATCTCTTTAGGAACATTTATATTACCAACTACCTAAAGGAACTTGAATGTAGAGAATATTTAATAAATGTTTGCTACATGAAATTTGTTGAATTACACTAGGAGTCAGTGGCTAAAGGGGAACTAACTCCAATTCTGGCTCTTTCCCACTAAGGCAAAAAGACTTTCTTAGCTAACAACTAAAGGTTGTCTTCAGAACGCTTTCTTTCATTATTTAAGGTTTGAGGATAGACTATAACTGGAAGAGGCGTTGTCCTAGGAGATACTGAAAGAAGGATAGCTGTGCTGGGGGAAAAAATGCACAATTTAAGGAGATTACTTGTGATTCATGTTTCCTTATATTGTGGGATATACTGTGTGACCTGGATCTCTGTTTCCTCATCTGTAAAATCGTGATAATAACACCTTCAATGAGTGTCCACTTTACAGAATTACTTGGAGGCTCATGTGGGATTATGTATAAAAAATATTTTGCATTATATTTCCATTATATTTGTGTCAGTCATGATTATTGTTATTGCTAAAAAGTTGTTTGTCTTAACTCAATGATCCTCTGATTCTTAGTTCCATTTAATTGATTGTCATCATCCTAGAAAAATCTGTTTTCTTGTAGTGAATTTATCATGTTTTCTTTCATTTTATTAGCTTAGAGCTGATAGAGAAAGAAAAGGCTCTATTATCTGCCTCTGTTGACTGTACAGTTCGCCTGTGGAGCATGGATGGAGAGTATATAGGTATGGAATTTTCACACCACCTATACAAAAGGTCAGGTTTTAGAATGGGGCACAGATTCACTGTTTCCTGGAAGAAGAACTAAAAATCACCCGAGGAAATCATTTATTGAGGAACAAAATCTAATTCCACTTGGCCAAAATGGGAACCCTTCAGACAGTTAAGCTGAGAAATTCAGCTGGACTATGGCAATAAATTTGAGAATCTTATTTCTACAAATAACAATAATTTAAATCTAGAAACAACCTAAAAGAAAACATCTGATTAAGACCATGGTCTTATGGGTATTATCTCTGACTGAAATCTTTTGTAATTTACATTTTATCACTCCTATGCCAAATTATAATTTATATTGGATCATTCTTATTTGTGTATATATGTTGCCCCCTACTCTATCTTCTCTAAAATCTATCACAGTACAGATAAGAAGCATTGAATAAATATTTGTTGTTGTTCCACTTAACCAAGGTACAAGAGCAGACAAGTAAATATAGATTTCAAATTAATAGTGACACTATTTGTAGAGCCATAACTAAGGTGGGTCTACTGGGATTTTGCCCAGGGCTGCTGAAATTTAAATGACATTAACAACAGATAAGATTCTTCAATGGGCTAATAATCAAGGATCCCTAGGTGGCCTCCCTGGCAACCCAATACAATTCTGCTCCATTCCTCAGCTTTGTTCTCTCCAACTATGCAGCAGTTTCCCCAAAAGTGTCTTCTTATAGCTTGAATTCTCACTGCTTCCCTTGAGGCAATATCCTGGAACAATAAAAACAAAAAATGATAATACCTACTAGCATTTATATAATGTTTTAAAGTTTGTAAAACAGTTTATAAATAATGTCTCTTTTGATCTTCTCAGCAGTCAGGTGTGTAATCTTATTATTCCCATTTTATAGATGAGGAAACTGAAGTAGATTAAGGTTAAATGACTTGCACAGGGTCTCTCATCTTGTCTGAAGCTGGATTTGAATTCAAGTCTTCCTCATTCCAGGTTCAGTTCTCTATCCACTGCACCACCTAGCTGAATCCAAAACTGAAATCTTTTTTCAAGTTATCTCACACTCCCACTTGGGTTTTGTCTTAAAGTTCTATGCTGCTGGCTCCTGAGGTAATTTTGAACACTTGCTTCAGGGATAATAATGGCTGGTTACAACTCTGCATATTTGCTCTATGATTAAGTTCAAACTCTCTTGCTTCCTGGCTTGCTTCATCTTTCTCTGAATTTTTCCTCACATTTTCACACATTCCTCCTTTTCTTTCACTTTCCTTGTAAATTTCTTCTCTAGGAAATTTTCCTGTTAACTCTATCACTTTTCAAATAATCACAACCCTTGTCCTAATTACTTCACTATTAAGTTAAGAAATATTTATTAAGTTCTTGCTACATGTAAGGTATTGTGCTCAGTACAAAATCAAATAAAATGTGCCCTCATGGTATTTAGAGACAAAAATATACATGAATAAAATAATACAAGGTAGGCAAGATGAGAGCATAAAAGGTATGGAGGGAGAAAAGAGAATGATATGATTAAAGAGGTTATGTGTCTGGAGTAGAGGATCTGTGTCTGTTGGAAGAGGATGATCTATATGGTGCCTACTATCTGCCAGACATCTTGCTAAGGGTTTTGCAAATATTGTCTTATTTGATTCTCAAAGCAACCTTGGGAAGAAAGTGCTGATATTGTTCCAATTTTACAGATAAAGAAATGAAGCAAATAGAGGTTAAATAACTTGCTCAAGGTTACATGGTTAGTAAGTATCTGAAACCAGTTTTGAACCATATCCAACAGAAAATAATCATAATATGGTTGTAGAGAACTTTACAGTTTGCCAAGCATTTTCATAAGCATTTAGTCATATGAGTCTTGCACCAACCAAATAATGCAGACAAGCTCATTTATCATTTCCATTTTACAGATAAGGACACCAAGGTGCTGAGAGGTTAAGTGACATAGGAGTGGAAGAGCCATAACTGGGACCTGGTTCTCCTAATGTCCTGCTTTTGTTTTTTCACCTTCCAACTACATTAATACCATGGGCATTCAGCAGATATGTTGAGTGACTTGGACTTGGGAAAAGTGTACTATGGTGGTATTTCTCAGATCATTTTCCCTTGGATTTTATTTTAAATACACATGCTTTGGGTAGCTAGGTGGCACAGTAGATAGAGCATTGACCCTGGAGTCAAAAGGACCTGAGTTCAAATTCAACCTCAGACACTTAATAACTCCCTAGCTATATGACCTTGGGCAAGTCATTTAACCCCATTACCTTGCAAAAAGAAAAAAAAAAAAGAAGTACATATGCTGAACTTCACTGTGGTCAGATAATGAGCCTTGAACTTTACATAATTAGAGAGCAGAAGATTTCCTGTTATCTTCTTATTTAATGATACTTCTTCCTCTTAGGGACTTTTGGGCAAAGTGATCTCTGGGATGTTTTTACATCTGCCTCCTGGAAGCATCCTATGGTGCCCTATGAAATCCTGATGGATCCACAGAGTATGCCAGTCCACCAGGTGTTGGCAGGAGATGTTTCAGCTTTTCAAATTGATCATGTGGAAGAAGACAACATAATTCAGGAGAAATCCAGTACTAAGGTTGGTGCTGGAACTTTTAGGTCACTTGTCTTCACTGTAGGGCAAACTTATAATTAGCATTTGATTATAGGAGATAGCTAGGTGGCAGAATGAATAGAGCATTGAACTTTGAGTCAGGAAGTCCGTGATTCAAATTCTATCCCAGATATTGACTAGTTGCATGATGCTGGACAAATTACTTAATCCCATAAGTGTCTCATAAAAAAGGATAAAAATAACATATTTGTTACAAGTTTGCTTTAAGGATCAAATAATATAACATATATACATTTATGTATATATATATATATAATATACAAAGTATTTTTCTAACCTTAAAGTGCTATATAAATATTTATTTATTTGGAGGCAATTGGGATTAAGAGACTTGCCCTTGGTTCAGATTTGAACTCAGATCTTCATGACTGCAGGGAAATGTTCTATTTACTATGTCATATAGCTATACCAATATTTATTATTATTCTAAACTCCAACCCTGAAAAAAATTTAAAGAGGTCCTACAGAATCAAGTAAAATACTAATATAAGCTGCCCTCTCCACCCTTCCCCCACTTTTAAAAAGTCAGACTGGCAAAGCATAAAGGGAATTGACCTTGGGATCAGGAAATCCTGGGTTCAAATCCTGTCTTTGATACATGCTCACTGTCTGGCCATGGCCTAAACTTTTCAATGATTCTAGGCTACTCCAACATTATTATCTAGATAGATAGTTCTCATTTTAGATAAATTCAAATAGGCAATTTATAGGTGGCAGCAGCAGCTTAGATTCAGCCCTTCATCTGGTGGACTTCAAGGCTGCAGAGTCCTAGAGGGGATAGGGACACAGGTAGTTCTGCAAGGGGAGGTCTGTTGAACATCCACATTAATCTAGAATTGATTGAAGTAATGGATATGTTGCTAATATGTCTCAGTGGAGGAAATTTCCACAACACAAATTCTTTTTATCAATTAAATCATGGATCCAAACCAAAAAAAAAATGCTGTTTCCACACAAGGATGTCACAAGGGACCCACTAGCAATAGGACATATGGTTTCAGTCATTTTTAATACTAGGGCAGATTTGTATTGATTGGTTCTTATTCTTTTACTCAGTT
The DNA here is from genome assembly GCF_037893015.1 of Macrotis lagotis. NCBI lineage: Eukaryota > Metazoa > Chordata > Mammalia > Peramelemorphia > Peramelidae > Macrotis > Macrotis lagotis. The sequence goes on along the minus strand of NC_133658.1, from coordinate 727,909,478 downwards.
TCTCTGATGACCATTATCATGGCCTTGTGAGATAGCTATCAGGGGCTGTGTACTCTGATGAAGAAAAAAGTTAAATATCTTACATAGGGGTATACTTATGACCCTGATCTCATTAACATCTTGTTTAAATTTAGATAAATCAATACAGAAATGAGAACTCTAAACAAGAATGGACATTCCCAATTCAATTCAGTTTTCAATTCAATAAACATCAATAGACTTGGAGTAAGGAAGACACTTAATCAAACTATAGGTCAGTCATTTAACTTTGCTGAGACTTAGTCAACCTTCAAAGATAAACACTCTGAAAGGGAAGTCCATAGAATCTTTTTCTTTCACCACTACTCTCCAAAGTTACAATTAGATTTCATAGAATCCATGAACTTGAATACAAAAATAATTGCATGTTTATTTTCACTAACTTCTTAGCATTTCTTTCAATTATTCAAAAATGCTTTTCTGAGAAGGGATCCACAGGCTTCACCAGACTGCTTAAGGGTTCCATGACACAGAAAAGGTTAAGACCCCCTAAGTCTAAAGCTATGTTGTTGATTTTCTGTAATCTACAGTAGGTTGTAGGAATTCTCACATTGGTGGAGAGAGTTCTTGAACCTTAGACAAATACTTACAAAATGTCTATTATATCTAGGCACTGAGGGGCAGCTAGGTGGAGCAGTGGATAGAGCACTGGCCCTGGAGTCAGGAGTACCTGAGTTCAAATTTGACCTCAGACACTTAATAATTACCTAGCTGTGTGGCCTTGAGCAAGCCACTTAACCCCATTGCCTTGAAAAAAACCTAAAAAAAAATATCTAGGCACTGAGCTAGCTAGGCAGAGTGGAGAATACAAGAAACACTAACACAAGATCCCTGCCTCAAGGAATTTAACAACCAGTTATTAAATGTACATAAAGACTGAACCTTAATGCTAAGATATGCCAAAATATATTGCTTATTAAGATGACCAATTTTGTCATTTATGGAAGAACTAAAAATAGTGTGAATTTTTAGAGGTTTCTAGATTTAGATGAAACAGCTAGGGGGTGTATTAGAGATAGTACTGGAAAATTCATCTCTTTCTGACTTCAAATGTGATCTCAGGCCCAAATCACTTGCCCTAGTTTCCTCAGCTGTAAAATGAGCTGAAGAAAGAAATGGGAAAGCACTCCAGTATCTTTGCCAAGAAAATCCCAAATAGGAACATAAAGAGTTGGACATGACTGAAACAAATGAACAACTAGATTTGGATAGATTTAGTAGTCTATGATTCACAGCAGTTTTTCAAGAAATTTCAAGAAATCCTAGGCAGCAAAGAGGGTCATTTTGCAAGCTGTCACTCCTCTCCACTTGTACTGCAAATCAAAGAAAGAAACCCTGTTTGCAAAGTGATATATGTGTATCTTTGGTTTTCCTGAGACAACCATGAGAAGGCCTTCTGGAATTCAGATCACAGTGTACCTTAATTGTGTATTTCTGTTAGGAGCCCAAAACGTGGTCAAAATAGGAAATAGTTACTGAGCAAGCAGAATTTAAGAAAACCTACCAACTTATCAGACACACTACACCCTTGATATTTCAAGACTTAAGGAGACTTCCCAAGGTTAGAAAGAAGTACTGCACTTGATGGAGGAAACTGAGTTGTGTATGCAGCACCATGGACAGCATTCTCACTATATCTTGGCTGCTGTAATCTTTAAATGTGAAGAAACTTTCATTTAAAAAAAGAAAACAAAAGTAAGGGTGGGAAGTGAGAACCAGGGCAGTTTGAAAGCAAGGGGAGCAGGGTGATGGAGAGAAAGACAGAGACAGAGACAGAGACTATGGAAAAATCTGAACAAGGTCAGGGAAGGGCTAAAGAGAAATTATTCAAATTATGTGCTATATTTCTAAATAAATCTTTAATTTAAACAGCTCTCTAATAAAGAAAACCAGATTACAAATTCAAATACAAGAATTGATTTAAAAACAAAAAGAAAAAAAGAAAAAAAATTAGTTAAGTAAAGCACACATATGCTGCAGTTTAATCCAAGAAGCATTTGCTAAGTATTTACTATATATAAAGCAATTTCCTGGGCACCAAGGACGCAAAGACTGAAATCCCCAAGCAAACCCACCAAACTCTGTCCTTAAGGACCTTATATTCTACCAAAGATTACAATCAGTAAATAGATAAATATGCACATAATTGTTTAAAGAAGAAGAGAGGATGTTAGACCAAGAAAGGTTCCCCATGTGACGTGGTTCCCCATCTTAAAGGAAGGCAGTGGGGAATTTATGAAATGAAGAGGAGAGGGGAATACATTCCAGAAATGAGGACAGTCTATGCAAAATTCTGGAGATAGGAAATGCAATGTCGTATTCAAGGAACAGCAGATAGATCATATTGTCTAGAAAATAGGCTACATGTTAAATAAACTTTGGCAAGAAGAATCATCTTTTCATCAAAGACTAAAACTGAGGAAGAATGAATCAAGGATAAAAGATTTTGAGACTTGGAGAACAAGAAAAGAGGAAGGGCATGACATATGATCTCTATTTTATCATAAAAATGGGAAGTAAGAACCTTTGTTCAGAGAGAGAGAGGAGATAGAAGAGATTTAAGGAGAGAGGAACAGATTTGGAATAGCTATTCTAGAAAATATGATATGAAGATATAAAGGGAAGAATAATAGGATTTCCATGCAGCAGTGAAGTTCAGTTAAAACTAGATAGCATAAATTTGCTATGAAGACAGTACAGTTGAATTACTTTCTCCACTAGTTTTCAGCAGCACATGGATATTAGTAAATAAATTTAATGGTGAGAATATCTTAGGGTTGGGGTTTGGCAAAGCATTGCATGGGGAAAAAGAGGAAAATGATTCAAGAACAGTTGGTAAAAAATGGCTGAACTGATTAATCTTAGGGTCAAGAGTATGAAATGAGAGAAGTGAAATAAAAGCAGGCATATTAGATTAAAAGAATGGAATATGAGTAAATGGAAGGATTAGCAAACAAAGTAAGGTCAAAGAATGGATTTGAGAAGAATAACATAGAGGGATGACTAAAGAAAAGGTGGTTATAGTTAAAGAGAAGCATGTTAGTCCAGCTCCATATTATGTACCAGCTTTCATTCAGTTCACAGAATCATAGAAGGTCAGAGCTTTATTTTAAAGCATTTCAGGAACCAGGTGTTCATGTAAGTTTTGTCTCCACAACTAGATTGTAAATAGTTTTTATACTGTTCTCCCCGATAGAATAACGAGTTGGTGAGTAAGCCAAGTCAAGGGTTTTTTGCTAGGAAATAAAAGCAGAAGGAAGAGTGACCAAGATGGCAAAGGAATTCCAGTTGCTCCTATACAAGCATTGGTTGAAAGAATGAGAGATATTTAGATTGGGAAAACTAAAGACATAGGAAGATGGAATAGCTGTCTTCAAGTATGTTTGGACTGTCTTAAGGAAGACTTGATCCATTCAAGTAGGAGTAATAGAAAAATATCTCAAAAGTTAGATCTATTGAAAAATGGGATGAGTTGACTTTGAAGACAGTGGGTTCACTTCTTCTGGAGGTTTTCAATCAAAGATGTATTTGTTGGGGGTTTATCCCAATACTGACTGGACTACCAGGTTCCTGAGGTGTTTTGTAATAAAGCTCTATGTTCTGCACAACATGACCTGGGTTTCTTCAGGTTCCTTCTCCAAATTTCTTCCAAAGAAGAATATAGAATATAGAAAAAAATGAATTATTCTTGTGTAAAATAATTCTCTGCCTGACTAGGGATGGTTGAGTTCTCAATGGTCATTGAGAATCTAACTCCTCTAACAGTAAGAAAAACATTAATGTATCTGAACTGATAGTGAGGAGATCTAAGTTATAGTTGATTCCTCATTGGCTATCCAAACTTGGACAAGTCACCTGGTTTCTATGACCGTGTTTCTTTATATCTAAAGATGGCATAATGGAGAAGCAACATAACTTACTTGACAGGATGCTGGACTTGGAGAAATCAGAAAGTCCTGAATTCAAGTTTCTCCTCAGACACTTTATGGTTATGTGACCCTGTATAAGTCACCAAATCTCTCTCAATTCCAATGTCACACACACACACACACACACACACACACACACACACACACAAACATACACACATTAGAAATAGTAATAGAACAAAATGGTGAGGCTAAAGAATAAAAATACATGTAAAGTACTTTATAGTCCTTAAATCTGTATAAATGTGAGTTATTTTAAAAAATGAAGGGGTTCCTTAAAGTCCCTTAAGATCATCTCTAAATCTAATCAATCAACAGTATTTATTAAGTGTTACCATTTTTTTTTATTTTCAATGTCATTTGTCCAGTTCTAATTTTTAGGATTTCCTTTTTCCATTTCTTTGGTTAAGTTTACTTTTAGATTATTGTTTTTCTTTTCCAGTTGATTAATTTTTTTTGATGAGTTATATTAGCCTTTCAGCATTTATCCACCTGCATATTCATAAGTTACACTTTTTTCTATCACCCTCACTTTCCATCCCCCTCCCCCCCAGGCAAGTGGTTTGTATAATTTTTCCATTCTTTAGAACATATTTTTCATATGACTAGAGAGAACTTTAATTTCTTCATCTGAAAACCATATGCTTTGATCATGCCCTTACTTTGTTTTTAGCTTTTTTGCAAGGCAAATGGAGTTAAGTGCCTTGCCCAAGGCCACACAGCTAGGTAATTATTAAATGTCTGAGACCGGATTTGAACCCAGGTACTCCTCACTCCAGGGCCTGTGCTTTATCCACTGTGCCACCTAGCTGCCCCCTTACTTTTTTTAAGGAAGGGGACTATTTACATGTCTCTCAGGATTCTCCTCACCATAACTAATAAGTCTTTCAACAATGGAAGATCATGCCACCTCTTCTGGCTCTTCTCATTAGAACCTCCATTTTAAGGAAAGTATGTAGGCCAGCCATGAGCCTGTTTTCTGTTCTCTCTAGGCTGGCTCTTGACTCTCTGCACTTCTTTCTCCAATGTGGCCCTCATGGCTACTTTGCCTCCTCAAAGTTTCCTTTTATAGATGTTTTTTTTCCCTTTTACAACATAAGTTTCTTGAAGGCAGAGACTGCTTTTTCTTTTTTCTGTTATATCTGGTATATAAGTGCTTGTTATATCTGGTATATAATAAGTGCTTGATAAATGTTTGTTTTTGTCATTGCTTTTGCTATTAAATACTAGGGATCCCAAAAAAGGCCTTTAATGAACTCAAATTCTAATGATAGACATAAGCCAACTCTTTCAAAATAAGGACTAAAGGATAGCTTTTCTTTTGCATCCTGAGCACATGATAGATACTTGATCTATTATGCTAATAGATCACTTATTGATTGAATATTTGGAAAGTCCTGTCAGAGGTAAAGCACTAGAAGTATATGGGGAAGAGGATACGGTCATGCCTGAACTTTAGTAAAATCACTTTAGCAGCTCAATAGAAGGTGTATTGGAGTGAAGAGAGATTTGATGGAAAACCAACTGGCAAATTATTGCAGTAATCCTCATATGAAGTTATGATAGCCTATACCAGATGGTAATTGTGAGTTGAAAATGGGGAATTGTTGGGAAGGTAGAACTTGGGAAACAGATTGGACATGTGGAGTGAGTTCAAGAGGAATCAAGACTTGACACTGGAGTTGACAGGGTAATTGGAAGGATAGTGGTGCCCTCAATAGTAATATAGAAATTTGGAGGATGGAATAATTTGGGGATAAATAATATTGATTTTTATTTTGAATATATTGAGTTGAGATACCTTAAGGATATCTAATTTGTTAAGAGAGAAATACCTTTTTTGAGTTCATGTGGTGGGTTTTCCTTTAGGCAAACAAGGTCAACTATACAATCTAATCCCTTGCCCTCACTGATCATGTCTTATCAAATGTCAAACTAAGGGGGTGGCTAGGTGGTGCAGTGGATAGAGCACCAGCCCTGGAATCAGGAGTGCTTGAGTTCAAATTTGACCTCAGACACTTAATAATTACCTAGCTGTGTGGCCTTGGGCAAGCCACTTATCCCCATTACTTTGCAAAAAAAAAAAAATCAAACTAAGATTGTTTCTAGTATAAATGTTTTTGTCATTGTTATGGTTGCTAATTATCAAGGATACTAAAACAGAGACAAAAATTCAATTCTTGCCCTTGGAGGAGCTCAAATTCCTTTTCTTTTTTTGTTTGTTTGTTTTTAATCTTAATATTAACTTTTTTTAATTACATGTAGAGATAGTTTTCAACATTTATTTTAGTAAAATTTTTCCATTTATTTCTTCTTTCCTTCTCCCTCCCCAAAATAGCAAGCAATTTAATATTTCTTACACATATACAATCATGTTAAACATTTCCATATTAGTCATGTTATTATAGAAGAATCATAATAAAAGGAAAAAATATGAAAATGAAAAAGCAAAAAACAAATAAAAAAGTGAAAATAATAAGCTTTGATTTGCATTCAGACTCTACAGTTTTTTTTCTCTGAATGTAGATAGCACTTTCCACCACAAGTTTTTTAGAATTGTCTTTGATGACTGTATTACTGAGAAGAGCTAAGTCTTTCATAGTTGATCATCATCCAGGATCAGTTCATATAAATCTTTCTAGATTTTTTTTTCTGAAATCTGCTTTCTTATTGTTTCTTTTAGCACAATTGAATTCCAATACATTTATATACCACAACTTATTCAGTCATTCCCCAACTGATGGGCATCCCCTCAATTTCTAATTTTTTGCTACCACAGAAAGAGCTGCTATAAATATTTTGGTACATAGGTCCTTTCCCTTTTTTATGATTTCTTTGGGATGCAGACCTAGTAGCAGTATTCCTGGATGAAAGGAGATGCCCAGTTTGATTGCCCATTGGGCATAGTTCCAAATTTCTCTGCAGAATGGTTGGAGCAGTTCAAAACACCACCACCAGTCAACACACTTTTATTAAAAACTTCACATAGAAAGTACTGTGCTAAGCATTGGAATTAATGAGATAATCCTTGCCCTTGAAGAGCTTCTGCTCTGGCAGAGGGAGTAACATATTCAGATAAACATAAAGAGCATTAACTACTTGAAGGAGATTAAGAAATGCTTTTCATAGGAGATGGTTTCTATAACTTGAAAAAATTGAATAACTCTAACAAGAGGAGAGGTAGGAGTGGATTCTAAGCAGAGAATAGTCTGTACAATGTCTTGGAAATAGAAGGTAGTATGTTGAATTCATAGAAAAGCATCTCAAACTTAACATGTCCAAAACAACAGTATTTCATTACATTAAAATACTACAACTTGTTCAGTCACTCCTCAATTTATGGCATCCCTTCAAATTTCCAAAAAAAGGGCTACAAGAAATATTTTTTTACATGTGGGTTCTTTTCCCTTTTTTATGATCTTATTGGGATATAGACCTATTAGTGGTATTGATGGATCAAAGGGTATATAGCTTTATAGCCCTTTTGGCATAGTTCCAAATTGAGGAACTCAAATTCTAATGAGTAAATTTATCACTGCTGAGCAAATCCATCACAATGCAGATATTATAGGGGTAAAATTTAAGTTTTAGTATGCTTAAGCACAAGATCAGGAGTTAGAAGTATAACCCTGAACAAATATTAGAATTCTAAGGAGGCCTTTTATAGAGAGACAAAGAAGTAATTTTTGATACACTGCAATCTAATATATCCACAAAAGTTGAACAAACTTAAACAGAATCATAATCTCATACATCCACCAAAGAAATAAATCTATTTAAATAGATATCTGAGGGATATGGAAGGAGAAGGATGAAGAAGAGGGAGCTCTCATTGAATGTCCTCATTTTTTTTCCCCCAGTAATATATGAAGGTCATCAACTGACAGGACTGAGAATAGAAGGGGTGCCATTGGAAGCATGAGGACAGATGGTATTTGGGTCTTCTTTACTCAGTTTAGCAGCATAGGTGTAGGAGAAAATGGTAGAATTAATCTTAGGTTGGCATTTATCAAGCTGTGATTGGTGATAGAACAAGTAGACAAGGGAATTGAGTATAGAGGACAGTATAGAGCTGGCCTTCTTCATTAAAGAGCTAAGACTCATAATTAGGCAGAGAGAAGCCAAGGGAAGGGATAATGACCTGAGAAAGAACTAAGGGGTGAAAAGTTTGGCAGTCATGGTGAGGATGAAGAATAAGGTTAAGGGTTGTAAAGCATAGGGAAAGATGAAATGCTTCAAAAAGTCTGTGGCACAGCGGATAGAGCATTGGCCCTGGAGTCAGGAGTACCTCAGTTCAAATCCAGCCTCAGACAATAATTACTTAGCTGTGTGGCCACTTAACCCCACTACCTTGCAAAAAAAAAAGGTTATGATCAGATAAACGAATTTCAAAGTTCATGAATATTCAAGTAGAATGCATGTGTAATGTCAAGGTCAAGGTTTTGAACATCTCATTGTGTAGCTGAGGTAGAGTGGAGAAGGGACATCCTGGGAACTGAGATTGAAGAACTGGGAAGCTGTAGTCATTGAAGGAACATATTATGTATGTTTAGTTCCCTAATATGAGAGCAAGAACTGAGGCAGAAAGATTAATATTCTAAGATTCCCTTGCAACAGGAGATTGCATTTAGAATCAAAGAATCATAATTTTTTTAAAAATCTAGAAATATGTAAGGGATTCTCTATTCTAATTCAAAGCCACTTGTTTTACAGAGGAAACTAAAGCCAGAGAAGTTTTCACTTACCCAGGGTTACACAGTGAATTAGCAACTAAACTAGAATTAAACTCCAAATGTACTGAGTGCAGCTCACTCTCTACTATTACCATTTGACTGGTAAATTTTATCAAGTAGGAGTTGATAGATTGGAATGACAATAAAATCACATTGCACAGTACTTTGGTTCTCATTTACATAACTCAAGGCTTTTTTATGTTTCTTGATACAATTGGAATGGTGAAATTCATATTTCTTCTAGGCTGAACAGACTTCAGACCTCAATAACCTCATTGAAGATCCTCCCACTGATCTTGAAATAGAAAAAGAAATTAATATGCAAGCTCCTCAGAAGAGTAGGTGAGTAAATAACAAAATGGGGAAAATAAAGATCCTGGACTTTTAAAAACCTTCAAAGCCTCCAAAACCCAGGTTATAATACTCAATATGGGGTTCTTTTTCTTTACATACACTCATGTTAGACATATTTCCATATTTCTGTGTTGTAATAGAAGAATCAGAGCAAAGGAAAAGCATGAGAAAAAAATTTTAAACTAGTGAAAATAATATGCTTTGATCTACATTCCAACTCCTTAGTTCTTTTTCTGGATATGGATGGCCTTTTCCATCACAAATTTTTTACAATTGTCTTTGATCACTACATTGCTAAGAAAAGCTAAGTTGATCATCACACAATGTTTTTGTGAATGGGTACAATGTTCTCCTGGTTCTGCTCATTTCACTCAACATCAGTTCATGGAAATCATTCCAGGTTTTTCTGAAGTTTACCTTTCATATATGCAATAATATTTCATTATAGTTATATACCATAACTTGTTTAGCCATTCCCCAGTTGATGAGGGGAATTTCAGTTCTTTGCTACCACCAAAAGACTCGCTACAACTAATTTTATACTTACAGGTCCTTTCCCCCTTTTTATGATCTCTTTGAGATATAGACATAGAACTGGTATTGTTGGATTCAAAGGCATGAACGGTTTTATTGTCCTTTGAGCACTGTTCCAAATCCCCTCTAACATTTATCAATTTTTTTCTGTCATATTAGTCGGTCTGATAGGTGTGAGGTACCCCAGACTTGTTTTAATTTACATTCTCTAAATAAAAGGATTTAGAACATTTTTATATGACTATAGATAGTTTTAATTTCTTCATCTGAAAACTGCCTGTTCGTATGAATCCTTTGACCATTTGTAAATTGGGGATGACTTATATTCTTATAAATTTGACTCAGTTCTCCATACATTTTGGAAATGAGGTCTTTATCAGAAACAGTGACTATAAAAAATTGTTTACCAGCTTTCTGCTTCCCTTCTAATCTTGATTGCCTTGTTTTGTATGTGCAACCCCTTTTTAATTTAATGTAATCAAAATTATCCATTTTTGCATTTCTTAATGTTCTCTGTCTCTTGTTTAGTCATAGATCTGACAGGTAAACTATTCCTTACTCTCTTAATTGGCTTATAGTTTCATCCTTTATTTCTAAATAATGTACCCATTTTGACCTTATCTTAGGAAAGGGGCTTGAGATGCGAGTCCATGCCTAGTTTCTTCCATACTATTTTACAATTTTCCAAGCAGTTTTTGTCAAATGGTGAGTTCTTTTCCCAGAAGTTGGAGTTTATCAAACAATAGACAACTATATCTTTTCATTGTGTCTTATGTACCTAACCTATTCTGCTGATCTACCACTCTGTCTCTTAGCAAGTACCAAATAGTTTTGATGACTGCCATTTGATAATATAGTTTTAGATTTGGCACCACTAGACTATTTTCCTTTGCATTTTCCCTATAAATTCCCTTACTATTCTTGACCTTTTGCTCTTCCAGATGAATTATTTTTTCTATCTATAAAAATTTTTGTTAGTTTGGGATTCTTTTTTTAATCACTAATAATTCTGAAACTTGGGGAAAGTTACTTGATATTCCTTCTATTATTTCATCTGTTGTTATTTGTCCTTTCTCAAAGAAGACTGTGACATCAGGAAAGTGATGCCATGATATGCAAGTGAGTTGGATTCAAATGAGGGTGTACTATGGAAAGTCACCAGTTTCACTTTCTCCCCTAGAGCCATTTGGGTCCACCCGCCAGATATGGATCCGGATGATTGGAGGTGACCCTAGGTGCAGTGGGAGATTTTGGCTTTTTAAAGCTAGGTCTTTCCTAGGTCAGAAGCAACCTGGTCAACCAGGTCAGAGGCAAATAGATGAGGCAGCATCTATTCAGTCATTAAGGTCATCCATTTAGTCATTAAGGTCAGGTAAGAGAGAGATGAGACAAAGAAGCCAAGAATACCCACTTCCTAAAAAGAAGAAGAAAAATTATTGGGTAAGGAAGACTCTCAGGGTAGCTCAATGATTAAGGCAGATGAGAAAGAAAAGCAGTAAGGAGCCTCTTTAGCACAGTAAAAAAAATCAGTCTGGAAGGGGAAGACTCTCAGGGTTTTTGGTCCATATAGAAACAGCTGCTGATTGAATTCACTCTGAACCAATCAGAGCCCGAATGATGATCAAGTGGGTTCAGTCTGAGACCCATTGTCAACCAATCAAGGAAAGTCAGAGTGATTTGGGTCCTGTAGATCCCAAGAAATCTTACTAGACCATTGGGCAGAACATTAACAAGTAGGAGAAGAAAAGACCACATGTGGATCAGGACAAATGGTGTCTCAGTAAAATGGGGCTATTAGGACCTCTTTGATGTATCTTAAAGGTAGTTGTAGGAATCTAAAGGAACAAAGTATATGAATGACAAAAGGCCATTTATTTCTTATTTTATCATTTATTTTTCACTATGTTCAAGATATGCCCACTTTTTTCTTCAGTTAATCTGTTTTCTTTAATTAATCTTCAGTTATTATGTGTCTATTATAAAACAGTTAGGTGGCACAATGGATAAAGCTCTGGATCAAGGAGACCTGAGTTCAAATCCCATCTCAGTCATTTTCTATGTGAACTTGGCAAATCACTTAGCCTTTGCTCAGTTTCCTCCTGCAGAAAATGGGGTTTGCAATAGCAACTACTTCCCAAGATTATTGTGAGGATCATATGAGATTATATTTGTAAGGCACTTTGCAAATTTTAAAGCATTATATAAATGTTAGCTATTCTTAATACTATATGTCTAGCACTATGCTAGGTGATGTGCTAGCTGTTTGATCCTGGGCAAGTCACTTAACCTCTTCTTAATTTAATGAATTGAAGAAGGAAACCACTCCAGTATCTTTGCCAAGAAAAACCCCATAAATATTATGGTGCATGGGATCATGAGTCAGACACAACTGAATGACTAAACAACAGCAACATAGGGAAAAAGGGCAAAAAGAAAAAAAGATTAACAACTAAGATGAAGTAATCTTAAGGAACTTGGGCTAGAATAGAGTAAAAAGGATGGAAGGAGAGTCTGTAGGAGTAGATTGGGTTAAATTAATTTAAACAAAACAAAATAAAGGGACCAAGTGCTTCCTTAAATGAGGAGAAAAAAATCAATGCAAAATAATTTAATGGATAAAAACACAAACTCAATAATTGTATTTTAAATGTGAATGACTTTAATTTTCCAATAAAAGAAATCTTTTTAAAATTTATACCCACTTTTCCTGAGTCTGCTACTTGGAGTCAATTAGGAAAAATTTTATTTCCATTCTACATGAGAGTCCTTCAAAAACTTGAAGACTTTTCCAGCCTAGTCTTTCTCAAATCCTTCCATTTATTTTGCTATGGTAGGGTATCCAGGGTTTTCTTCATTCATCTAAACAGATTGTTATAAGGTTCAAATGAGATAATCTATGTATAATAGTGTGACATCCGTGAGGTTAGAGCACTGTTTCATTTTTGTTGTTGTGGTTGTTCTTGTCTCCCTAGAGTCTAGCAGTGCCTGGCAGATAATAGGAGCTTAATAAAAGTTTGTTGATCAATTGAATGAAAGAAGTTAGGATCGAAGATATATTTTTCAAGAACACCTCAATTAGGTAATGAGGATTAAAAGGAAAGGGTAGCAAAAAGAGGATCTAGGATTAAAAAATAAAATCATAGAATCCTATGACTTTTAAGGAACATATAAAGAAGAAAATGATCAAAAAAAGCATCACATGAACCTTCTAAGATTAAGATTCTTAAAAGTCCATTGAAAATTATCACATGGAAGTTTTAGCAGAATAGTAAGACTTTCTTGGAATCTAGGAAGCTGTTAAATAAGAATATGAGGTAATGAGAATCAATTGTTCTTCAAGATATATATATATATATATATATATATATATATATATATGTATATATGACTGTAAGGAAAGAAATTTGAGATTGTTGAAATGGGTAGTAGAATTAACAAGGCTATTTTTCCTCATTTGCTAATGAAAAAACTCATTTTGACTATTTATTCAACAGGAAATGAATGAAAGGAGATCATTTGGGAGGGAGGGAGGGAGTATAAGAAATAGACTTCCCTTTAGTCCTGGTCATACTAATTTATATTTTTATATGGTTCTATTTTTCCTAGGTTGCCACAGGAACAGAACAAGATTTCCCACAGACCATTTAACCCAGAGTGGCCCAATGTTTATCTCACACTCAAATGTCATGAAGTTGCCAATATTCCACCTATAGGACGAAAACCAGATTTGTCTATTATTGGTACAAACTTGTTAAAAAGTAATTTTAATGAAAAGAGTAACTAAAGATACTTCAAAACACTGATCATTTAGCTGCTCCTTAAGAATTCCATTGTTAGAAAAACTTAAAATGTTTTGTTTTCCTCTTAACTTGTTTCTTTTTGATTACTAGAGAAACTTGAAATATTTTCTTTTATTCATAACTTTACTTCATTGTGAAATCAAAAGTTGTAATAGAGTCTAACCCCAGGTATTCTTTTTCTAAAAATTATTTATTTTCTTCTAACTTAAATAATAAAAGAAGTGTTTCTATAATATAGAATGAAAAAAATATGATTGTACATGAAACTGTAAATCAATTAAGTACAACTTGCTATTCTTTTAATTTCAGCAGATGTGGGTGTGCTTCCTAGTTTAATTTAGAGTTTATAGCTAAGTGTACAAATTGAGATTCAAGTTTCCCCCTCCCCTTCACCCCACTTCTTGCCTGGAAATGGTTATTTACTTAACTTGGAATTGGATTGGTAAAGTTAGGAACTGTCCTATCAGCACTACTATTTGTCCCTTGTATTTCTCACTATGTTAACCCTGGGAATATTAAGTCTCTTCACTACTGTGTCCATTTTCACTGATGTAAAGGATAACTACTGCTACATACCCCTCCAGGGGAGACAGGAGAGAAAAATAGTAATATATATATGTTCCTTTAGCAGAAACTCTAAAAATACATGATAATAATAATCCTCCTTGTTATAATTCTCTGACTGTAAGATTCCCAGGAGAATCCATTGAATATGTGACTTCCTGACCATTAGAACATTAGAGACAAAAGAGGATTGTGTAAAACAATCCCCTCATTTCATTAATTTAATTCATTCATTAATTCACTCAACAAGCATTTACTATTATGTTCCAGACACTATGGATACAAAGGCAAAATTGTGGCTGCCCACAAACAACATACATTCTAATGGGGGAAACAAAGTGAACCCAGCAAAGTAAACACAAAATATATGCAAAATAAATCTCTGAGGACAGGGTGTGACTAACTTGGAGTCAGGATAAGCTTCCTGCAAAAGTTGGCTTGTGCTTAGCTTTGAAGGCAGCTAAGGAGTCTATAAAGATCGGGGTGGGGGTGGTGGCTAAGTGGTGGCTAGGTGGCAAGAGTCAGGAGGATCTGAGTTCAAGTTCAGTCTCAGACACTTAATAATTACCTAGCTGTGTGACCTTGAACAAGTCACTTAACCCCATTGCCTTGCAAAAAACAAACAAAAAAGACTAGGGGAGGAAGAAGTGGATTCAGGAAGATAGAACAGTTTTTCCAAAGGCTTGAAGATGGAAGGTGGACTGTTATATTTGGGCAAGTCAATCAAGCAGTCAACTAACATTGATTAAACACCTAAGGGCAGCTAGGTGGCACAGTGGATAGAGCAAGAGTTAGGAGGATCTGAGTTCAAATGTGACCTCCCTTACTAGCTATGTGACCTTGGGCAAGTCACTTAACTCTGCCTCACATCCAATGCCATCTCCAGTCATCCTGATTCGTATCTGGCCACTGGACCCAGATATCTCCAGAGGAGTAAGTGAGGCTGTCAGCATCTCTCACTCAAATCCAATTCATGGGCTTGTCATGGCATCACCTCCCTGAAGTCATGGTCTTCTTCAAGAATGAAGGACAAACATCATCATTAAACATCTATGGTATTCCAAGCTCTATGATAAACATTGCAAAGAAATAAAAAGAAAAAAACACTCACTGTCTAATGGGGCTCACTTCATAAAAATAATAATGCACAAGTAAGATATATACAAGATAAATTAAAGATGATTCCACAGGGAAAGCATTGGTCTTAAAAGGGACTGGGAATCCTTCTTGCAGAAGATGGGACAAGGAGCCCAGTTTGTCTACAGTTGAATTACTACTTAGACTGGAGGTCACTCCAGAGGTTAGGACTAGATAAATAGATTTGAAAATCAACATAGAGATGATAATTGAATCCATGAGAATTGATGAGCTCACCAGTGAATTAGAATAGAAGGAAAAAGGAATTAGGAGATAGGTCTTTGAGAAAAAGCAATTTGTCCAAATTATTTTACAACATATAGGAGTTTATTCTGGTCCATTGTTCAAAGAATTGGGCTTATAGAAGCTGGAGATGACATAAATTAAGGGAAAATTTGCTTCTACACTTGGAAAAACTCAGTAACAAAGAAAACAAAGCAAATCCAGATGTGAGATTTACATCCTGACATCTGATTAGCAAGTTCACTTACCTAGCTCGAAGAAGAGTTGAGTAATTGGCTGGTGATATTTTTAATGGGCCAAAAACCTTGAGTAAAAGTCAAGAAATATAAGGAAAAAAATCACAGGAGTCTGAAGAAGGAAAAGCAGCACAGATAAGAGTGAGGAAAAGGAAGCAGATTAGAAGAGACTTTTCCCTGCTGGGGAGAGGACCTATGACAATAGAACAGCTCTGCTGTTTAGTCTGGGAAGAGGGAGTTGAGAAAGGAGTTTAAACAAAGCATCTAAAAACAAAATACTCTGAAAGACTAGGACGCGTCTAAAAGTGTTTCTCTTGGAGAGAGAAGGGAGGGGAATGAGTGATGAGGCAACACATAACCACCTAGAAGTCAATGCCCTTGAAAGTCAGATTAATGGGTGAACGGAGGACTAGCCCTGGAGTCAGGAGAACCTGAGTTCAAATTTGACCTCAGACTCAGGTTTTGCATCCAGTGCTGTCTCCAGTCATCCTGGTTCATATCTGGATGGCTCCAGAGTAGAAAGTGAGACTGGGGACTTAGCCGTCCCCTCATTCAAATCCAACTCACATGTGATGGCATCACTTCACTGGTACCTCGATTTTCAAGAACAAAGGACAAACATCATCAATATATCAACCAGTACAATTCAACAACCAAGGGAAAACTGAGAATGGGGGAAGCAGAATTTGTTGTATGTAGCTATAAGTTAAGCCATTCTGTAGTGGAGGACTGCAATCTATGTTCACACTACTCTCCTAGGTCCACTCGTGACTCCCTGGATTTCTCTACCATGATCAGCATGGTAGAAACATGACTCTAACCTGTGGTCTTCTTATCTACCTTCCTTCCTCTTCCCTTTAGTTTTTTTCATCTCCCCTTTATAGGTTGCTTACCTCCTACTAAGATATCTCAGTGAAGCACAGAGCTGGGTCCAGTTAGTAAGACCTGAGTTCAAATCCAGACTCAGACACTAGTTGAATGACCCTGGCCAAGTCCCCTAATGGCTATCTTCCTCAGTTTCCTCAGTTGTAAAACAGGGATATAATAACACCATCTTCCTTTGGTTGTTGTGAAGTTCAAAAGCACTTTTGATTTGTAAAGCACTTCAGCCCAGTGACTGGTACAGAGTTGGTTTATAATAAAGATGTATTACTTCCCTTAGAATTTAAGCTCTTCAAGAGCAAGGGCTGCCTATCTTTTTCTTTGTGCTTGTATTCATAGTATTTAACCCAGTGTCTGGCATATTGTAAATAGGTTAATAATTTGATGATACATTTCAACTCTAAGTTGTTTTTTTCAATATTGATTGATTCAATATTGATTCCAATTTTCCCTTCTGAATGTGGCTTGAAAAAAGGCAAGTTCAGGAAAGTGATGACTTAGCACTAGTTCCTCTAGCTCCCTTGTAAGGGTCCTTACTCAGACAAAATTAAAATTCTTTATAGAGTACCATCAAAAATCACATGCTGGTGCTTGCCTGGTCTGGATGGTATGGCTAGGTGCCTTGCTGATTCAGAAGAAAGAGAAAACAATTCAAGGCCAAGAGACTCCCAAAGCATCCAGACCATCATCAATTGTCCTACTTCCTATCAAATCAGACCATGGGCTGCTTCTGGAAAAGACATGTGAGAAGGATGCTTTGCACAGCATACCACTCCCTATAATAAATTCAGCTGTGCAAGTCATACCACCATTTGGTCAGTACGGATGCCTTTGAAGTCAAAGGACAACTATTGTCGTTTTTTAATTTTTATTTTTATTATAGAGTACCAGTTATCTCAAGTACCGTACAATGAACCCACCCCCAATAAGGGGACCAGATAATCTTCTGTATGTGCTTCTCAGTGAAAAGGACAGTGCCACCCTCTTTGACCCAATGCTCCTTAAAAAGACAAACTTGTAAAATGGATATCTACATTTTTGAAAGTCTGGTTTTGGTGTTCCAAATAGGCAATATAGAATGTCTGATTCAACTGGTAAAACAAACAAGCAAAAAACTGTTTTCAAATCCCAGCATTTCAGATCTGGAAAGTGCTTTAGAGAAAATATCCAAATCTTTACCAATGTAGGAATCCCCTCTTTGATGTTCCTAAGAAGTAGACCCTCAGTTTTTGTTGGAATGCCTCCAAAGACAAAGAATCATAAGCATACATGAAAAAGAATAATGATAATTTTCAGTGATGAACTTTCCAAAGCTACTCCAGTCAAATGTATCATGAAAAAGGCAGCATTTGGCATGTTTTGGCAATTGATTGAGATGTACATGAAGACTTGAGAGTACATTGAGACATCCTCTGCTCTTTCTTGATAAGATACAGGGTTTCAACCTGCTGTTTCCCTGATATAGGGAAGTATTGTATGAGGAAACACTCTACCAAAGAAGGCAAGCACCTCTGCAATTTATTTAGTCAGAGTTGCCCTGGAACATTAAGAAGTTAAGTAAGGTTGACAAGGGTCATGCAACTAATATGTTTCAGAGATGGGACTTGAATGCTTTTAAATTATAAAGAACAGACTAAGTCCCAAAGAAGAGATATGAGAAGGAACCTGCCTCTATTTCTTTGTAAATGGGTGTGTAGGGGGGAGGTATGTACTACTACATATAAAGTAAAGCTTTTTCAACATATTGGTGAATTTAGTTGATTTTTTTGATTTTTTTTAATATTATATTATAAGGGATGGCTTTCTGGGATAAGTAGAAGAGTGGAATACACTGGAAAATATAGGTAATGTAGAAACAAAAGATAAAAATTTATTTTTAAATATGCTATTGTAGAAAAAATTAAGACTTTATTAATAATTATGGAAAAAACATAGTCACACTCTATAATATGGCTAATTTAATATTAAAATATCAAAATTTTTAAGTAATGATTATGCTGCTCTGTTTTGGGGGTGAGAAGGAGGCTTAAGAATTTTCACCTTTGACAAAGAATTGTGGCCCTGAGCTCAAGTAGAATGAAGATAGTTAAATTATTCTTACATGTGCTAATAGACATTTTTAAAATAAAATCTTTGGTGATTGAAAAATTCAATACCTGGGAGCTTTCAAAAGTGTCATACATTAATTTAGTGTTTATAGAGTGAAAGCTAATTTATGAAAGGATCACTGTTATTTTTTCTCCCTGCTTGGTATATTTTCTGTTTCTGAATAAAATATAAGATCATTTCAGTACTATAGGAATACTTGAGGAAAGCAAAGGCTTATAGAGTGGGTAAAAATAACTCTCAAGAAATAATAGTGTTGGTTAAAAAAAAATTGTGCCATTTCCTGCACTCTTCCTCCCCTGGGCAAATGTTCAAAGGAGCTCTATAAAACTAAATTGCAGAGAAGTTGATGACTTGCATTGATAGAGGACAATTTCTCACCTATGCTACTGAAGTCTATCCTTCTATCCCTATCCTCCTTCCCCTCCAGTGTTACCTATCTGATGTTAGATGCTAGGCTAAGGAAATAGCAAATGTAAAGTACTTTATAGCTATTAAGCATGGAGACTGTAAAGACTTATTATAGCTATTTGTTGTTTTGAAATATATAGAACTTTCAATCAGATAATATTAAATATTCAATTGCTAATGTTGCTATGCCTGTAATTCTATTAGAAATAAGACGGGTGGGTGAATAAAGGAGAGGACATGACCTGATATCACCTCTGCATCATCTTCTGATGTGTAGGATTTGGGAAAACCACCCACAAGACATTCTAGCAATTCCATGGGATTCTTGCAGTGTTACAAGTGACAGAAACGTTGGAGATCATCTAGCATAACCCCCTCATTTCTTGAAATGGTTAGGACTACTCCTCCATAATGCCCCCATCCAATGAATGGCACTCATGAGAAAGTAGAATGGGTGGGTGAAAACTGTCAAAGGTGGTTCTATGATCCATTGGCAATCATTTAAAATAGTAGCTTCTGAGTCTGCCAGTCCAAAGACAGAAATGCCAGTTAATTCAGTAATATTTTCCAAAAAATGAGAAAAACAAATGGAAAGAGACTGCTTTGGACTTGATCCACTGTTCTGGCAAAAGACATGCCAACAGGTTAATTATGAAATTATTAGCAAATATACCTCCCTAAAACTAGGTACAAATTTGCATTTGTAGCAAGAAATTCCTCATTGGGATTTCCCTAAATCAATGAAATGACAAGTCTGACATTTTTTGCAGCCTTCAAGGATACAAAGGATAAATGAAAAAGTCCCTGTCCTGAAGGAGCTTACCTTCTACAGGTGAAGAAAGTGGGCAGGATGTGTTGCAGAGATAAATTAATACAAGATATTTTGAGGAGAGAGTATTAACAAGTAGGGACAACATTAAAGTCTTCCTATGAGTCCTATGGTCCTTGAACTGAGTCTTTGTAGAAAGTTAGGAGGACACAAACCTGGGTGAATGTGCAGTGAAGGGTGATAGAATGTAAAAATCAGAGAAGCACTCAAAGTATATGAATGGGGAACAATATAAAAAAAGGAAGTTGAAACAAGATTTCTGAAAGACTCATATAGCGAAGCAAAGTTTATATTTGATCTTAGACCAATAGGACGCCACTAAGGGTTTTTTTTTTTAGCTGGATATGCTCAGAGCTATGTCTTAGGAAGATTATTTTGGCAGTTATGTGGAAGAGGGAGATAGCAGAGGCAGAGACCAAGGAGTGATAAGGTTGAAGCAGGGCAGATGTTAGAAACTAGATGATCCTTTTAAAGATCCCATGAAGCAATCAATTATATTGCCTATCCTCACCACTGGCTATAGATGTGAAGTGGAATCTGGAGTTGGGAGTTAGCCAGTCAGGGCTCATTTTCCTGGCTTTGTAATTTTATTTTGAGAAACTTGGCGCAATTCTATTCAACAAATATTTTTTCATCATTTCCTGTTTCTAAAGTGAGAACCAGCTTAACAGTGTAGTGGATTGGGGTTTCAGAGTTAGCAGACCCATGTGCAAGATCTATCTGAAACATATCAGCTATATTACCATGGGAAGTCACCTAAAGTCTCAGGGCCTTCAACCAACTCCTTAAGATGTATAATAGTTGCCAAACCACTTTGATTGAGGGAGATCTGACATTAATGAAATTATTGGTCCAGACCCAATACAAGGAACAGAGGACATAAAATTTCAAACAGCAACCTGAAGGTTCCTATTCTTTAGCTTCTTGGAGCATTAATTCATGCAAACAGCATAATAAAGCTTATAGTTGTTTATTTGGGGGGGGGGGGTGGAAAAGGGTTCATTTGGATGGATTTATAATTCCATCCTTATGATTTCTCTAGATTAGCAATTCTTCTTGCAAATCAATTTCTAAAGTGACATAAAGGAACTGAATGATTAAGTGACTTTATCTCTAGTCAAAAAGCCAGTAAGCAGGGGCAGCTAGCTGGCACAGTGGATAGAGCACCAGCCCTGGGGTTAGGAGGACTAGAGTTCAAAACTGGCCTGAGTAAATTAAAACAAATATTAGAAAAAAAATCTCTCAATACATAGTCCACCACATATACTTACATTAACCATGTATGAAAATTCATCTTTCTACATTTTTTTAGGATCATCATCTTAAATAGGTGACTGGCATGTTTCTTCATTCTCTTGAGCATATGATTAGACTTCTGGTCTTTTCAAGTTGATTTTCTGTATGTTATCACTAATATTGTTCTCCTTGCTCTGCTCACTTTGCTGTGCATTGGTTCATTAAGATCTTCCCAATAATTCTCTGAAATTGTTTCATCCTCTTATGGCATAATACTCCATTCACCTGTATTTCTCATAATTTGTCTAGCCATTCCCCAATAGAACAACCCCTTAGTTTCCAACTTTCAACTACTATAAAAAGAGCTAAAATATTTTTTGTACTTAGAGATGGGCTTAATAGCCCATCCTGATGGGAAGAAATTAAGCATTTGAATGAGTGAACTGTTAACAAAAGGTTTACTTTATATTGCAGGGATATGCAAGTTATTTTTGGGGGAGGCTCCCTCCTCATATCCAAATCTATTTGTCCTCCAACTTTGTGAGTGGGATTATTTGGGAGGGGGGGAGCTAGGTAGTGTAGTGGATAGAACACTGGACCTGGGGTTGGGAAGACTGACATTTACTAATTGTATGACTATAATTAATTAAACATTTCTTTGTTTCCTCACCTCTAAAATGGGGAATACACTTTTTAGGGCTGTTGTACTAAGATTTAAAGTGCTTACTACAGTGGCTTTCATATAGTAAGAACTATATAAATGTTTTTTTTTTTTATGCCCTTAAAGTGAGCAAGAAGCTTCATCAAAGGAGGTAGGACAGTTTCTTTTAGGGGATATTGGTCACTATTGCCAGGAAATAGGGACCACATATACATGCTTTTCCCTCTTTTGAGATGAAATGGGAGTAGGCTGGAGCTGGATGAGTGAGCACGCAGGCTAATAATTTTCTGGACATCGTTCCAAAAAGCTTTCCATAATGGCTGGACTGATTCACAATTTCACCACTAGGGCTAGTAGATGCTACAGTGAAGAGAAAGGAATAGTCAAGAGATGTGGCCTGAGGGTTTTATCTATCTCTTCCTCCAGCTTCCTTTTTTTTTTTTTGCAAGGCAATAATAGGGTTAAGTGGCTTGCCCAAGGCCACACAACCTGGCAGAATTTGAACTCAAGTACTCCTGACTCCAGGGTATCCCCTGTGCCACCTAGCTGCCCTCCTGGCTTCCTTTCTTAATTGGACAGCTAACTCCTCCCAGTGGCTTCCTTTAGAGGAAAGACATTGGCCCCTTCAGCTCATTTTACTATGTACAAGCTGCTCTGCCAGGGTTCAGCTCCATGTTTGATGTTCCCCCCACTCCTTACCGATCTCTTTTGTGTGTTTTTTCACCAAGATTGTAAGCTCCTTGAAAGATGCAACTTTTTTTACGAATTGTTTTTCCTTCACTTAGCAATTGGATTGAACTGGTCTGGAGATGCAGGTAGTCACCAAGTTTTGTCAACTGATGGGATAAACAAGGGTGAAGAAGAATGAGTAAATCCTGACCTGAACTACAGTGGGAGGAGTTTTAAAGGAAAATATTAACTAGTATCCCAACCCAAAATGACCATAATTGTAGCAAAACCCAGTAGAAAGCTTGAGGTTCAATCTGAAAGATTTTCCATGAGACAGCCTTAGGACCTACTTGTGAAAGAGTTCTAATTCTTTTAGAGCCTAGTACTTTTATAGAGAAATTAAGTTTCATGAGCCAAAATTATAAAAATAGTGCCATTTCCCCCTGTAAATAGTCAAAGGAAATGAACAGGAAATTTTCAGAAGAAATCAAAACTTTTAGTAGTAACATGACAAAAAATGGCTATAAATCACTACTAGAAAGAAGTAAATTATAGTAACTTTTATGTATCATCTCACATTGTATCAGATTGGCTCATAGAAAAGAAAAATGACAAATACTGGACAAATTGGGGTTCTAATGCACTAGGTAATGGAGTTGTGAACTGATGCAGCTTTTCAGTAGAGCAATTTGGAACAATATCCAAATGGCTATAAAATCATGCATAGCCTTTGACCTGTCAACATTACTAAGATTTGTACCCCAAAGCGAGGAAAAAAAAGGGAAAAGATCCTATTTATACAAAATATAACAGCTCTTTTAAAGGTGGCAAAAAATTGGAAAAGGGACATCAATTCAGAAGTGGCTAAATAAGATGTGGTTTATGATTATATTGTGCTTTAAGAAATGAAATGACAAGTAGGATGCTTTCTGAAAAAACACCTGGAAAGAGGGGCGGCTAGGTGGCAGTGGATAAAGCACTGGCCCTGGAGTCAGGAGTACCTGGGTTCAAATCCAGTCTCAGACAAAATAATTACCTAGCTGTGTGGCCTCGGGCAAGCCACTTAACCCCATTTGCCTTGCAAACCCCCCCCCCACCTAAAAAAAAAAAACCCCTAGAAAAACATAGATGAACTGATGCAAAGTGAGCAGAATCAAGAGCATATTGTATACAGTAACAGTAATATTGAAAGGGTTATCAAATACAAAAGGCTTAGCTACTTTGACTGACAATAATCCAAGGCAATTCCAAAGTATGCATGTTGAAAAACATCTTCACCTCCACAAAGAACTGATGAACTGAGTGCAGATTGAAGCACTTTTTTTAAACTTTATTTTTCTCATTTTGTCTGGTTTTTTTTGCAATATAGCTAATATGGAAATGTTTTGCATGGCTTCAGGTTTAACACATCAAATTGTCTTCTTGGAGAGGTGGGAGGGGAAGAAAGGAGAATTTGAAACAAAAAATTTTTAAATGCTAAAAATACGTACATGTAATTCAAGAATAAAAAAAGTTCTAGCTCCACTACTTTCCATACAGCCAATCATTTTTGCATTTCACATCATCCATACCTCTAGCTAGAGGCATTCATCACGCATTATATACACTTCCCAATAAAGTCCCAAACTCTCACTGATAAGTTTCTTGAGACCAAGGACAAATTGTTATCTAGCGTAATAAATACTAGCAGAAATCAGTAGGTTTGTTGATTTTTCTATTAAGTCTTTCACATTTTGATGTCTTCTCTCTTCCTTCCTGCCTTTCAAACCTTACCTCAGAGAAGTCCTTGGAAAGCAATCAGTACTCCTAAAATCTATCCTGACTTTTTACCCCTATCTCAAATTCTTTCTATTATACTTATTTACCTACCCTTTAATATTTTTTCTTCCCCTACACCAAATTCCTTGAAGGGAAGAATAAACTAATTTTAGCCCTTGTAATGGTGAGTCATGTCTGACTCCATTATCCCGTTTAGGATTTTCTTGGCAAAAAATTGTCATTTCCTTTTCAGCTCATTTTACAGATGAGAAACTGAGGAAAACAGGTTTTGCCAGCTAATATGTGTCTAAGGTCATAACTCAGCTCTAATAACACCTCATTCAGAATGGTCTGGTCTCTTTTTTAGATAACTGATTCAATAATAGAGCATTTAATTTTTGGATTGCTTGACATTAAACTTGTCTTGTGAATTCATTGTTTTTATGCCTTCCAGAGTAAATGTTGAATAACATTATGTGGGGCCTGAAGGAATGAGTATTTCAAAAAGTGTAAATATAAAAATTACTGACAGAGGAGTGGTAGGGAAGGAAGGTAGAACAGATAGATTGGAGAACCCTACCTCTCCAAAATGAATAAGTATTTTTATTATAGTTAGTAATAAACATAAAACTAAGGTACACTCACCACAATGCTCACCTCAGTGTTCCGTCCTAACTTAAGAATGTTAGCTTGTCTTAAAGCTGCCATCTTGAACTAAAGAAATAGATGCTTTAATTTTACAAATTGGAAAAAGAAAAAGGAATTGGAGTTCACAATAAAATAACCAGTTTAAAAATAACCAGTGAGCCAATAGTTTAGAAATGACATTATATGAACTTTATTATTAAAGCTCATTAAATGCTTCACAATACCAGTTACAACAGGATCAACATTTCTTTCATTGGTAAATCTCCACAGGACAATGTACTGTTTAGCAAGAGATAAAATTTAAGTTTTTGTTCTGCATGCTACTAATACACTTCACTATCTTTTTTTTTTTACTCAATGAATTTTAAATAACAAAGAAAAATGTCCTACCCTATTAGACAATTTATTCTGGAAAGCCCTTATGAAGTCAGATTTAATCATATTTACACACATACACACCCACACACATGCGGAAATGGAGGGTAAGATGCAAGAAAACTACCTTGGCAGAAACAAAATGCTTAAAGACTTTTAGTCACAACCCTCTTGAATGAGCAGTACATTTTTTTTCTCCAGAAGACCAAGTTAATTTCATCCTTACTGATGCAAATGGTTAATACTGCACAGAAGCTTAGTATGAATTCACAATTCCACAGGAATCTGAAAGTTACCAAGGCAATTTTCCCTTTTAGGATCATAATGACTACAGACTTAAGCTTTGCATTTTTCCATATAATACACAAAAAATTTCTAAACATTCTTAAAAAAGAAAATATAAATAAGTCTCAGTATGTCTCTTAGAATTGCATACTAGGGCAAAAATATTTTCTTCATTTGACCCTGCTTAACTTCCAAGTGATTTAGTCCAAATCCATGTGAATAGTGCTGTTGTCGCTGGGATGACAATCTCCATTCTGATGCATGCCTTCAGCATTCAGATTATTTTTTACTTCAAAACCTTCATTCGTATCCACATTGGGGCCGTTCAATGTTTTTTCCTGCTTGGGAGATTCTACTTTTGGTTTTGGTTGTGTTACAACTGGTTCACACATATGGATTAATTCCTGAGGCAGAAAGACAAATGAGGTTAGCCCAGTTCTATCTGCTTTATGCCTTTTTGGAGAGATTTATTCTCCACTTTCTAATTCCTTATCCAAGGTCAATCTATTCTGCTAAAATGAAACTTTACATATTAAACTCTTTTATAAATCTGAGTTTCACAGACTGAACAAAGACAGATCAAACATTTTTTACCATGCCAGTTTTCTATGTACTAATTTGGGAAAGGAATGCAAAAACTTTTTCATTCTCAATAGGAAAAAAACTAGACTGTGGTGTCACTGGTAAGAATGCAGCAAGAAACTTCAGATTTTTGGAGAGTAATTGAGAGCACTGAGAGGTCTAGGGTCAGAGCCAGGATATGGCAATGGTAGACCTTAAACCCAGATAAGCTTTTCCTAGCTCCAACGTCAGCAGTTTAGCCACTACACAAACTGCCTCTCTTCATTTATATTTATTGTTTATTAGGATTTAACTGCTTTCTTTTCCCTTTTCCTAGGGGATGTGATTCAATTGATCACTAAACATTTAAATGGCAGACAAAGAAGATGCAGGAAGAGGTAAGAGGATAAAAGGAGCAAGTCGCCAGAAGCTCATTTGATAAACTGTCTTTATGAAAATGGCCACCGTCAATGTCCAGGAATATAATCCTCCTCTGGGACACAATCTTATTGATAACATGTTATTTATGGCTCACCTCTATCTTCATTTTGATTTCACTGGCTCTCACAGCAGGGTCCTGATCAAGGCTTCTTTTAGCCTGAGCGTTCATGACGTTATTCATCCACTCCATTGTTTCATTGACAGACTTTTCAACTTTCTTCATTTCTGATTCATCAATGTGGATATATTTCTCATCCTGAATAGAGAAACAAAACTGGTTATTCTATGTAAACTGTTTCCTTCAATAGAGGGGACAGTTAACAAAGCACAAACAGTGAATTAAAATCTCTGAAAGAATATCAACTCATTCCCACTATATTACAATTGGTTTCTGGGCAAATTCTCAAGTGTGGTTGATGGAGCAAGAAGACAACTCAATCCAAAACACTGATTTCCTTTCTACTGAGGAGGATTTTCCTAGTTACAGAAATTGCCTAGTTAGATCATTTGTTAATGGTAATCTCTACAGTTTTCACCTCACCATATACTGAAGGACTCACTTTATTCCTGTAGTCAGCTGCAATTTTTGCATAGTGTTGCAGTCTTCGTCCTAATTCTTCAAACAGTCTTGGTCGTTCCTCAGCTTCTTGAAATCTAATCTTAATTGGAGTGCCTAATTTCTAAAACAAGACACATGATAACCATTTCATTTATTCTGCAAGACTTAAATATCACAAAACAAAGGAATGGCCCCGCTAGGTGCCCTACCATTAACTGATCCAACTTGTCCACATAAGCTTGTTTGGCTTGGTCCTCTCCTTCCTCATACAGCCAATCTTCAGTCTCGGTCAAGAGTTTCAGGAAATTTTGATGATCCTAAAAAAATACAAGTTGAGGATTCAAATTTAGCTTTACCATAATAGAGTCTAGATACACTTATTTCATAAGTGCTAAAATCTGTAGGCTTTAAGTCTTATTTTGTGGAGCTAAGTTGAAATAATACAAACTTAAGTTCACGTAAAACCTTCAGATAGGTGAGTGAAAAATACTGTCTCAAATAGATATGTGGAATTTACTTTCTTCAAATGAAGTCAGGATAAGAATATTAAATGCATCTGCTTCAAATAATGGTAAAGTATATATGGTTTTTTAAAAAATTATACATAAAATTCTTCAAAGAGGATTTGGAAGAATCATGTTGGCATTTCTAATCAGGAGCCTGTTAAATGCAGGGGTTGAAACCTTGGGGTTTCAATTACTTCACCTGAAAAAAAATATAGATTATTATTGTGCTTACAATGTAATTTGAGGAATCCAAGTAATTTATAGCAGACCAGTCACTCAAAAGATTCTATCACTAATTTTCCACTTTATAAGATTAATTCTCCCCCCCACCATTTATTGAGACCTCGAAGTAATTTTTTCATTAACTTCATAATGAATATAACAAATGTAAGAAATAATGGTTATACTATAACAAGTTCAAAACTCTAATACAGAACAATGTCACTCATCTTTAAGATCAGCTGACATCAGGATCAACCAACAAAGAGTCAACATCTTGGATCTTAGTCAATTAATCTATTCACGCGAATGTTCAAATAAAAATCAATTCAAGCTCATAATTTTATAAATTTCTTCCTAATTCCTGCAGTTCGAAAGTTGTTATGATCAGATCTTCATTCTTCCCCCTTTAATGCTCTCAAACTCAGTAGAACAGGAGTCTTAAAACGAACTGGACCACTTTTGGAGTGACTTAGGAACAGATATGAAATGTCCTAAAACATTGAATCTTCCCATAACCTACTCTAGACTTGAGGTTTCCAATTTAAAGAGAAAGCAAATGAATATTTGGAAACAGGCATAAGTAATAAGCATTTATTAAACACTTACTATATACATGTGCCACTATAAATTCTGACACAAAAATAAATGTATGCATATTCAGTTGTGCTGAATTCTTCAAATATTCTCGAAACGTAATCTTAATCGGAATGCCTAATTTCTAAACCAAATGAGATATATGACAACCATTTCATTTATTCCTCAAAACTTCTGTAAATTTTGCAAAACTAAGAAATAGGCCCTATATTCAGATGGCTACCATTAACTGTTTCTATTTGTCAGTTTATATGTAGATATTTACCTATTGATATTGAGCTTGATCTGGAAATAATTTATATAGATGATTACCAAACCCATGAAAACAGATGAAGTCACCCAAGAAATCCAGGAGGAAAAAGAAGGCCCAGGACAGAGGCCAAGAGGTAAATTATACAGATGGGGACATAGTAAGACTGAAAAAAGGCAGTAAAAAAAAGAATCATAAGAGGCCACCCTCAGCAGCACTCCTCCTCTAAATTGAGTTTGGGGACAAGGAAAAATAACCAATCCCAAAACAAAAACAAAGCAAAACATAAAAACAAAATCCCCCAAAATTGTGGGGATCAAAATAATACAGTTTAGGTTTTGGCTTTTGGTTTCTTGAAGTTATTGATACTAAGTAACTAACTAAGAAGATTGTTTTGTCATCAATCATCTTTGCCATCTGAAAACAACTCTGGTCGACAAATTTCTATAAGCTGAAGCTAACACAATACTCTGTGGACCAGAAAACAAAAATTTGTCAGGAAGATTAAGTCCCAAGTTTATACATTATACCTGTTCACATATGAACTTTTCATAAGGACCAGACAGCTTATCCCTGAATTCATAGACATATTCTTCTACTGCATTTTTGGCATCATTCCTTTCTTTTTCAAGTTTGTCTTGCATGATCATCTTGCCCTGTAAGAAGAAAAAAAAATATCTCGCACTTTATAACCATCAAACCTGGCTAAAAAGAATCTAAGATTAATACTTTCCCTTTTTATTTTGTAAGGCAATGGGGTTAAGTGATTTGCCCAAGGTCACACACACCTAGGTTATTAAGTGTCTGAGGCTGGATTTCAACTCAGGTCCTCCTGATTCCAGGGCCAGTGCTCTATCCACTCCACCACCCAACTGTCCTAATACTTTTACTTTTTAAATCAACTGCATGATTGCGTGTATCAGATATACTTATGATTTATGCCAGTCAGCACATTTTGCACTTAGGATAGAAAGAAATACGTAGGCAAATAGCTTCATTACACTTTAAAATTACAACAATGGGAATCTTTGGTTAAGACAGCTTTAAATAAACTTAACCGATGAACATCAAGAAAATAATATAACTATTTTATTAATCAGATTTGTTGTTCTATCTATAGACACTGACCTCCCCATCATCTGCAATCAACACTGTTGTAGTGAAACTGTTTCTCCAAATGCTCTTATTTCAGAGTGTCCTGGAATTTGACCGGGCTAAGATTTCAAATACCATGACCATTCCAGGAGTTTCTTACCATAAAACTTGATAAATAACATCACGTTTGTCAAAATGTCATCCACAACAGATGGGAGAGTATTAGATCAGACACAGAACAATGAATTCTCTATTTACAATACATGATTTTCAGCAAGTCAACCTACATCCTGTGAAAGAAAGTGATCAGACTTTCTCAGGTGCCTTGCTGATCAATCTATGAGTCTCTGATTATGAGTCTGCAGTACTTTTACAAGACAAAGTTAGAATATTTTACGTACATTTTCATTTGAGTCTCACAATTCTGTGATGTATGTGCTACAGATTATTATTTTTAATTTATGGACAAGGACCTTTGAGGCTCAGTTAAGTCAAATGGCCTGAAAGTCCAGCTATTTGCAACAATGTTATTTTTAAGGATTTTTTTTAAAGTTTCCTCAAATGTGGCCAATATTTGTCATTTCATGTGCATTAAGAAATTCAAAACAAATAACAATTTCATTGATGCAGTAAGTATTATAGTTTAGTGGTCTGTATGACTCAGTTACAACTGTTTTTTGCTTTTATTTGTATTTACATATTTCTCTGGTTTTATAAATTCAAGTTAAGACAAAATTTATTTGAATATATAAATCAATACATCAGTCACAGTTAGACATGTGTTAAAAAAATACTTGAGTGGAAACTTACTTCTGTCTCAATATACATGTTGAGAAGGTCTTTTCCCAGTTGCCAAACCAAATTTGCTTCAATGGGAAGCTCAACATTTATCACCTTTATTTTGGGTTTTTTAGCTTCTGGAGGTTGATCTACTTTCTTTTCATTTGCCTTCAAGAAAGAAAATAATCCTTAGATATTCCTTTAAAAAAACTATACAGACATATTTACACAACTTAAATGGGCCTCATCTTTATTAGATTGAGAAACCATTTTCTTCATCTTTAATAAGAGCCATAATTATAGTTACAGAGATATGGATGAACTTTTGTACAACTACTAATATAGTCTAATGACTAACATACCTCATTGTCAGAATTTTTCTTGTATCTACTTATATCTCTCCTATGATGCTTATGCTATCCTCACAGAATTATGCCTCAGTCCCTTTTACTTCTCCATCTTAGTGGCTCTTCCTGTGATCTCTTCAAATTCTCAACATCCTTAGTTTAAGAAGAATGTGATAGTTTTTAAAATGAAAACCCAATATATGCTACTTAAAATTATTATTTCTAAATCCCAGCATTTTCATATACTTGTACAAAACTAGAAGATGTTCAACAACCTGGACAACACCTATGATTAATGTGATTTTCTGGAATTTAGGTCTAAGAAAATAAATACCCAATGGAAATTTGAATAATTCTCATTTCGGCTACTTAAGTCTTTGGTTTTTGTTTTGTAAACACAAGGGTTTTCCCTCCCTTTACTATCCTAAGGGTACATAAGAGTACATCCTTATCACAAGAGAATGACTACAAAAATTCAGACCATATGATCAGGTAACAAATATTTCCATGAATAACTGTGATGCTCAAAGTAGTAATGACTAGAATAGCTGGTCCAGAATGTATTATAAGATATTATGCGAAGGATCTTGAGGAAATTTATGGATAAGAAGGAACTTTTCAGATTATTTATGCTAAGACTTTTTAAGTTATAGAAAAGGGACTGAGGCCCAGAGAATTGGAAATCCAAGTTCACAGAGATTATTAGCTAAATTAACCCAAAGTTTTGATCACAGTTGTTTCTACCAAAAATTTGACTTTCTCTTGAGCACTAGAAAAATAACAATAGCAATGAGTCACATTTTCACTCAGTGATTAGCTTTATGAATGTTATAAGCTCTTCCACCTAGTGAAGAAGCACATATGACCATGTCAAAAAGTCCTCTCTTACTGACATCTTGGTTGTTACAAGGATGAAAAAAGCGAATAAAAGGTAAGACTATTATTCACGTTAGAGACTAACGTGTGCATCACAAAATATGATTTAAAAGAAACAAAGATGCTGACAAGAAACTACATTTTGACCTTTCACCTAGACCAGACAATTATCATTTTTCAAGAAGAACATATCTACAATTTGACCATCCAGATAGCCATCATTAATACTTGTATTGTTAACTAATGATACCAGTATTGCTGGAAGGAGAATAAAAGGGAGGTTAAACTGTTAGAGGGAAGGAATGATCTCCTAATACAAAAAACTACAATAAGGTCTATAGAAAACTGAAAGAAAAAAATGTAATAAGTTGGTGAAAGATGAAACCAAGAAAGGTGTATATACTAATAAGAGTGAATATCTCTACCTACAGATTTAAAGAAGGCATGAGGATTAAGTCATACTTCTAATACCTTTGAATTAGAGCCATTTCAGGATCCTTTTTTAGAATAGATCAAACATTAAGTTTTGCTTCTGCTATTTGGGATGAAATTCTGTCAAGCACAAGGGTGTGACAAGCTAATTTGAGGCTACTGCTGCTACACAGTGCAAAAAAAAAATTGGCAAAGCTACTGAACCTGATGGCATATCACTAAAGTCAGTAGGGCTGAAAGGGCAAAGGTATTGCTTATATGTATACATAAA
The DNA here is from genome assembly GCF_037893015.1 of Macrotis lagotis. Lineage (NCBI taxonomy): Eukaryota > Metazoa > Chordata > Mammalia > Peramelemorphia > Peramelidae > Macrotis > Macrotis lagotis. Next base: position 727,877,115 of record NC_133658.1, on the reverse strand, counting down.
CCGTTCCTTAATATTTCAAGAGTAGATAAATTTTCCTAAATATTTAAGAATAGCAGACAGATGTTTTAAAGGATCTTTTTGTACGAGAAGGAAAATAACTGACAAGAATAGCTAATATTTGACTATTATTTAGGATCTGAAGATCTTTTTTTGAATGTGTGACATGAAGCAAGCATTTAAAAACTGTTTCAATTTATCCCTTTCCTATCAAGATAAGGAAAAGCTATGTAATAAGATGAAGTTCAATGTTTCTATGCAGTCATGTTTGATGATATATCAATAGGTGTACCTAAGAGATGCTGTCAATATCCTAGGCACTTATTCTATAAACTTTGTGAACAAAGACAACAATTCCCACGAGCAATTATGTTCCTGATGCACACAAGTAAATATCTGACCTTTCTGCATGAGCAAAGAACTTAAAAGATAACTTTGGTCATGAGATTATATATATAAACATACATACATATATGTATGTATGTATGTATATAAAACAAAAATGCCTATTGCATACACCACATGGTATTAAGTTCTAGGAAAAAGCATAACCTCATTCCAAAATCCTCATCTGAAATACAGAACTATAAATGATTTCTATTATTTGGGCAAGCACAGCTTTATCAGAAAGCATTATCACAGAAACCAGATCAAGATCACAGTTAGGACCTTAGTGAGGTAGATTTTGGTATTAACCAAATAGCACTGATTCTATTGCTCAACCTTGTCTTTTAACTGGGGCATAGGGTGGAAAAGGGAAGAAATTTATAATCAAACTCTAAAACTTGATCAAAAAGATAAATGGACAGTAGAAAAAGATATCCAAGATAATTTGATATCACAAGATGAAGCATGGTTAAGTGACTTGTAAAGACATGATACTGGAATCAATTTAAGGGACTAGTTGAAACGAAGTGTAAAGCAATATGGTAACATGCAGCTGGGAAACCACAGTAGAATGTGTCAGAAAATTTAATTATAAAGAAATGAAGTTACTTTTGAGTAAAAAATTTTTGAATTAAAGCAGAAAAAGCTATGGACAGTTATTAGAGGACAAATTTCACATGCATTCAGGGCAAAAACTGACCAAGTAGCAAATTAGTTTTTAAATACATTTGCACATGCAGACCCATCAACACCAACTGAATATATCAAATGTTCTATTGGAAAATATTGAGAGGTGGCTGTATAAATGCAGGCAAACAGTTGCACTGTGCTGCTGCTTATTATTACACATATTCATGTAAAATCCATGTAACAGGAGAGGGGAAGATTGCTTAAAAATGTTCTGCTTACTGCTAGTTCTTCATAATTTTCTTAATACAATACAAAATGATTTCAGGAGAAAATATACTAAGAATCAATCTTCCTACACCTATTTACATTAAAAAAAGTTAAAACCAGCTTAAAGTGATCAATTAAAAAAAACACACCTCAGGAACACATGCAGTAAAATTATATCTATCTACTATATCTGCTGCCATCAAGAGTTAATTTCCTAAGATAATGAATTAACTAATTTTCTACTACTGAATGGCAGCAAATTAAAGATTCCTTCAATTAGAAGCTTTTGGAACAAAAGCAAAACATTGGATCGACTTAAATGTTAATAGAAAAAAAAGTTACCATAAAAATTCTATGTAAGAGAATAGGTTAACTCTGTATTGTTGATTAATGCTTACAAGTTGTAATATTGTCTAATGGTATGAACTAGAAAATCACTCACTTTGTCAGCATCGGGGATTTTGTTTTCTTCAGAGGGAAGGTCAGGTGAAGGGGGACACTGTGGAGTTTGTTGACCATCAGTTTGTACCTGGGGCTGTGTTCCAGCGTCACTGTTGTCTTGCTGGATATTTTTCTGAAATGAAAGCCCAGGCACAAAGGATGTAGAAAGCATGTGTACTTGATTTTATTAAAACTAAAGGGCATCAAAAGTCAGTTCACTCAATTTCTGCTATACTGTAGGGGAAAAAAAGGTGTCTGATAAAGCAAGCTGAAACTGAGAAATTTCCAACCTGTAAAAAAATTTGGTTGAAATTAACAAAGCTATTAAAAAAAAATATAGGCAATGTGATGACAACCACCAAGTGTGACAACTTTCACTTGAACACAATTCTTCAAGATCCATACTTTCAGGCCCTCAAAAGTGACAGTCCTTATTCTATGCTCTAGTCCCTGGTGTGGCCTTCATTCTTGAGTACCGGTATTCAGGATATATACAGCCAACTCTCAATTACTTGGAGAAAATGTCCTCATCTTTGCAATCTGTAGGTTATGCAGGATCCTTTATTTTTTCAGTGTGATTATGAACACTCCATAAGGGTTACAAAAAGCAGAGAGAGGCTATTTTGCTTAGTAGACAGAACAAAGAAGTCTCACTAAAAGTTTAGTGGAGAAGGTTTTTGGACTATCTGTAGCACTTATCCTATATCACCAGATGATTGAGAGTTGGCTATAGCTTCTTGAGTTCAATGAGTAAAGTCTCAAACCCTTCTGTATTCATCTATTTGTGACTCCCTTTTCAGTCATGTAAGCTTCTGGGATGGCTAAAGCAAATACATGATTCCTGTAAACTTTACCAGGAGTCCCAAAAGGCAGAGGAGAGTAAATTAAGGCCATAAATACCAATAAAGTTAATGAAGGAACACAAAAAAAGAACACTGGTAAGCTTATCTCCTTTGAATGGAGGAATTGCTTTTGCCCAGTATGGTTTGATGTGGTATGTTCTTCAATTTAGAGTCTTAGTTTTGCTACACAAGTTCTTTGACCAAAGTCTGTTTCAAAATCCCTAATGAATACATTAACAAGTTGGTATGCTTTAGAACTTTCTCTCAGTGTCACTATTTCCTATGCAGGCTACTATTATTCTTAGCAATGGAATCCGAGATCTAAGTTATATAGAAAGAATTCCCTAACATTCAGTAAGTATTAAGTTATGCTATTTTTATTAAAAATCACAAAAAGACAAAAAATAAATCATTCAGAAATATAAAATGCAAGTTTTTTTTTAATCATGCAGGGTGGTAGGGTAGGATATCAGCTTTAATATTTATTAGACAAACCAAATAGCTTTTTCTATTGTATAAGTGAGGCAAGCAAAACAATACTCAATAAACATCTATAAAGTGTAGAACATTGAATTATTTCTATCCTGTGTTTAGCAATATAACAAGATCTGGAGTAACATTTAAATTAGAAATTGCTTTGCTTCATGTAACAGTTTAAAGACAAAGTACTAAGTCACATCTGATGAAATTATCAAACACATTTCTCAATGCATTATTGCTGCTTATTTTTAGACAACTTATTTTTTAATTCCCTTTCACCATTCCCTTAAGATGGACCAAACCACTACAAACTTCCTATATAGTTCATTCCCATGTACCCACAAACTTACATCAACATCAGAGTTTTCAGGTGGAAGTTGATTCTGATGCTCCACATCTGTTTCAATAGAGGAACCCTCACTTTCTTCTGTTGGAATTTTCTCTACCATTGATGCAGTAGATATTGTAAAAATGCCATGAGTGTTGACACGTACTTTAACTTTGACTTTAGATTTCTCTCCATCTCTCTGAGCTGAAACATTCTGGACTACAAAGCGACCTAAAACAGAGCAACATGTTTGGAAGAGTGTCAAAGACCATAAGACTGACATGCCACAAAAATTACAAGAAATACATACCAGCTCTATCTAACAGACTGCTCTTCTATACCTGATCCTCCATTAATCAAGTGCTTACATTTCCAAGGCCTACTCTAGGTTTTTCTCCCTTCAAAAAGGCTTCTTGAACCACTCTAAATCATAATTTTTCCTTCTCTCTTAATGACTGCAGCATATCAAACATTCTTCAGCCTGGAATATATACACTAGTATATTCTTTAAGGCTTTGAATCCTAGTCACATCCTAATTGATTTCTAACTTCAATGGCAGTAATTACTCCCCATCCTCTGACAATGAGGGCAATATAATAATAGTAAACGCCAATGAAGCACCTACTATGTGTCAATCATTTACAAACATCTCATTTTGATCCTCACAACAACTCTGGAGGTGTCCTGAATATCCCCATTTTACAAAGGAGGAAACTGATACAAACTGAGGCTAAGGGACTTGGCTCAGGAAAAATTAGCTAGTTCAGTATCTGATGCAGGACAATTTGAACTCTTTATCTTCCTGATTTCAGACTTGATATTCTATCCACTGTGCCAACATTGCTGCCCACATTCCTCTCAAAACCTTAAACTAACACAAACTTAGATCAAATTTAGCATTTAATATTTTTAGAATACTTCAAAAACTATAAACTAACTACCATGTGAACTATAACTTCCTTTATTGGGTCTTTGAAACAGTAGTTTTAAATGATTATGATTAAGTCAATTCTTACTTCCTCTCCCCGCCAGGTTTTTTGAGGAAAGAGAATTTGGGAGGATTTATAATTGAGAATAAAAAATCTTAAAAGTAACTTCAAAATTTCATTGTCATGTTGAAAATAATTTCAAAGGTAACCACAAAAGTAATTACTATTCAGAAAAAAGACAATTACTATGAGCTTATGTTGCTAAAACATTCCAGGTTTTTATTTATTTTTAAAATTTCTGGAGTTCAACAAGATTGTACAATGTACAACTTTTACCAGATTGCTCACCATCATGGGGAGGGGAGTAGAAAAAATGCTGAACTCAAAAACCTGCAAATGGATGAATGTTGAAAACTACCCTTCCATGTAATATGAAAAATAATATAACAAGGAAAAATATTCTGGGGTTGTTTAAACCTCCTGAAAGGTAAATCTGATGTGTGTATATATCACACCCTCTCTCCTATAAGAATTACTTTCTTGAGTCATCAGTTTTCAACTATAAAATGAGGGGCTCATCATACTAAATGACTAGGAGAGATAAATCTCAGTGACTTGAATGAGAAACACATAATTGAAAACAGTCACTACCATTTACAAGCTGTGTAACCTGAGTCAAATTATTTAACCTTTGAACCTAAGCTTACTCATCTGTAAAAATGAGGATACTGTGTTAATTCCCAGGATTGCTGTGAGATCAATGGAAAACTGGAAAACAAAAGTGATTTGCAAACCTTAAAGCATCAAATAAATGTCACATTAAAATGGAACATCGAGCAAGAACCAGTAATGTTTAATATAAAGACAGTGTTTTGTTGTGTTTTCACATTTTACATGAACCCCCCCCCCCAAATATTCTAGATATAACGAAGTGCTTTCTTAGTTGCAATACCCAGTGCCAAGCAGTTGTTAATTACAGCTTCATCTACATTATTTTGGGGGGAAAAAAAATCAACAGAACGGTAACTTGTACTTACCAATTTTTGCTTCTGGGTATGGAAAGCCTTCAGCATCAGAATAAAATGCTTCTAACTCAAAGGGACCTTTTCTAAAAAAAGTGAGAACTTTGGAGAAAGGAACTGCATGGTTCCTGCTGAACACTTCATGAACACTAAAGTTAGGAGAGAGAGAGAAAACATCATTAATTGCAGTCATTAATATTCCCACTTTATGCTGTAAAATCCTAATAGTTAAACTGAAAATGATGAGCCTCTCTAATTCATCCAACTCACTAAATTTAAGAAATGATAATGACAACTTTGATTCAGAGAAGATTCTGATAAATATTACCCATGAAAACCTTCCTACAAATATGTTAGTCATTTTTCTCTCATGTTAAAACAGTCTGTTCTCCTTTAGAAAAATATTGGCTACCTACCCTTCAGCATCTTCTGAATCATTGTTCCAGACTAAGGAAATTGGGAAAGGAATTGCGTCTGTGACTGAAAACTCTCGCACTTTAAATGCTGGGGAAAGGATGGCACACTGAAAGAAAAAATACAGGTTACCTTTGGTTTGTGGTGATTCCTTACAGAATGCTATTAAACTCATACTTGGCTTTAATTTTCTTTTTCCTAACACAAAGAAATGATTGATGAGTTTAAATGTTTTATTAAAACGCTGTATTACTTATCATCAATAAAAAGAATACACTGAAGCACTTAATTATTCTGAACAAAAGCATGTGTATTATTAAAGACACTGACTTCCCACTCGAACATAAAATGTATATAAACCCTACAGCAGTTTTCTAATGATATTGTATAAGTTCAGCAATATTTCTACTTGGCATGCCTAGCTGAAGAGGGTGAAACAGAGTCTGGGTGCGAAGTTCACAAAAAAGGAAAATGACAAATGATGGAGAGGTTGTGGGAAAACAGGTCATTAAAGTATTAAAGCTGGATCTATGAACTGGTTCAACCATTCTGCAAAGCAATTTGGACTCGTGTCCGAAAAGCTAAACTGTGTACTTAGCAATACTAGATTATACAAAAGAGAACAAAAAGACAAGGAAAAGGCTCAAATAATCAAAAAATATTAACAGCAATTTTTTCAGTGGCACAGAATTGGCAATTGAGGAGTTGCTCCTCAATTGGGAAATGGCTGAGTAAGTATGGAATATGAAGGGTATACTATTGTCCTGTAAGAAATGATAAAGGGTATATCATCAGAGAAACCTGGGACGATCTGTAAAAACAGATGCAAAGTTTAAGAGTCAAACCTAAACAATTTATGCAAGAACAGTAACACTATAAAAACTCCTTATCAACAAAATTACCAAAGACAGAAATGTGCAGGTTGAAGAGGGAGAGAGAGAGAGAATGAATATGTGTGTAAATTTGGACTTGGCTAATGTAGGAATTTGTTTTGTTCAAAGTATACTTATTGAGTAGTGAGTTTAGTTTTTCTTCTCCTTTGCCTTCTCAATGGGTAGAGGAGAGGTAGAATGGAGAAAATGAGGAATGGAAAAGAAACTGAAATCAAAGGAGAAGAAAAGAAAAATTTAGTTAAAAAATAAAGAAAGCCAAGTGCTCAAAAGTTCATTTGCTTCATACAGAATACGGCTATCATTTAATAGCCACCTGGAATTCATAGAGCAATGACCTGTACAGAGCATTAATATCAATTCATAATCTATACTAGTACATATTTCCCCCCATCCTCCCCTTTGGAGAGTTGAGAAATATTGGCACAAGACTATATTTGCCTTTTAATTTTTGTCTCTTAACTTAAAAAAAAATATTTTTCCTTTTCTCCTCATCTAACTTCAAAGCCTTTAACATTTACATAAGTAACCATTTCCCTTTTGGGATAGAACTGGGGCAGAGTATTGGCAACACCCCTCTTTTTTTGACTGAAATTATTTCCCATGACTTAGTCAAAAAGCATTAATTTCCAGGGTAAGAAGAGTAATCAGTTTAGAAGCAGAATGAATGGCAGACTAGGGTTAGAGCTGGCCAAGGGAAAAGAATGGTTGTCATGAGACAGTATGGTGGCTAGGCATGGAACAATAAAAATAGGTTCCAATAATGTCACTGAAGGAGAACAGACAGTCTCAGGAGCTAGATTTTCCCCCTCAGGAAAGCAAAGATGAATGACGACTTGATGATTATGATGTAAGAGGGATTGCAGATTGTGCTAAATGGTACTGAGATCCTGAATTAAGTGACTCAGTCTGTTATTTTTCTTTCTGTCCTTGAGACTTAAAAACAACCACCACAACAACCCTACTCTTAGAGGAACTGAGGAGAAATCCAAGTAAAGGCTACGTTAGAAGAAATAATAAGGACAAAAATTAGAACATCAACTCCTCTTCAGTTTTGAGGAACTGGAGTTACACCAAAAGTTTTTTGAAACAAACCTGAGATGGATAGACCAGGCAACAATTGTAGGAACCAAGTCCCTCCAAGGAGGAGTTGTTTCTTTTTAGGTCCTGGGCTATAACTTCTACAATTCATCAATCTAGATTTTAGTTTTTAATACTAGCTGAGGGGAAACCTACCTGCAGGGCACACCCTCTGGCAACAGCTTCATCAGCATTGAGAGTAGTGCTGATGTCTTTCCCAAAGAATTTTGCAATCTTTTCTTTCACTGCGGGGATTCTTGTAGTGCCTCCAACAATCTCCACAGCACTTATTTCTTCTACTTGAAGCCCGGTTTGTTCCATTAATGAGGTAAGGGGCTTGTCTATCTTTTGCAGCAGATCAGCACATAACTCTTCAAACTGAGATCTGAACAAAGATGGAAGATTTATTTTGAATAACAAAAAACAAAAAGTTCTTAAACATGTAGGGAATGAAGTGCTTTCTAAATTTAGGATGTGATCCAGAAACATGATTCAAGTAATCAATAAATCTATAATGAACCAGCCTTTTTCTTGCACTTATCAAACAGTCCCTGTTCAGATGAGACTTTACATGTACATATTTAAGTTTATACAATATAAATCCAAGAAATCACTTTAGTTTAAAGAAAAAAATCAGGAAAGGCTTAATGTTGAAGGAAGTGTTCTAAAATGTAGAGACAATGGAGTATAATTTAGACATGGGTGAGGCAATCTGCAATAGCAAAGAACCAGGTGATAAGAGTGTTACATGTAAAAAAAAAGTAACCCTGATTGTATCATGGAGGTAAAGAGAGGAGAAACATGTAAAGAGAGGAGAAACATAAAAGGATGTAAAGATAGACTGAAGGACAGGTTGTGCTGGGCTTTAAATGTCAAACAGAGGAACTTGCCTGAACTAGTAGGGTAGCCCACTCATTTTTTTTTCAGGGCTTAAGTTAGCCATCTCATAAACTTCTGAGAGGCCAATTACTACAACTTCAAAGAAAATAGTAAAAAAAAATCCAATCAAATGATTGCACCAAACATATTCACAACTAAATATACGCACCCTTCAAAGTTTAGTATTTTTGGCTTTGGTTCTTTCCATGAAAATAACTTTGGGAATATCATCTGATTCTTCTGTCAAGAACTTCCTTGATATCAGCAACTCACCTGTTCATCTTCCCAGAGATATCGATGTCATTCATAAAGCATTCAATATTCAATGGGAGGTCCATGCTATTAGAGCTCATCAGTTTTTTCAGTTTCTCACATTCCTGATAGAGGCGTAGGAGTGCTCGAATTTTAGATTTGGCATCCAATTTGTATTTAGTTTGAATTTCTGCACAGAAGTGCTCCACTAGTTTTTCATCAAAATTTCTCCCTCCCAAGAAAGGATCAAAAGCTGTTCCTAGAACCTAATTAAAAACACAACCAGTTTAGAGTCAAGTTTGAAACTACGTTTTCCCCTTCCTTAGATGTCATCAGGAGGTTTTTAGTTTTTAACACTTCAACTTACATCAATGAAAATTATATGCAATGAAATATTGAAATCAGACAAGATAAAAGAAATCTAAATACTTCTTTGTAAAGTTAACTTCTGTAGACAATGTAAAACAAGGAAAAATATTTGTTTCTACACTTTGCTGAAAATATAAAATATGAAAAACTTTTTTTAAAAAAAGATCCCAATAACTACCATTAGTCCCAATTTCAAAGAATGACAAAATCTCAGGTGGTAAAAGGAAGTTCAAGGTCACCAATGCAAGCCTTGATCTGGAAATATGAATCCTTTCTACTACAATCCCAAGGAAGAATAATCTAGCTTCTCTTCCACAATCTCTTGTAACAGGAAACACACTAGGCTCCTAGAAAGCTGTTAGGAATAAATAGAATGAAATCAACCTCAGACCTGCCCTTTAGAGCCAAACACTAGCACTAACCCTTCTCTAAACACCCTGAGTACTTGAGGTTCTTTCTTTTCCCAGGCTACGCATGCTTAGATTCTTTAAATCAACACTCACAACATGCTTGTTCATTCCCCATAAAACTACGTCTGTCAAAACTTTCCCAAAATGTGATATTCAGAGCTGGACACATTACATTATTTCAAATGCAAGCTGATCGTTCTTGCAGAGGACTATGGGTCAATGGGAAAACATGACAGAACTTGAGCTGAAAACTTTTTTTCATATGAATAGCTTTCTAGCTATATTTTCTCCAACTTATACTTGAATGGTTAGTTTTTATTTCACTGATTTGAACCCAGAATCATTACATTCAGTTGAAATGAGGAAAATAATGATTTGCTTAAGATCAAATATTTGTTACAAATTTGACTGTTTAGTTTTACTAAGTTGCTTTTGCTTGAATTTGTGACTTATTTGCGAATATGTAACTACCTTCACTTTTCCCTTGTTGAAAGCACAGGCAGAAACTTGGAAGGCCGAGTGTCCCATATCAACGAAAACCACAATTCGTGGTTTCTCTTCTAGGCCTGGAAGATCTTGCTTATAAATTCCATAATTTAAAGCAACTAGGAAAAAAAAGTATAGAAATAGATTATGTAAAAAAAAGTATAATTACTAATAGGATATAAAGAAATACCATAGAATAGTCAGATAAAATAACTAAATGGAGAATGAATCCTTTTTATAACATTAAGGCTACTGTAATCTATAGTTTTATTCATTCATTCATACCATTATAGCAATAAACTAAGTATGGGAAATCCTTGAGGAATGGCAAGAAGTGCAGAATGGGAGCTCAAGAAATTTAAGATGGATATAAAAAAAATTGGAAAATTATGACTTTGAATATCAGGATAAGTCTGGACCTTTTGTTTATAAACAAAAGTTCTTTGGGGTCCTCAATTTTTAAGACTCTAAAGGGAATCTTTGAGATCACAGCTAGGTAATTATTAAGTGTTTGAACTCGGGTCCTCCTGACTCCAAGGCCCATGCTTTATTCACTGCATTACCTACCTGCCCCTGGTTGTTCATTTTAAGTGATTATTTCTACTCTCTGATTCAACCTGTGACTGAATTGCTTAGGAAACTCCTAGTGAGCAAATTTCCTCTATCAGTGCAGGCTGACACCTACACCTAGAATTGTCTTTTAAGACCACAAGTTAACTTCTAAAAGTGGCATACTAATATACAATTTTAAGGCTCTTACCCTCCTTCTCTGGCAAAGGTACTTGAGTCAGCCTTCTAATGCTTTCTGCACCAAAACTTTCTTTCTTACCTGCTGTCATGTCATTCATTAGTCTTAGGCAGTTTAAGCCAACGATCTGAGCTGCATCCAATACAGACCTTCTTTCAGCATCTGTGAAAAATGATGGAACCTGAAACAAAAATGAATTGAATTTTTTCTTTTCCAATCTTACCCAGTAATATCTTCACAGTGAATATCTGCACAATCATCCTATGAAACAGAATAGCTATTGTCTCTATAGAAATTAATAGCGAAATTGGGATGGTTCTTGGCATTAGACTGCTTATGTTTGGGAGTTAAGCTATAAGTCTTGGTCAATTGAGTGTATGCCTTATAATCCTGCCACTAGATTAGTGAGCTTATAGTAACTAGGGATCCTCCATCTTGCCCAAACATGGGCAAACTGAGCCATCCTGAGATCAAGATGAAGCTTCCATGTTAATCAGCGGTACAGATTAGGCTCAAAAGTGACCACTGGGCGGTTAGGTGGTGCAGTGGATAGAGTACCGCCCTGGAGTTAGGAGTACCTGGCCTAAGACACATAATGATTACCTAACTGTGTGGCCTTGGGCAAGCCACATAACCCCACTTCCTGTAAAAAAAAAAAAAATAAAGTATATTTAAAAAAAAGTGTCCACTGAACTTTCATCTTGGGCAAGAGGGAGACCAGGCCTCAAGCTTTATAATAAGTCATGTAATCATTTAACATGCATGTAGTTAAGACAAATCAGTGGCAAAATACTATTCTTTTTTTCATCATCTACTTTACCACAATTATACTTTCTTTCCAAATACCCCACACACTAGAGGGGAAGAAGAGAATATATTAACTGTCCCAAATATATTATCTTTTTATCTTGCAAAGATTTTAGCTGACATATTAAGCAACTGATAGGTAATTTTCATAAAGATTATTGGTATTTTTGTATCACACTTAAGTAGATACGAACTGTTCACTTAGACATGGCAAAATGTAGGAGATTAATTCAAAATACTGACATTGTGCAATGATACTTTCTGTTTATCTAGATGCTAAGTTTACAAATGTCTGTATGTAGGGAACATCACAGACACAAGCCCAGATGGCAGCTCACAAGATGAAGATTTCCTATTTTACTCAGCCACAACCACAGTCATTAAATCATACTTTCTGGGGCAAGATTTAATAAGATTAAGAGTTAGTCTCCAACATGCTATTCAGTGTGGGGAGAGAGGTAGTCCAATATAGCTAAAACAATGTTGACAGACTAAAGAAATGTAAATCAATCAATCTATCTATCTATCTGCTATCACCTTCACTTCACTATCTTTCTGTTCAACTATGATACAACTACTTACTGAAATAACACAGTCTGTTACTGGTTTTTTGAGGTTGTTCTCAGCAGTTTCCTTTAACTTGGTTAATAACATTGCAGTTATTTGTTCCACACTGAAGAAATGTTCTTCATCCATATACATTACCTATTATGGAAGAAGGAAGCAAAAAAGATCATACCATTTACCTTTCAATATTAATATACAACCTATTGTTCCCTTTTCCTTGGAAGGATATTTATATCCATAATTTCAGAACATAGACACAAAACATGTTTTCAATGGAAGAAAACTTTATATCCCCTTTTTCTCTTCAAAGAACTGAAAAACAACGTCAAGAAAATGTTTCTCTTATTAAAAAAAAGAGAGGCAGCTAGGTGGACGTAGTGGATAGAGCACAGGCCCTGTAGTCAGGAGGACCCAGTTCAAATCCAGCTTCAGACACTTAATAATTACCTAGCTGTGTGACCTGGAGCAAAACCAAAAGAACAAACAACAAAAAACCCCAAAACAAATAAGTAAAAGATAAATTGTTAGAACTGTTTTCTATAGTTGTAATAATAATAATTATGCTAAGAAATTCTTTTGTAGATAAAAAACCAAGGATGTTTAAAGCAACCAACTACATTTATCATATACCTATTAGGAAGGCAAAGTGCTGATGATAAGCTGCCTTCTATTGTTTTCCTGTACTTGTTATGCAAAAACTTTAGATTTGTAATACTCAATTTTATAACACCAGATATTTTTAAATATTTTTCAACTCTTAAGATTCTATGAATTTAGGGACAGTTAGGTGGTGCAGTGGATAGGGCACTGTCCCTGGAATCAGGATGATCTGAGTTCAAATCTGCCCAATTAATATTTACCTAGTTGTGTGACCTTGGGCAAGTCACTTTAACTCCATTTCCTTGCAAAAAAAAACATGCACCCCCCCAAGATTCTATGAATTTTGAACATTTATAATTTTTCACCTCAACTGTAGAATGTTTATGAGCTCTAATCAAATGTCTATATTCCATAAATACATAAAATAATCCTCTAATATATTGTTATACAATTAAAATTAATTTCTTTTCAATACCTCCAATTTCCCTTATATTTAAATTTCCACTTCACTACCTTTCTCCAAGGAGAGGTACTTTTCAGATATCTTTTTTTTTCTTTTTCTTTTCAGATATCTTAGATGAAAAAGCAGTCACAAGTAATTTGTTTCAATTCCCAGTTTTATGAATTAATATTAAGATAAGCTAACACTACAGCAAAAGGTATAGAAGGAGACTGGGAAAAAGCAATGATGTTTTTGAAATGTTCTTAAGACTGTAATTAGAGTATTAAGAAAATATTAGATACACTGACAAATCAATTTAGCTTTTTAAAATTCACATAACTTTTTTAGCAGCTTGAAAATTTCCAATAAACTGGGGAACTGACAAAGTGCTTTAAGAGTATATATGAGTATATTATCTGATATTCTTCACACTAAAAGTAAATGAAAATTATGTGAGATGACAGCAACAAAAGTCTATAGTAAACTGGATGTTTATAACCTGGATATTTTTTTTTTTTAAACCAAAAGTCCAGCTTCTATGATCAACCAGTTTGCAACTACATTTTTGATTATGAACAATTTCTTTTGCAGATCTAAAAAAAAGTTACAATGCAGTTACATTACCTTTATTCCAACACCTCCATTTTTCATGGGAACCAAGTCGAAACTCAAATTTTCTTTTTCTTTTTGAACAAAAGGGTCGTTAAATGCTCGGCCATGAAATCTCTTGAAGTTATATACTGTATTGTTTGCATGAGTGATTTGCTGAAGGAAAAAAAATAGTTTAAGTTGTTTATTCTCCTTCATTCCTACCTCCTGGGAACAATATTCCACAGTAGCAGTTGAAGTAAGCCTGGCCATAGCACATACACCTAGATCCCAAAAGATCCAGGGTCACAAAGCTTTACAGAACATTTAACTTGCTTATGGTCAGTCTTTCAATAAAATTAATTTTTAAATGGCTGAATTTCTTTCATGTCACCTATTTTTTTCTCCTGACAGGAAAGTCAAAAGAAGCCACAGGAATGGGATGCTTGCTGCTTTAAAACAATTAAGGCATTTCTGGGGGGCAGCTAAGTTGCTCAGTGGATGGAGCACTGGCCTGGAGACAGGAGGACCAGAGTTCAAATCTGATCTCAGAGACTTAATAATAACCTAGCTGTGTGGCCTTGGGCAAGTCACTTAGTCCTACTGCCTTAAACCAAACAACCATTAAGGCATTGTATTCTATAGCACCAAGATGCTTAAGAGAACTTTATAGGCTCTGTATAATACCACTGCCACTGCCCACACCTCCACTCCAAGCAGTGATCTTTTGTCATTTCATTTGATTTTTAGGTGTCCTGGATCATGTATTCCCAAAGATAAATACTTGAACAGTGCTTTTAAAAGAAGTTTCAGAATTATAACAGTTAATATACAGGTTAAGGGAGGATTATCTAGATGTTTTAATAATGCCCTTACTATTCATTTGTACAGGTTAAATGATGTATAAAGACTACTATGATCCTTCATTTAAAGTCCTTAAAAACTGCCAATAGGGCTCAAGCTTTGGCCAGTCCTACTAAGTGGAAAGGTGGCACATCTACTGCCCAAAGACCAGCCTGACTAAATTCAGAGGCTCATTATCAGGCCAGCCACAGGGTAATTTGTTACTTTAGTGACAGCCAACTCTCAAAGAAGCGTGTATTGTGCAAAGTGTACTGGATCTGGAGCCAGATCTGACTGAGTTGCAATTGCAGCAGCTGAGGTTATTACCCATAACCTGCTTGGGCGTTCCTTGTACAATAGAAGGTTTGTATTAAATTATCCCGATGGTCCTTAACAGCTCAGAATCTATGATCATAAGAGGGGAGAGGCAATCTGTATACACAGAATCATAGATCCCTTACACAGGAACACAGATCTTTTATGACAAATAGAGATATGAAATTCTGATGAAATGTACTTTGTTCCTTGACAATTGTTTCTCAATTGGTTATGTACATTTAACAGGAAAAGGGCAATTCAGAATCAAGTTTAGCTTTTTAAAAATGGCTCTATTTCCAAGGCTTGCAGTCTAACAAGAAATAATATATTGGAACATATATATTTTACCATCATAATAACTTTATATAAATTTAAAACTACATGTGAGTTTTAAAGTTTCCTTAAAAAATATAAAACAAATAAGAGCATTAGAAATATCTTTTGGAGACAGGTATGAAAATATACTCATTTACAAGATCAAGGTCCCACTCTTTTGAAAAATCTCTTCAAATATACAATTGGTTCAAAAATCAAATTATTTTAAATCCTGACAGTTTTTAAAATAATTATTGTTAAAAAAAACATACTGAGTAAGTAATTCCAGTAATTTGTTTTAAATAGGTGCTTTTGGTATCAAATCCTTGCCTCCCAATTATTTTATATCAGGTAGTGTACTATCTTTCCCTCTCTATTTGGGGTTATTATAACATTCAACGAAAATAAAGTTTCAGAATATAACCGTTCTCAAATATAATAATACATGTGAAATATTCCTAAGTATAAAACAAAATTACCATTTTAAAAATTTTCCTCTAAAACTTTGCCAAATTACAGTTTTTTCTCATCTCCTTCAGAATGAAAATGGGAACAGGAACAAAGGCTAGGACATTGTCACAGGTGCCACTACTTTCTCCATTTCATGTGCTGTAGACCAATGTAGATATTTTCAAAGAGCATTTTAATAATATTTCCCTATAGAAATTTTTTGCATTAGATGGCAAAGACTATTGATGGGCCTAGGGTTAATTTTCCTTGCCATTACTGGACAGGAATGTTCTCATGTGAAGAATATAGCTACAAAAATTCAACACATTGGCCTGTCTTAAATGGCAACATTTCACAAGATCATAAAGGAATACTTCTCTCTCTCTCTCTCTGGAGTTTGTTCTGCGTATATCTATTTATTTCCTTTTGCCTTCACATTTCTCCCTCACTCTTTCATTTCAGAGGACTATCAACTTAAAGCTGAAGGGGAGCTCAGGCTCTCAGAATTCAGCTTCCCATTTCTTAGGTCAGAAAACTGGGGCCTAGAGGCTAAATGACTTAGTATTAAGCACACACACACAAAAGTAAACAAGAAAACACACAAATACTAAATGAAGATAGAAATGTCAAAAAAATCCAGTAGGTGCATGGTATCTCATTCAATAAAACAAAAAGGACCAAGAATTGATGTGCTATTATCATAGCTCCCTAATCTTTGTCCTTGGTAAAGGAAAACACTGGAAATCTAAGAGACAAGGTTTGTTGGCATCTCCTTGGCAACGCTAGCCTGGGCTGGTATATGCTAACTTGGAAACCTCTATCTTATGAAGAACAAGGTTTCAGTTTCACTAGTCATGCCAGGGATCCTGCCCCCCTTCTATAAAACTCATTTCATTGGCCAGATGTTCCTGATATCAAAAGAAGTACATAGACCACACAAAGGTTCAGTTGACTTTCTTACCCTCCTCTTTCTCCCTGGCATAAGGACATGGTATCTGAGGTTCTGGGGAACATCTTTTATTGTTCTTGCCTTTGCTTGTCTGATGTTAGGCCTTGTGACAAGGAGCCAATAAAAGTCTACTGCTTTCAGCATTCACTGGCATATCTTATAAGTACTTGCATGAATTATGTAAAGATAATCTTAGTTTATACAATTCAAATTAGCATTTTCTATTTGCACTTTTCATTTTCTTGAGAAATGATTAGAAATGTTCCTTCTGCAAAGGACCTACCTGATTTTTAGCTGCAACTCCAATTGTTCTGTTTTTTGATCCAAATGATATTACTGATCTAAAGAAGAAATAAAAGTCATATTTAAAACAATACAAAGTAACATTAGCAGGCAATCTGCAAGGCATTGAGAATAATAAATTAACTGTAACCTAAGGCTACAAGTGGAGCCCTAGAGAGGAGTGAGGAATGACCAAGGCATGCTTGTCAGCCTATTTTGATAACGCCATTATATAACATCAAGGAAGAAGTTAATTTTGGTTTAGGAAAAAGGGAATTAAGAGGAATTCCCACAACTATGTATTCTAAAAGGGCAACTCTCTGGGTCTAAATAACACAAATAAAATAATTATGAATGACAAGGTTACTGTCCCAAGCACATTCAGTAGCAATTTTAAATACTATCTGTGTCATGGTAACTATTCTTAAATGATAAAATCATAACCTTTGTCTAAAATTTTTCTAACCCAGAACTCTCCTGAATAAAAACGGGAACAGAGGTGAAGACTGGGACAACATGCTGAGGGTCATTCCCTTCGTTTCATGTGCTGCTGCAGACTACCAAGGATTAGTTGACATAAATGACACTTCCATTACGCTTTGTGTTTACCATCATTATCAAGTCTTTCTTTCCCATTCTCTCTCTAGGCATTTAAGAATCAGTAAACTGTTTAGTTCAAAGTAACAAGTGCATATATGCGTATATGTATATATACATATATACACACACACACACATACATATGTATATGATGAAGAAAAAATGGCAAAAGATTAAAATAGATATTGGTAAGGAAAAGATAAAAAAATACTAACAGTGCCATTTAAATGCTACAGCTCTGTATTCCTGACCTATATAGAAACGTTACCTTATCCTGAAAAGTAAAACCAGTTAATACAAAAAATGAGGGAAGGGGGGGAGAAGCACGATTGTTTAAATTAAATCTACGTAGTTAACTTCTAAGAAAATAAGTAAGAGTCCAATGCCGGAAGGACGCACTGGAAGGACGCCCGGTGAGGGCTTTGGCAGCCCCGGCGGGGCGCGCGGCCTGGCGCTCCGGGCCCGCACTAGGGCCGTCAGGGGCTGCGGGCGCTGCGGGTCTCGAGCCCGGGCATCCGCACACACGCGCCGGCCTCCTTGGGCCAGCCTCGGCCTCCCCGGGGCGTGGATGCCGAAGGCCACTGCAGAGCTCGTTCTAGCGGCCGGGCCGGGCCTGGCGCTGCCGGCGTCAGGCGGGTCCCGAGTCGGGCACCTCCCGGCCGGGCCGCGCAGCGCGTCCTTCCATCTCCCCCGCACAAGATGGAGGTTTCACCCGAGGGCCGCATGGCTCTGCCCCCCCGGCCGCGGCCCCACGAGCCCGGGCCGCCCGCGCCCCCCCGGGGCTCTGGAAGCGGCGGCGGGGGCGCGCGGCAGCCCGGCCCCCGGGGGGACCGGAACAGAAAATGAATGAAGGGCGGCCCCGCCCGCCCCGCTCCCCGGGCGCCGGCACTCACGGGGTGCAGCGGTCGCTGAACTCGTTGGCGATGGTCTCGATGCCCCCGGCCCGCGCCACGGCGATGTAGCAGCTCTGGGAGCCCACGTCCAGGCCCACCACCGACATGCTGGCAGCCCGCGCGGCCTCTCCCTGCCGCCGCCGCCTCGCGCCTGCTCAGCTCCGCGCGGCGCTGACAGCCCGACTCGGAGCGCCGGCGGGCGGGGGGAGGAGGAGCAGGCGGCGGGCGGGAGCGCCTTCCCGGCTCTGCGCGCCGGCCCACGGGGTCTCGCGGGGTCTCGCTGGGTCGCGCCTTCCTTCCCTCCCGGCACAGACAGAAAGCAGATCCGGCCGCCTCGGCTTTAAGTAGCTCCCCAATGAGAACTTTCCAGAATCTGCGGCATTTACTCCCCGGCGCCTCCGCCGGCGCCCCTCCCCGTACCACGTGCCATTTCCGCTTCCGTCTTCTCGAGCCTTCTCGAAAGATTTCAGCCAATCGGCGGCCGTTTCCTCCCCTCGACTTACGGGCGTTGCCATGGCCGCGGAGAAGTCGCCCGCTCGCCATAGGCCCGGGATACAAAAGCCCGCCCCGCCCCCTGTCCCGCCCTCCCTTCCCGTTCTCCGCCCCGGCCGGAAGTGAGGCAAGTGGCTCCCGAGGGCTAGGCCCCGGCCGCCGGCCCTCCGAGGTGAGTCGTGCGCGCGTCGGCGACTCGGGCTCGGCCGGCGGGTGGGAGGGGGGTGTCAGCGGGCGGCGCGGTGCTCCTTGGCCGGACGGGCGGATGCCGGGAAGGCCTCGGCCGGCCGGAGCTGCGGGGAAGGCCGGCGGGGTCGGCGCTGAAGTGCCGGCTCGGGCTCGCCCGGAGCGGGGAGGAGGGGAGGCCGGGGCCGGCCGTGCCCCTCCCGGTCCGCGCCCCGGCCCGCTGCCGCCCCGGCCCTCCGCTGCTGCTTTAGCCTCTTTCTTTTTTAATTTCCGGGCTGGAGGGGGCTCGTTGCCCCAGTCAGCGCGTTCCTTAGGCTTTTCTTGTAGAAAACACAGGAGCGGCTTTGTGTCTGCAAAGCCAACCACACGCCTTTATCTCGGGCATCCCTCAAGGGCGGTGTTTTTGTTTGTTTGCACTCCATGAAGGAAAACTGAAGTCCGTCTCGGCTGCAATTAAACTCTCTGAAGATCAGACTATTTCTGCATGTGTTTTCCGTTTCTGAAATAAATTCACCCTGCCCCTCTATTTTATTTGTTTATTTAATTTTAGGTTCTTGCAAGGCAATGGGGTTAAGTGGATTGCCTAAAACCACACAGCTAGGCAATTATTAAGTGTCTGAGGCCGGATTTGAACTCGGGTCCTCATGCACTGCACCACCCAGCCACCCCCTGCCCCTCTATTTTAGATGAAAAGATGACCCTTCCTGGAGTCAGTAAGACCCGAACTCCCAGATGGCTTTTAGACATTTGATATTTGCATGACCCCAGGCACACGAGTCGCTTAAACTTGTGTGTCCCAGTTTCCTTAACTGCTAAATGAGAATAATAGCACCTACCTCCCAGAGAGGATCAGATGAGATGTTTGTGAATTGTTGAGTACAGTGTCTGTCACACAGTAGGAACTTGATAAATGTTTGTTTTCTTTCCCTCCTTTTATTCCTTCCATCCCTTCTTCCTCTTTCCCCCCTTTCTTGTTCTCCTTCCTTGTCTTTCCCTTTGCCAAGGACAACCCTTCTACTTGGAATCAATCCCACCTCCTCCCTTTTGTCCTTCGGATTGACCTACTATCTATCTTCCTTATCTTACTATCTATCTATCTTCATAACTTCTATTCTTACAGGCACAGTCCAAGCCACATTGACTTGCTTGTTTTTATACACTTGGGATCTTGTGTTTGAGCTTTTTAAACTTAAAATGCTCGTTGCTCACCTGCCCCAGACTTCATAAAAGGTACTCTGCAGTTAAATACATTTATTCTGCTGTATACCCTCCATTTTCTAGTCAAATTGTTCCCTGCTCATGCTATTCCATCTTCATTCTTTTCTTTATGTCATTTCCCAGGCCTGGAATTAAATCTCTTCTTTCAAAGCTTAGTTCATAGATTCATAGATTTAGAGCTTACGGACATAAAGTGATTATCTAATCCAAACCCATCTCTTAGAGTCACTTCCAGAAAGTTTTCCTTGACCGCTTTGCCCCATCCAAGAGTCTTTCAAGTGTCTGTCACTGTGTAAGGTGCTAGTGAAGTAAAAGCAAACCAAAACAACAAAAAAATCCCTACCCTCAAGGAACTTCTATTTTACTGGGGGGGAGGGGATTATGATAAGTTTAATATAAAATAATTACAATCAAGTTTCATGCTAAAGTTATTTTAAAGATAATGTCCTTAAACTGATCCTTAGCACAAATTCAGCTCAAATATGCTTGATACAGCACTGAACCTGAAATCAGGAACACCTGAGTTCAAATCCAGACTCAAACACTTTCTGACTGAATGACCCTGAGTAAATCACTTAACCTCTTTCTGCCTCAGTTTCCCCCAATTATAAATAGAATCTACCTTCCAGAATTTCTGTTTAGATTAAATGACATAGTATTTGTAAAGTGCCTTGCAAACCACAAAGCACTATAAAATGCCAGCTTTTACTGCTTAATTCACAAAAAGGCAGTTAACTTGCTGGAACATAATGGAAAGACTAGGAGAAAAATTTTGAGAATAAAAAAAAACAGAACACCTTGTAGTCATATTTATAACAGGTCAAAGTTAGCAATCAGTGCTTCTAGTACTCCTTAAATTTCTAAATAGTTGAGAGGAAAAGGATTCTGGAACCTCTAAGTGCTTCATTTCTATTCAGATATCTTTTTTTTTTTTTTTACTAATAATAACCCTATGATATGGGCTGGATAATTATTACTAATCCATTTTACTGATGTGGAAACTGAACTTGTGGGGAGATTACATGATTTTCCCCAGGCCACTTAGGATATGGTACAGCCCCATGTTCTAGTTTCAGTGTTGTTTCTACAATATACATATCAGGACTCACTGCTTTTGTCCCCCAGGGTTTTGTTTGTTTAGTTAGATGGAGTATACTTTTCCCAGTTGTGCACGGGCTTCTTCCATTCCTCAATTTCACTGAGAGCTATTATCTACTTAACTGCAGGTTTTGGGGATTCTTGGGGCATGAAAGAACTCTACCTAGCCTCTGCTTTCTAGTAGGTTACTTTCTTTTCTTACAGCCATTTTACATCCATCTGCTTCCTTGTGGCTAGCAGCAGCTTGCCTCTGGTGTCTCTCTTTATGAGGAATATACACCTCAGTAGTCTTACTCATACCAGTCTCAGGTTCATTTTAAAGGACAGTTTTGAAACTCTTGCCTAAATTTCAGTTTGCTCAGGAAAACAATATTTCATTTTCAGTGGTGTGGAAATTCATACAATTGAATAATTATTGAAATATACATTAAACCTTAGAACCATTTACAGATTTTAAAGGTTTGAACATATATCTTCCTTTTTCTTGCAGTTTCTTTCACACAGTTTGGTATATGAGATTTTGACACAGTCTTTAATTCTTACTCATCACATTGGCTTGTAACCTTTGACATGTTCCCAAGTGTATCATTCAGAACTCTACAGCGTCCTAGGCACAGGACTGAGTGTGGGGAATACAAAGAGAAGCAAAAGACAGTGGAACTCAAGGAGCTCAAATGTCTTAAGAGAGACAACAGGCAAACATACGTATAAATACATTACATTTCAGATAAATAGGAAATGAATAAGACTGAGAAGGCAATAAAATTAAGAGATTCTGGAAAAGACTTCCTGTAGAAGATATTTAGCATTGATTGTAGTTTGTAGGTTTTTAAAGTCCCATCATTTTCTTAAAGCAGATAAGATTTGCAGATCCCTTATAAGCAAAAAGAAAAAGAGAAAACTCTTAATGAAGATTTGTGTTTTACTTATATCCCATGTTTCATGATCCCATTTTGATTTTCTTGGCAAAGAAACTGGAGCAGTTTGACAGTTCCTTTGCCAGCTCATTTTACAGATGAGGAAACTGAGGCAAACAAATTTAAGTGACTTGTCCTGGGACACACAGCTAATGTGTCTGAGGCTAGATTTGAATTCATAAAGATGAGTCTTCCTAACTTTAAGTCTGGCACTCTTATCTACCACACCACTTATATACCCCAAGAAAATGTGTAAGTGAATGTTTTACATTCTGAAGAGAATGTCCATATAATTTTCCAGATTCATCTGGACTTCTGACAAGAGTTTTGGCATGGCCTTGAAAGAAAGAGTGAGTTTCATCTATAAAAACTACTCTTTTTACCAATCTTCAATACCCCAAACACTGTTCCATGACGAAGCATTTATTTCTTTTTAGCATGGGTTAACAGCTTTAAAATTTTGCTGGTCTCCTTGTTCTTGTGATTTTGAAATGCTTATTATGCCTTTCTTGGAGAAAATAAGTAATAATCCTTTCAGGTGCCTAATTAGTCTCTGAAGTTATTTGGTTTTAAAGAATTAATTATACTTTTGTTATAGTTTGCCAGTTCTTGGGCTTTTTTTCACCAGTTCTTGTTCTTTTCCTTCACACTTTGCTGATCCCGTGTCTATGGATTTGAATAATCTTTGAAATAGCCATTGCAGTATCTTTAAAGTTGTGAAAGTATAGGCTCTTTAGGAACTACAACTTTTTAACATTGTGAAAGTAATATACATTCTTTAAAATCCCAAGGAAAGAGCAATGAGATATGTATATATGACCCAAAATCCAGCATTCAATTGGCAGAGAATGATCAAAAACGAGGAAATCAGGCTAATCTGGTTTCATTTAGTAAAGATCAGATATTTGGAGTCAGTGTAGTGTCAGTAGAAGCATACACACAGGGCCATTGTTATCACAATGTAATCATATCAGAATTGTTTGTCTCATGTAAGTTGCAACCATTGTAAACTTTATATAGAATCACTCAACAGATTTATTAAGCCCATATGGTTATGTATCACATAAATGTATAAAGACAAAGTTTTAAATAAAAGGTAGTTTGGAAGGAAAGGATTGAGAAAAGCTATATATGTATGTAGAAAATGGTGCACAAATTGAACCTTGAAGGACAAGAGGGACTCTAAAGTCAATAATAATGAAATTACAAACCTGAGAGACTGGAAAGATGGCGGTACCTTTAACAGAAATAGAAAAATTTTTAAAAGGAGAGGGTTTTTGAGGGGGACAGGAATAATAAGTTCAGTTTTGGACATGTTGAATTTGAGATGTGTTCTGAGACATCCAGGTAAAAATCTCCAATAAACAGTTGGTGATATGGTAACTAAAGGTACTTGAGAGACAGGCTGGATGTGGTGTGCTACATTGTACAGATGTACACACACACACTGGTAATCTGTACAGATGTAATTGTTAAATTCTTAAGAGCTGCTGAAGTTACCAAAGAGAATGGGGGGGGGAGAAGACAGCTTGGTATAAAATTTTGGGGTGAACTTAGAATTAGAAGGTGTAGTATAGATGATGGCAGAGGAGCAGATAGGTAAGAGAAAAACCAAGAGTGAAAAATCGTGAAAAAAGATGACGATTGTGACAATTAAGAATCATTAGTAATTTTGGAAAGAGCAATGAATGATGAGGTTGGGGACCAGAATTGAAAAGAGTTGAGAAGTAAAAGCAAGTGGATATAGCTTTCTCAAGGAGTTTGCTTGAGAAGGTGATGGTTGAGTCTAGTACAGGGTTGTTTGGTTTTTTAAAAAGAGAGGAGAGCCTTGGCATGTTTGTTTTGTCTTAGTTTTTTTTTTTTTGCAAGGCAAATAGGGTTAAATGGCTTGCCCAAGGCCACACAGCTAGGTAATTAAGTGTCCAAGGCGGGATTTGAACTCAAGGACTCCTGACTCCAGGGCCAGTGCTCTATCCACTGTGCTACCTAGTTGCCCCAGGCCTTGGCATGTTTGAAGGCAGCAGAGAAGAAACCATTACCTAGTTGGAGATTTGAAAAGACTGGGATATGATTGAGGATGGAGTCTAATAGAGCATATGAAAATGGGCAGAATCACGTACATCAGGTTTGTCTGATTAAGAACAAGGGCCATCTCTTTGTCAGAGACTGAGGTAAAGTAGGAGAGACTTGGAGATAATACCAAGGGGTTTTGAGATGAAAAGAATGAGAGAAGGAACTCATGGCAGACGGCTTGCAGTTTTCTCAGAAAAATAAAAGGCAAGATCTCAGCTAAGAGAGATAAAGGAATGAGAGTTGTGGTGGATTTAAGAAACGGAGAAGTTTGGAATTGCTTCTGTGGGGGAATCAGATAGGAAATTGATTTGGAAGAAATCAAAGCACTGTCTTGCTGTAGTGAGGGCCCAAGAGGCTAAATCATATGAATTTATAACATGCCTAACCAGCAGGATTTTGAGATTCCTAGCTGTATGTGCATTCAGCAGCTCACATAGAAGCAGACTACAGATGGTAGGGGTAAAAAAAAGTTTTGACATGGGATAAGTAGAAATAGAATGAGAGGGCAAAGGATAGTACAGAGCTGAGATGGTTACTGGATTGAGATTGGAGAGAGGGAAATGAAACTAACAGGGATGATGACCCGGAGAAGGACTTAAAGGGGCAAAGGGATTGGAGTTTGCTTCAGCCAAGTCAGGTTCAGGGGAACCAGTTTATGAAATTAGGTGGGGAGTGCTTTACATGAGATTCTTAAAAGAAGGGTACCAAGATTATGTAAGAGGAGTATCCTGAAAAGTTTACATATATTGGAGACTGGCCTCCATTTAATTAGGCTCAAGACTACCTTCTCCACCTCCCACTGCCCCATTATATGACTGGTAATGGCATTGGCACATCCTGCTATTCAAGTTTTTCACTGTCCTACCTTATATTTCATTTTTTAAAGCCTCTGTGGACTTTGTATGTACTAGTTACTATATCACTAGTTCACAGTAGTAGGAAAATAATTGAAACCATCAAGATCAAAGAAGCCTTTTTGTTGTTTTTTTTTTACACTTTTTCTATTTTTCTTTTATCTCATAGGAATCTCAGGACATCAATGCTTCAGCCCATATCTAAACAAGAAAACACTTTCAGAAACATCTCAGAGAAGCGTTCCTCCAGCCCTTGCTTGAAGTCCTCCAGTAAAACAGCTAGATCATCCTGAATACATGTTTGAACTATGTAGAATTCCATTAGTGTGAATTCTAGAATGATACCAGATTGAATTTAATGCAAGCAAAAATTCAATTAACGTGACATGTGGGAGCTAGCCAATTTTATTAAATGCCACTAAACCATCAGTCTGTACTTGCCTATCATTGAGTGTGGGCATGATGTGCCATTGCAAAACATATCAACAGTTTTGTTAATTTTTTAAAAAGGGACCCTTAATAAAATGGACAAAAGGAAGAATACTTCAGATGGCAACACTGCCAACACAAAAAAGAAGAGACTTGTTATTACTTTAGAACAAAAATTTGATGTTATTGAACGGCATGAACATGGTCACAGTAACTCTAAAATAGGGAGAGATATAGGAATGCCTGAATCTACAGTACGGAATATTATAAAACATGCAGGTGAAATTAAAAAAAAAGGTAAAGTTGCATCAACTTTTTGTGGTTTGCAAACAACTACGAGAAATAGAAGTATTACAATGATAGAAATGGAGCGTCTATTAGCTGTATGGATTGAAGATTGCAATCAAAAATGCATTCCTCTTACCAGAGCAGCCATTCAAACAAAAGCTTCAAGTTTATTTAAGGCAGTAAAAGAAAATGGAAATGAAATGGATAGTGAAGAAACATTTGCTGCAAGTGTTGGTTGGTTTAATCGCTTTAAAAATCGACTTCAGTTGCATAATGCTAAAATTACCAGAGAGGCAGCCTGTGCAGATAAGGACACACAAGTGTGGAAGCACATTTTGCCGCACTCTGCAAATAGTAATTTTGAGGGTTTCCCCCCTCAAAAACAGACTGTTATAGAAGAAATAACAAACATCGGAATAACAAGAAGAAATAACAAACATTTTGGTTTTGATGAACTGGAAAATGGTGATGTCCGAGAATTGCTCATTTCTGAAGAATTGACCGATAATCATCTTCATTTAGAACAACATCAAGTGTTTGAAGAAGCCAACAATGATGACAAAGAATCAGATAATATGCAAATGAAGGCATTCACTCTCAAGGAATTTGAAGATCTCTTTCATGCTGTAGAAGTCATGAAGCAAAAAATTATGAATGCTGATCCTAATGTCAGTCGAAGCATTCAAATTCGCCAAGATGTGGATAAAGCCCTCAGTATCTACCAGCATATGTATGAGGATTTAAAGGAAAAAATAGTTCAACCTACTTTGCTAAAATATATTAAACAAGAATAAAGTCATTTTTGTCATTTCATCATTGTAGACTTATCTTTAGAGATAATATTCAGTAATTTAAACCTTTGCTTGATTATTCCTTTGTAATAAACACATCAAGAAAACATTTTTCTTATTTGCTTATTATATTAGATTAATAAACAGATTAAAAACTTATTTCTTAAAAATTTCATTCTATATTTCCATTGGAGTAGAGCCAATAGCCATATTTTGCATGTGATTATAGGATTATATTGAATTATAATTCAGTGTGAATTTAGACTATCTTACCACTTTATGGGATTTTATTAACAGTTTTGTTCATTTTTAAATTAGCCTAGCTGTATCTCTTGAGTGTCCCAAGAATCTGAGGTGAAACTTAAAAGAAGCTATTGAATCAAAAGGCAGAAAAAGAAGGTTATGAACTGCTTGTGAAAAGATATGAAGATGGATTTTATGTAACAGGACAGAATAAAGGGGGGCAAAAATAAGTTTGAGAACAGAGGTTAGAGCTCAAACTTGTTTGAAATGTTAGGTTAAGAAATCTGTATTTTATCCTAGAAATAATAGATACTGAAGATTTTTGAGCAGGCCAGTGACATAGACAGCTTTAATGTTTTTCTGTTTTAAGTATTTTCTTATCCAGGCCATACATCCTCTTTTCTTTTACTTCCTTGTTCACTTTTTTCCAGCATTCTGTTCTAGATCCTCCACCTTTTTTTGGTAATCTTGTTGACTCCCATGGGTTTTAAGCATGATTTAATGTCCTGAAAGATATGGCATTCAAAACTGAAAACAGTACACCAGATGTGAGCTGGCCAGAGCAAAAATAGCAAGATGGTCGTCATCCCACTAGACCTGGATACCCAGACTTTTTATTTTTGTTTTATTTATTTTATTTAGGTTTTTGCAAGGCAGTGGGGTTAAGTGGATTGCCCAAGGCCACACAGCTAGGTAATTATTAAGTTGTCTGAGGCTGGATTTGAACTCAGGTACTCCTGACTCCAGGGCTGGTGCTCTGTCCACTGCACCACCTATCTGCCCCCAGACTCTTTAAAATCCCAAATCATTTTTAAACCGACTACTATTTAGCTATATTTCCTTTAATTTCTATTTGTAAGTTTTTTGAAACAAGTGTTAACCTTATATTTAACTCAATTCAATTTCATATTATTAGATTAGAACTAATATTTTAGTCCAAGAGCTTTCTGTATCCTGAGTTTTGAGGTAAAGTTCCTTTTGAACTTTGTATTTTTAACCAAACAACCCAGGGCCAAGCCAGACTCTGAAACCTTGGATTAGAGAATTCCTTCTAGGGTGATAAATAACAGTGAACTTAAAGGGTTTGGCAATTCTATCAGTACCTAGTGTGATGAGTCATTTGACTGTCTTTTCTACAAGTAATCATAGGAAATATTTTGTCAAACTTTGTTAAAATCTCGGCAAACTTAGATAGCTTTGTCAAAAAAGAGTGCCATAACCTGTTTTTGATGAAACCATTCTGACTTATGATCATTGCTGCTTTTTTTCCTAGGTATAGCACAATAGTAGTATAAATGGTTTTCAGCATAAATTCTAAACCCTACCATTTCAGCGTTCTCTTGTAAATTCCTACAAAGCAGAGATCCAGCCAGATATTCCATCTTAAGAAGAATTTTGAAATTGCTCACCACCAATCCTGTGTAGAGGAGAAAACACCATAACAATGGATAAGAGACGGGCCAAAAAATGTAGAGGCCTTATAGAAAACTAGTTGGTCTCTGTATAAAAGGTGAAAGGGAAGATTGCAGACAAAATCTGGGGATAAGCCTAAATCAGAAAGATAAGCTAAGATTTTTATAAGAGGAGGGTAGGATATCATATTGAGGTATGTGCTTGTAATCTTTACTGTTAAAGGGGCTGAGTTGGTAGATCACATGAGTTTAGACTTCAATCCAATTAGAAGTCTGCACAAAGAACACTAATATGGTGAATCCTTGGGATTCATGGGTTACTTTTGTTACCTAAGGGATCAAACCAACAATGAAAAGCAAATGAAAGGAGCAGCTAGGTGGCACGGTGGATAGAGCACCAGCCCTGAAGTCTGGAGGACCTGAGTTCAAATTCAGCCTCAGACACATAATTGCCTTGAATTGGGCAAAAGTCACTTAACCCCATTGCCTTAAATAAAAAAAAAGAAAAGTGAAAGCTTCCAGACTGATGGTCACCAGGGTTAGTGACCATTGAACTAGCCTGGGTGAGATAAGAACATAGGGTCAGGGGGTGGCTAGGTGGCGTAGTGGATAAAGCATGGCTTTGGAGTCAGGAGTACCTGGGTTCAAATCCGGTCTCAGACACTTAGTAATTGCCTAGCTGTGTGGCCTTGGGCAAGCCACATTTGCCTTGCAAAAACCTAAAAAAAAAAAAACACAGGGTCAGGGTGGGAAGTGTGCAAAAGTAAATCAAAGAATAAATATGGAAAGCAACCAACACCCCCCCCCCCCCCCCGATGATAAATTCTATAGGATGTCCTGAAATGGAATAACAGCAAGAAGCTCCGGAATGGCTTAGAACAGGTAAGAGAAGAACCTAGTGCAAAAGTCATTCTTATAGAAATAAAACATAAGAAAATGTTGCTGATTGAGATCAAGAAAGTAGATTGCACATTGTATTTACTAACCTCGTCTTTAAATAATAGATCCTAAAATTGAGATCAAATCACCAGTCTACGTAGAGTTTGAATATAGCAGTTTTGTTCCCTTTTTAAAAATCAGGACAGTTCATGTTCAGTCCTGTAGTTTTTTCCTAAACTCCACAGATTTGGAACAATTATCCAGCAATGTATCTCATTTCTTTCGGTACTATAGAATGTAGTTCAATTGGGCCTCCTGACCTGGACTTACCAGTATCAGCTGAGTGTTCTAATAGTCTCTCTACTTACCTTAGGTTTTAATTCTCTCTTTCCCCAGAGAGAATTTGACCCCTTTAATTTGCTCTTTTCCAGACTTAAGATCATTTTTTGCAGGGAAAAACAGAAGAAAATAAAAACTAAGCAATTCTGCCTCCATTCTGTCATATTTCTTCTTTCATTCCTCTTTTACCTTTAGAGAGATTAGATAAATGCATCCCCTTGCCCCAAATATGATCTTTTGTTTTTAAATATACTATATTTAGGTATCCCTCAAGCACTATCCTAGGTTTTTTTCCTGTTATACACACATCCCTTTACCCTTTTTCTATTATTTTCAATGCTGGAGATTTATATGCTTCATTCATGTACAGCCTGGCCATCTCCTTGTACATCCAGACCTGGACCAGAGACCATGTGGATGACTACTCAGCTCTGGAGCATCTTAAAGATTTGTGCTGTTTTAATTGATGAACACATCACATGGCTCACTTATCTAGCTTTGCTCTTGATCATTTTCTTGCACTTTGCCTGCTGTTCTATTTCCGAACATTAAAACTTGACATTCCACCCTTTCTTTCTAAATCTAATCTGTACTTGCATTGCTTTCTAAATCTTAGTAAATCTAATCAGTACTTGTGTTGCTCCTGGAAAAGATGTGTCAAGATCCCAATTATGGGATTGGTGACTTCCCAAAACAATCTCTTCTTGATCTCTGCTTTCTGGGGCCTTCCCATATTGTTTCTTCTATTAGAATGAAGGCTACCTAAAGGCAGGGATTATCTTTAGAAAGATATCTGTCTGTCTGTCTATCTATCTATCTATCTATCTATCTATCTATCTATCTATCTATAATGTAATTAGTTTTAGTTAGCCAAGACTTGCTTTCTCACCCTCTTACCCCCACCATTCCCAACAGAGAACATGAGGAAAAAACCTATTGCTGCAACCATTTATAATTAATTAAAATAAATTTCCATATTGACTGTCCAAAATTTTTTTTAATCTCATTCTGTAATCTCAGTTCTTCACCTCTATATAAGGAGATGGGTAACATGTTTCCCATTATTCCTCTGGGATTCGGGTTTGTAATGATACTAATAAGAGTTCAGCACAGTATTATTCCATCATATATTTTTAAGTGCTTTTAAGAGTCTCCTGAACTTGTTCTTTTTGAATTGGCATATTTTTCAGAAACATTGGACCCAGAACATGCATGAGGTTCTGAATGTGTCAAGGAAAAATCTCCCCATTAGTTAATCTACAGACCCTCCTATTTTCATAGTCTAGCAGTTGTCTTCCCTGTGGGAAGGGGTCTTGTCTTTCCATCTTTGCTAAATCAGTTCCCCTCCCCCTTCTTAGTATCCCCTCCTTCCTTTGTCTTGCTATCATAAAAATGTAAACTTCTATAAAGACCTGGAACTCATTCCCAGATCTTGTCTAATTGGACTCCTTTTATAACCCTGATAATGTTTAGAGGCTACAAATATAATCTTCCCATATTTGAATGGAAGCATTTTATTCTTGTTTAATCCTTTATTATATGGTAATTCATGTTTACCTTTTCATATTTCTCTTCATTCCTGTGTTTGAATTTCAAAGATTCTCTGCAGATCTAGTTTCTGTTGTTGTTGTTGTTGTTATGAGTCACACTTCAAAGTCCTCTGTCATTAAAGGTTCATTTTTTTTCTCCCTGAAATATTAAACTTAGTTTTGCTAGGTAAGTTATTCTTGCCTGTAAGCCCATATCCTTTGCTTTCAATAGGATGTCTACGTCATGTTGTTCAGATAGTCCACTGACTCTTAATTTTTTTTCTTCTTGATCTGTTTTCCAGGTCTATTGGTTTTGCTATGAAATACATCTCCTATTTTTGTCAGCCTTTTGACTTTATTTTAATATTTCTTGTTGTCTCATAAATCATTGGCTTTTCTTTGGTCCATTAGAATTTTCAAAGTTTGTTGCTTAGGCAGGGTTTTATGTCTCTTAGGACAAGCTATTAATTCCCTTCCCAGTTCTTCCTTCCATAGTTTTTATTTCCCCCCAACTTTTTTCCTCAAGGACACTCATCCCATATATAAAAAATATCTTTTAAGTCTTGCTTTATTTCTTTTAGAAATTTTAGTTTAGCTTGTGTCCAACCTATGTTTTTCTTTCATTTATTGCTTATAAATGTTTTGGAGTCATTCTCTTCTGTGCTTGTCTTGAGCATCCCTGCCATCATAATAGCTCATTATGATATGGTTCATTTTTGTTTGCTCAGTTCTTCCAGTCTAATTCTTGATTTTAGACTTGATGTTAGGGTTGAACTTTACCTCACTTCTGGAGAAAATTTCTGGTTTGGTTCAATGCAAAGGTAGACTGCTGTTAGACCCCACCTGTTAACCAGCTGAAAAGATCTGTTTAAAGTGACTCCTCTGTGGTCTAGATTTTCTGCTTCTGCTATTACTCATAGGCAAGTCTAGATGCTGGAAATCAAATCCCGTTTGACTCAGGATGAGAACAAACAAGCTGTGTGTGAAATATGTTTCTGTTTAATGATTTGTTTGGAGTAATAAGTCAAGTGTAGATCAAGGGCACACCAATCTTTGTGTGTAGCTCAGGTAGGGTGGAGGAGTGGGTCATGGAAAGTGAGAATATTGAGGAAGTGCGTGGTTAGGGTTTTAAAGGACAGTTTAATGTGTATGTGGAAGCCCCCTAGGATGAAGAGGACTGCTGTCTGTACTTTAGCCAAGATTATTTTTCTCAAGAATATACCACATCTATCTTTCTTTAATCATATATAATCCTTCTCCTAAAAGACCTTACTATGACTCCTATCAATAAATCCCTAACTATGGACTTCAAGTCCAGGTTATTTCATCTGCTATAAATAAATATAAACTAAAATGTGCATTTGAAGAAAGTAGAATGGTCAGATGGAAAGTGCTCTACATTATACAACAGAAGAAAGTTTAAATCCTAGTTCTGACACATTCTGTGTGATTATGGGTCATTCACCTCAGCCTGTTTCTTCATCTGTAAAGTGGGAATAATTTATACATATTCTCCCTCAAAGACTGTTTTAAATAAATCACTTTGTTAATCATCTCCTATTTGCCCATTTGTATATATCTTGTTTTTAATATATTTCTTTATTTGTTGTCTCCCTCCCTTAGATTGTGAACTCCATGAGGGCAGGGACTGTCTTTTGCCTCCTTTTGTATCCCAAATGTTTGGTGTAGTGCTTGGCTTAATAAATGTCTTTGGCAAATTGACCTTACCATTTTGGTGTTTTTGTATTTTAGTTGTATCAGAACTATCTTGGCACCTACAAACTGTACCCAAAATGATCAAGACCTTCCTGTGTCAGTTTTCTTATCCCTTCAAGTTATCTAGGGTCTCTTGTAGTGTCCTGGAATTTTAGTGATCCTTACCTGAGTATTCTACAGCTATGAGCTATGCCTATAAATGAGCCTTATTTTCAGAAGTGTTTATGGGAACTAATGTCTTCCCTTCTAGTCATCAAGTCTGTTTTTTTCCTCCTTTTCGACCTCCATCTTTCCCTATTATAGCAAACTCAAATGGTCAGGTGGGTGTCTTCACCCTAAAATCTCTAATTGAGTCATACTACGACTTTAATATTTATTACTGGTTTATCATATTACCTTTCCAAACTTTTTAAGTTTTAAAGTTCATAAGATTCCCTAGAGCCAGCATTTATAGAACACTTGACAGTTTGCAAAATGCCTTACCAATATCTCATTTTATCCTTACAACAGCTCTAAGAGGTAGGTATTATGAACCTCAGTTTACAGAGAGATTGAGTCAGATAAACATTAAGTGACTTTCCCATGGGCACAAAAGCTGGAAAGCATCTGACGATGTTTTTGAACTCCAACCTTCCTAACTATAGGACCAGCACATCATTCAGTGTACCACCACTTCTCTGTCTCCAAGCTAATGAATCTCTAATGGCAGAACTTAAACATCTTACTAGGTGGTAGGGAAGTTTTATTTTTGTTTGTTTGTTTTCCCTTTGGCAAGGAAATGGGCAGGAAACAGGTTTTAAAGGGAGAATGAGGATTTTTTTTTTTAGCTATTGGAAAGTCTAGTCCTGGAACCAAAAAAAAAAAAAAAAGGGTCAGTTTAGGAGGCACAGTGGGGCAGATGTTGGGCTTGGAGTCTGGAAGACCTAAGTTCAAATTGGCCTCAGATACTTATAGCTATGTGACCTTGAGCAAGTCACTTACCCTGTTTGCCACAGTTTCCTCATCGATAAAATGAGCTGGAGAAGGAAATGACAAAGCACTCCAGTATCTTAGCTAAGAAAACCCCAAATCAGGTCATGAAGTGTCATTAGACGTGTCTGAACAAAAACAAGAACCAAATAAAAATGGAATTATAGACTCTTTTAATAGGTTTTTAGAGTTGGAAGGAACCTTAGCAGTTACATAGTTTAGTGTTTAAATTATGCCATGTAGATGTCCCAATTACAACGTTCGTGAGAAGTGGTCATCTGATCACATGGAATTGATCGGTAATTTAACATAGACATTTATGTTTGTGATCAATATATAAGGATGGGTTAAACTAGCAGTTTAAGATAGAAGTGAAAGGTTATTCCAATTGTTACATGGAAGGAAAAGGAAAATTTCATTTATACCTTTTGTTTTAAAATGTCACTTCCCAATATAGTATTCTTAACATCCTTCTCCCCCACTAATATCCACACTTTGAGCCTTTTAACAAAAAAATTTTTTAACCAAAACAGCATATGCTAAAACTATATAGTTGAATCCTTTCTCTCCCAAATTTTGAAAAAAATAAATAAAACCTCTCTCCTCAGAGGAGAGAACTGTTGTTTTATCATCTATTCTCTGAGACCAAAATTAATAAGTACAATTAGAATTTGGCTGTCTTTTAGTGTTTTGCTTATATATCCTTGTAGTCCTTGCGCATTATCCTCCACTACTCTGCATGACTTCCCACGACTTTTCCTACGTTAATAATAATTGCCTTACATCCTTCCATGTACTACCATATGTTCATCTATTTCCAATTCATGAACACTCACTTCTATTAGACTATGGTATTTTACTGATGAAAAATTGTGAACTAAAGCCAGGTGAGCATACAGAGAGGAGTTGCAATATGCATTATAGAAATGAATATTGATCTTTGATGCAGATTGATTCAATCATTAGTATACTGAAATATGGAGCAGTTGACAGGTTGTGGCTATCTAGGAACAGTCAGGTATGTGGAGGCAGTTAGCACAGTGGATAGAGCTCTGGAAGACCTGAGTTCAAATCCAGCCTCAGACACAAGCTTTGTGACCCTGGAAAGTCAGTTAACTTCTGTTTGTCTTAGATTCCTCATCTGTAAAATGTGAATAATAATAGCAATTTATCTCCCAGGGTTGTTGTGAGGATTGAATGAATAATATTTGTAAAGCATTTAGCAAAGTACCTGGCACTATATAAATGTTAGTTATTAGTACTAGTAGTAGGAGAAATGGAACTGGAGAAGAGGGAAGGTGACAGTTGAAAACAAGTATAACTTCATTAAAGCATGAAAGGTACACAGAATTCCTCTAGGACACACTGCAAATTAACAAGTTTATTGCCAATAAGTTTTAAACTTTTAAACCAAGAATCCAGATATAGAAGCTGTTTCTGTAAAAAACAACAACTACAAGTTAGGGATATCACTAATAACACCCGTACAATTTGTGTGGACTGCTAAATACACTTAATACCCATAGCAGCAAAAGCTTGAGCTGTGTATAGCATTCTTTTTTTTAAAATATTTATTTTTCCAACTATATGCAATGATAGTTTTCAACAATCATTTTTGTAAGATTTTGAGTTTCACATTTTTATCCCTTCCTTCTTTCCCTCCCCTTCATTCCCCACCAGAAGAAAGCAATCTAAATAAAGATTTGTGTATAACATTTTTGAAACTCAAAATGTAACACAGTTTCTGGGCTTACTTTTTTATATGCCCACTTGGTCCCTGGGAGAGTAGCATCAAACTAAAGTGTTTGCTTCTGGTTGTGATATAACTGATAGATGATTTGCTCTTTTGCTTATAAGACATGACTCAACTGCTAAATCAATTCACTGCTGGGCAAGGTAAAGCAGATCCTTACCCAGAGGTGACCCCACCTTGGTTGCTGTGGCTACTGACAAAGAGTGGACTCCAACTGCAAGACTCCTAGTTGCTCTTTCACATTTTGAAACTCACAAAGTTATAATTTGATTTGTTCTATTTTTACTACCCATTCACCTAAAATCAGGATACACACAATGGGGGCAAAGGAAACTAAGATGGCCATGGCTTCATGGAGACCCAGATGTGGAATTATGGCACCCAGTAGCAAAGGCCTGTTACCTTTTTTTTGTCTCCACTTGGAGACTTAGCATGGTTCTTGCTTACTCATCTCTTGGGAAAGATTTCCCTATTGGAATCAGTTCCAAAGCTTTGTCTTCTCAAAGTAACCCAATATTAAATAGTTATGGAACACATGTGCCAGCTCTGATTGAAGGTTACCCTTTCCATCATGAACCTCTAGAAGCAGGATCATCAAATTTTCACCTGGAGTAATACTGGGTAGAAAATATGGTATATGTTTCAACGGCTACTAGGTCCCTACTGTCCAGTTCCAAGTGACAAAAGAATTTGTATATTATAAGCTGCTTGAAGGAGGGACTGTTCTACTTTTTATTGTATTATTTGCAGAGTATCTTCCCTATATTTTGCCTGAAATCTGTTTTTGTATCGAAGGTTTATCTAGATCCTGATACATTTACCTCTGGGGTTCTACTGATAAACTTCAGCTTCTTCAGGTTGACAGTTATAGTTTGGAACTGAACTTGTGCTAGATTTACAGCAGGGCTGTTACCATATTAAAAAGGAA
Source organism: Macrotis lagotis (assembly GCF_037893015.1). NCBI lineage: Eukaryota > Metazoa > Chordata > Mammalia > Peramelemorphia > Peramelidae > Macrotis > Macrotis lagotis. Next base: position 727,840,496 of record NC_133658.1, on the reverse strand, counting down.
GAAATTAAAAGAAACAGGGCACAATAGGCTGTCTATTGTATGTTTGCAATTCAAAGAATTTCTTTATTAGATAATCTACTCCTGGAGGTCAGGGACTATTATTTTCCATCTTTGAAAATACTCATTGCCTAGGTAGCGCATTGTATCTAGGAGGTGCCTAGGAAATGCTGAATTGAATTTCATCCTTGTGTCCCATTTTCCTAGTGTCAGGAACCAGGCAGGTTTCCAGAATCAGAATGGTGAGTACTGTTTAGAAGTTTTCTGACACTTTCCTTTCCAACACACCATTCTGCTGGTAAAAGGTGTAAACAAGGATCCATTTGATTTTCAAAATGGGACCTATGTCCCTTTGTATTAATTGAAGCTTAATTGTGCAGGAAGCAAAAAAAGGGCTAAAACCAGAGGAATTGTGGAGAGCTTTGTCATGGAATCTATTTGTATCTTGATGAAGATTCTCTATTCCAATAAGCACTCTAAACTTGTTCACGGAAGGAAGAGCTCCCAGAAAAACCATTTATCTTATGACAGGTAATAGTGACAACTAATAGTCCTTTTCCTCAGGTTATAGAACTCTGTAATATGCCATTTTTCTATGTCTCAAAGAGAAAGAAGGAATACAAGGATAATTTCTTATTTAAACAACATGGCTCTTAGTTTTCTTCAAAACCCAGTTTTTCATATTTTGTTTTAGCAGATGCCATTAATTTGTTACCATAAATATTAGTTAATGTCAATAGGCAATTCCAAGTTCTTCAATTAAATCTATTTCTAATTCTTTTTAACTATATCCATGAACATCAAATAATAAATGTTAGTTAAATGCCTTTTGTTTGGGGAGCACTATTCCTATGCATACAATTTAAGAGATGCTCCCTGTCCTTAAGGAACTTCCTGTTAAGAATAAGACACCAATATAAGTGGCTATCATGATTTGATTGAATTACACTCTATGAGTGTGACTTTGAGGTCTGAGTGGGAAAGTTGTTAAATCTACAGGAGGATTCTGGGAAGTTTTCTGGAAGAGATGGCTTTTGAGTTGGAATTTATAGGAAAGCTGTCAAGGATGGCTTTATTTCTTTGGATGAAGAGAAAGAAAGTGAGCATCTCAGGAATATTAAAACATTCTGAAGACAGAGAGGCATGAGACCATGATATGTGTTTGAAGAGCAGAAAGTTATCTGCTTTGATAGAGTGTATATAAAGGTCATTAATATGAAATAAAGCTGGAAAAGTAGGTACTACTAATGTTGTTTAGAATCTTCAATACCAGGCATAGGAGTTGAAATTTAATTTGAAAATAATTAAGCTATAACCAAAATATAATTGTAGTAGGGGCAGGGACTTGATAGAGAACAGCCCTTCTTGCATTCATTTGTTAATTTAAAAAAAATCTGAATTTTGATTTATTTAATCACTAACTATGGAACCTATAGCTCTAAATCCTAAATTATTATAGGTTCAACTGGTGTCCTATAATCTTATTTTGAGTGGGTATTTATCCCTCCCTCTACAAACATTTCTTCTCCCCTTTCTCTTCTATTTGCAGATACAGTGTGTGTGTTAAAAGAAAATGTCTTAAGTGGAGTCAGAGCTTGTGTAACAGGTCATTGGAGGGTCAGTGACTAAAAAGTCTCTGGCTCAGCAGAAAAATAACCTTGCAACAGTAGAACTGAGTTATTTGTTTAGAGCATAGTGAAATGAGAAACTTTAGCAAGTTTTGAGTAGCATCTTGAGGCTTAAAGAACTTTAGTCTGATCAGTTTTCACCTATTGCTATTTTGCATTTATTTATCATGTTATTTCATGCACAATAAGGTAACACTGTAATTATGTCTGAGAGTGGAACCTCTTCAGTTCCCTTTTCACAAAATATTTCTTACAGTATGTAGTTAAAGTTGAATTTTGGGATTACAGTGTTGCTTTGCTTTGGTAAGATATTTTAATCAGGACTGGGGCAAAATCCTGCTTCTGACACTATCTGTGTGACCCTGCACTTCAGCTTCCTTATCTGTTAAAGGAATAATAAAGACTCATTTTTTCAGAATTGCAGTGAGGATCAGATGAAATGACGTTTGTAAAGTGCTTTACAAAGCTTAATTTTTCAGAATGAGCTGCCCACTAACTAATTTATGCCTCTAATTTTTATTTTTTCCAAGGCAATGGGGTTAAGTGAGTTGCCTAAGGTCACACAGCTAGGTCATTATTAAGAGCCAGAGACCGAATTTGAACTCCACTGCGCCACCTAGTCGCCCCCATTCACTAATTTCTGAATGAAAATTTATATTGATCCAATTTTCTACGGTGTTTTGAAAAGGGGAAATTGTTTCCATTCGGGCATGTATTTGAAAATGATATCTACTAAAATAGTAATTAAATACTATTTTGAATGTAAAAGGAGTTTAAGATTCTCCTATTAAAAAGCCCCTGCAGACCCCGAACTAGCAGAGGCTAAGGGGCTGTGAAGTCAGTAGAGCTGACTGCGAGTCCGGGTCAAAGCGGGGGGCGCGGAGCTGAGTTGGGGTCGGGCCGAGCCCAGGGGCCGCGCGCTTTCCTGGGGCCTCCCCTCCCCCTCCCCCTCCCGCAGGCCACATCCGGGACCAGAAGGGGAGCTGTTCGGGTGGCCCTGGGGGGGGCGGCAGAGGGAGAAGGGGGAGCCGCGCGCACGCGAGGGCAAAAGTCGAAGGCCGGCAGCCGGGAGGCTTCGGAGCGGCCGGGGCAGGGAGGCCTGGGCCCGGGGGCGCCGAGGACGTCGCGGGCGTGAGCCCCGGGGTCCCCGGCTTTCCCGCCCCATCCCGGGGCGCCCGCGGCGGCCGGGGCTCGCGGGGGGCGCCGTCCCGCTGCCTGCCGCCAGAGGGCGCGCCCGGGCCGGCGGCGAGCCGAGCGGGCGGGGACGGCGCGGCGGCGGCAGTAGCTGGAGCGGCGGCCACGGCCACGGCCACGGCCAGCGCCGCGCAGCTCGGGCTCGGCTCCCGGCGCCCCTGCCCGAAGACTCCGGACGGCGCGCGGCCCCCGGCCCCCGGCTCCCGGCTCCGGCGCGGGGATGCGGCCGCCCGCTCGGCGCCCGCGCGGCGTCCCGGCTGTGCTCGCGCTTCTTACCTGCTGCCTGGGTGAGTAGCGGGCGGCGCGGGGCAGGGGCCGGAGCGCGGGGCCAGCTCCGGGGCTGGCTGCCCGCGCGGCCTCTCCGCCGCCCCTCCGCCGGGCTCCGGGCCGCCCCGCCCCGCCCCCGGAGAACTTGACCTTGGGCTTCCAGGGGGGGGCCGCGGCCCGGAGCTGCCGGAAACTTTCCAAAGGGAAGCCGGCTGCGGGGTCCCCGCCCCACTCCCGCCCCGGAGTTGGAGGCAGACCCCGGGGGGACGAGACGACCCTCCCTCCCCAGCCCTTCCTGCCGCCGCTCCGGGGCTGGCCGGAGTCCCGCCGACATGGTGGCGCTCAGCCCCACGGCCCGGGCTCCGCGGGGAGACGCTTTGGAGCCCTCCGGGACGCGTGGACTTCCCCGCCAAGGACCCGCGCACCCGGGGACGTGGAGGGGGCGGGGGGCGAGCGGGGGGCGTCCCCACTCAGGGTCTCCGGCCACATTCCGCACCGTCTCCCCGCTCCCTCCTGCCTGCCTTCCAGCTCCTTTCCACTCCGAGGATATGCCACTATAAATTGCTAATGTAAAAGTTGGGGGGAAATAGCCGTTGTAAACGCTGCTGTCACAAATTGGTGAAAAGTTTGCGATGCGTGATAGAGATAGGTTTTTTCATACTAGGAATGAGGACAGTATTCCGATTCTTGATTTTTTTTTTAAATTTTCTCTCCGCTAGTACCAGAAGAGAGAAGCGTTAGCTTGCTTCCGATCAGGGTTGGTTTGAACCTTTAAAAAGCAGCCACTTGAGCTTTTAATCATGGCAGTAGGATGCTGTGTAGATAAAAAAGATTCAGCATCTCACCGCTGCTGTTTGGCCCACGGAACCGTCTTACTTAGATTGCCAGCCCTCTGGATAGAGACTACATCCGTCTCTGCTAGTATACTGTTTATGCCATTTCTATAAGTGCTGAGCAAGTGTGGAATAATAGAAGGGTGATTAATTTGTAATTAAATGTTAACATGCACGATGAGTTAAAGCAGCAATAGAATTAAAACTGGCATAATATTTTGGTTAGAGAAAGCTGTATATGATGATAGAGAGGTGGCTTCATGAGGAAAATTGTTTAAAAGAAAGGGAATGTTATTGACTGTCATCCTTTCCTAGTAATGATGAGGCTGATAGTTTAGGAAACTAGTGTGCTCATTGGCTGTTATGGATGAAAAGGACTAGAGAGTGAGGGGAGGAGGTAGTAGAAGCTGTCAATTAAATATTGTTATTAATTACTACCACTCCTCCAATTGTGTATTTTGCTACAAGTAATACTACTAAATAACTGTCTTGAATGCTTTCTTCATAATGACCTTGAGGTAGACTGTTATAATGTAATATATATATATATATATATACATATATATATATATATATATATGAAACACTTAGATACATATAGTTCACATTAGAAAGCCTGTCAATTGGGATACAAGCTTTCTCAAAATTTGATAAAAATATTAAAAATTATTAAAAATCAACTGAAATAACTCTCTCTGAAAGAGGGCTTTGAGTGAAATTGACCTGATTTGCACAATAAACAAAACTGAATCTTGTTAGAAGGTATTTCTGAGACATTCCAGCTTTTGGGAAATAGCTTTGATGATCTGACAGAGAAATAAAGCAGAACTAGTTCCCAGTAAAGGCAAGGCTTTTTGTTCATCACAATGGCTGACATACATGGCTTTATTAAAGCCTTTGCATCAACTGTTCCTTGATCTTCAGAACAATACTGTAAGGTAGGTAATAGTGCAAGAGCTTGTTCCTTATTTTACTGTCAAGAGAACTCTTGACTTCCCTGGCTACCTTCAAGACTCAGCTCAAATTCCATCTATAACCAGAAGCTTTTCCTGGTCTCCTTTCCTCCCTTTTGCCTGCCTTCTCTCCAGCCCCCCCCCCCCCCCATTCCCTTTGAACTTACCTTCTCATACTATATCAGCTTATGTGTTGATAGTGGTTTGAATGCCAACTTCCCCATTAGATAGGGAGTTTCTATCTAGCCAGAGGCCTGCCCTGCTTTTCTGTCTAACTCCATCAGTGGTTAGCACATAGCAAGTGCTTCTTAAATTCTCCTTGGCAGCCTCATTGACTGACTGAGAGGTAGGGAATAAACTAACCCAAGGTCATACAGATAGGAGTAAATCTTCTGAGTTCAAATGCTATGATTTCTTTGCTACACCATGGCTTCCTCCAGGGTGGAAATCAGCTGAATTTCATCACTGTTATTTTGGGGTCTAAGATTGCTAGAATTTTTTAGGTGGAGCACTAATTCATTTGTTGTTTTGACATGCACATCTTGGCACAGTTAGCAGTGGGTTTGCTGCAGAAATTAAAATATTATCAGTGGTTTGTCCCTGTCAAGCCACCAAGAATGGCAGTAAACAAAAACAAAAACAGAATGATTTGGAGCTGAGATAGATAGCAAAGCTTGAATGCATCATTTTCCTCATAAGTTTTGGACTGTATCCTTTTAAGTTTTCTAATCTCATCCAGGACTATCAAAAGCAGAGTTTCTGCAGGTCCAGAAGGACGAAGGACAGGGATCAAGAGACCTCTACTCCAACAATGACTGACAATAATAAGTTCTGTGACCTTGGGCGAAGGACTTGGATCTTGAGTTTTATAACTAGAAGGGATGTTGGGAATGGTATGATAATGAGTGTGACTCTCAAAAAACAGTATGAAGGACACATTTAAAAGTTTAATCTGCATTATTGACATTTTTCAATTTCTCTCTTACTTGGAAAACCAAAAGAACAAGAACTCAAGCCCTATTTTGCAATGATTCTAATTTCTAGGATATAAATGATCTCACTGAAGATTTAGCAATAGGTTCTCATAAACTGATGGGAGCTAGCTCCGGCACACTCCTGGATGTTAGAGATCATATAGTTCAATCTGCTCACTTATGAGATGAAAAAATGGAGACAGAGAAGTATAGTGACTTGCCCAAGGTCACACAGGTAGCAAAGTTAACATTCAAAGCCAGTTTTCTGATTCCAGTTCCAAATCCTTGTCTTTTCAGTCTGTGGGACTGAGTTTCCTGATCTCTAAACTATTCTTATCTCTTATTCATATGAGAAAGGTGGAGTGATGTTGGCTAGACAGTCCACAGTCAGGTGGTTTTAAGACCAATGATGTTAGACCCACTCAAAGAATAGTCTTTAATGGTTCTGAGGATCTCCAGTGGTTTGCCCTGGAGATCTGATTTGTGTTTGTTCCCTTGCTCCTTAATGCTTTTTTTCATTTCTCAGATAAAATTAATTAATTAGCAAATATTTTCTTAATATATGCTAGATAATTTGTAAGATCACTGGCTTCTGGGAGTTTATAATCTGGTTATGGTTTAGGACAAACTCAGAAGTAGCTAACAGAAAGCAGCAAGTAAGTCTCAAATAAAGTATAAGTCAACATTTGATAGAAAATTTTAGAGGAGAGAGAGAGAGGGAGAGAGAGAGAGAGAGAGAGAGAGAGAGAGAGAGAGAGAGAGAGAGACCTAATGGTTTTGAATGCTCTTAAATGATTTCTTGGAATTGTGCTTATCTAACTACAGACGAGCTAATTTCTGTGTGTAAGGATGGGGGTTAGGAAGAGCAGGAGCTGTGGTTGCTGTAAGAGATACCAATTTCTATAGTAGTGGTTCTCAATAGGTGGCAGTCCTCAAGAACCTTTCAGGGGTCTCAGCAATCAAAATTATTTTCATAACAATGCTAAGATATTTAAATTTCCAATACATTAAAAATTGATTGGTACAGCCAGTATATAAACAAAAGCTCTTTAAGTGGAGTCTCAATAATTTTTAAAAGTAGTGATCCTGAGATCAAAAAAACTTGAGAATTGCTATTCTGTAGGCATTTCAGAAGAAAGGAGATTTAGGGAATTTTAAAACTGAAATACTTAATAAAGGTATAAATGAACTTACTTACTATAGAATTTAGAATGGGAATTTTATTCTGATGTGTCAAAGAGGTTTATATAATCCAAAGTGTTAATGACAAAATAAAAGATACTAGCTTTCTTTTATTGATAAGTTAGGTGGTACAGTACATAGAATGCTGGACCTAGAATTAGAAGAACTGAATTCAAATCTGGGCTCATATAGCTTATGTGACCTAATCTTTACATGCCTTACCTCAAACTGCAAAATGGAGATCTTTATAACACCTACTTCTCAGGGTTGTTGTGAGGATCTAATGAGATAATATTATAAAGTGCTTTAGTATAGTGTCTGGTGCATTGTAGATACTTAGAAAATACCTCCTTCCCTCTTTCCTTACTGTTTTCCTATCTTCTGCCTGCCTTAATTTCAGTCTATCTTTCTTCTTTTCTTCTTCTCTCCCTTGCTTCCTTTCTTTTATCCTAAATATTTAGACAAACCCCCAATTGAGATGCTTTTCATCAAGTTCACCCTAATGGGGAAAATGTATGCAATTAGAAATCATAAAATAACTTAATAATTATTAATATTGAACTACTGGAAATTGTAAACAATTTAAAAATAGGAACACTATTTATCTTAACAGTATTTCGAGGTTTCAGCTAGAGCAAGATGATTTAAGCTTTTCCTCAAAATGTATGTTTACAGAATGTTTTGTGGTAGACACAGTGGGGGAAAAAAAGTAGTTTTTTTTTTTATCTCTGATTACTATAGTAAAGCTGCAGGTTTTGACAGAAGAATGATTAAAAGTACCATTAAATGAGATTAAAATTTATTAACCTTTTTATTAAAATAATTAATCTCTAACTGGTTTTCACCCTCACAAATTCAACAATGGTATGTTCTTCTAGGGATATGAGTAATTTCCCCACCTAAAGGAATATTTCATGGAATTCAAATGATAATATATTTTAGTTATCTTGCTTTTCTGCAAGGAGCTCCAGGCTCTTTATGCATTTCATCAGATTAATCTTCACAACATTTCAGTGAGCTTGGGGATAAATTATTACACTTATTTTCTAAAGTGAATGAGGTACAGGAGGCAAATGTCCAAAGCTCCGACTGAGCAGAGAATAGTTCAATGTTCAGTACCTGTGGCATCCATAGTTCAGTCTTTCATAAAATCAGACTTGGAGAGCACCTCAGAGGTCATCTAGTTTACCTCATTGCTGAACAAAGATCTCCTCTGCAGTCCAGTGAGGGTGTATCCAGGCTACTTGAAAACCACAAATGGAGAGGAATCTATTACCTCCCAAGCCAGTCTATTCTAATTTTGGAAAGTTTTACTTATTTGCATGTTTTTTTCTTTTATTACATCTATTTTTTTTCTTTGTAACTTGAGTTAATCTTGAGTTATACTTTCAGGAATAAGTTTAAATATTTGAAGTCTACTATCATATTCTCTTTAAGTCTTCTCTTCCCTAGTCTAAAAATCCCTAGTTCCATAATCTATCCTTTACCATATGGATTTTCCTTTCTGGGCATTCTGCATTTCCTATCATTCCTAAAACATGGTACCCAGAACTGAACTCATTGCTCCAGATATGGTCCAAAGAGGGGAGACTATGGTCTTTCACCTTTCAAGTCTCGAGCATTAGGTCTCAATGCAACCTAAAACTCATATTCACTTTTTGTTTAGTCATCATATGATTCACTCTGTAAAATATGAAGCACTCCAGACCTTTTTCAGACAAACTATGTAACCATTCATCCCCCCATTTTGATTTTTTGAATCCAAATATCAGATGTTTGCATCCACTCTTAATAAATTCATTTTACTGGATTAAATGCTTAATCTATTCAAGATCTTTATGGAACCTGTCATCTTCTAGTGTGATAACAACTATGTGTTGTATCATCTGCAAATTTGATGGGCATGGCATCAATATATTTAATCATGTCATTGATTAAAAAGTTATACAATCCAAGGCTATGAGTAGATCCTTAGCATATTCCAATAGAGACCTTCTGAATTGACTTTGAAACATTAATAACTTTCTTTTGGGTCTGACTATTTAAACTGTTCTGAATATATTTAACAATACTATTATCTAACTCATATCTATTTTTTCATAAAAATAGAATAATAACCTCTATAAATTTAATGTTTAATAAATTAAAATTATACCTATAGCATCCCTATGATCTGGTGATCCTAATATAAAAGAAAATTAGACTAACCTAGACCAAAGGCTCTTAATTTTTTTCTTTTCATGAACATCTGGGTAGTCCCTTCTCAGAATAATGTTTTTAAATAATTGAAGGCCATACTAAGTTTCAGTTGCAAATTAGCAAAAGTAAAGATTTTTTTTTTCTAATGCAAATTCTCAGATTTTTGGAAATCTACCCATGGATTCAAATTAAGGCCCTCTGATCTAGAATGACTATTCTTGAAGTCAAGCTGTCTCAGTGAGATCTTGGCTTCCTTCTCTAGATGTTTACTAACCACCCCTTTAATGAAGCATTGTAGCTTATTTATTTAGGACTAGAAGCCAAGATTACTGGCCTGGAGTTAGCAGACTCTATTCTTTTCCAATTTGGAGATTTGTCTTTCTCTGTACTTCTGGCAACTGTTCTGTTCTCCATGATCTTTCAAGGATACTTAAAAGGCATAGTTATCATGCCTGTCATTTCTTTCAATACCCTGGGATGTAATTCTTCTTTGATGACTTGGACTCAGCAAAGGACAGATACTCCCATTATTTCCTTAATATCTTTAATAACAATTCTCTATTGGCCATTTTTATTCTGCTCTTTCCAGGTCAAAGAGAACTGGCAGAAAAAACAGTAGCAAAGTAATAGTTAAACAATTCTTCATCTTGAAGGCTTTCCCCCCATTATTGTCTCTTTTGATCTTTCCCTTTAATTTAACCCCCCCAATTGTTTTTACCTCAAGTTCCCTGATTTTAATTCCCTTTGAGCACTAGACTTGTAGTCAAGAGGATCTGGGTTCAAATTCTATTAGACCCTAGGCAAGTTAATGTTCTTTTTTTTTCTTTATTTTATTTTTTTATTCTCATTTTGTACAAATTTTTTTTTACATTAATAAAATATTCTTGTTTAAGAGTAAACAAAAAACCCCTCCCCCCCATGAATATAAACTTGCTTGGGTGATAAAGTAAAGGGGAGAGAAAAAAATTAAAATAAAAAAAATAATAGTAATAATTGTAGGTATGGCCATGTGGCGCAATGGACGAAGCACCAGCCCTGGAGCCATGAGCACCCAAGCCCACATCCAGCCCCATATCCCCAACAATCACCCAGCCATGTGACATGCAAGCCACCTGATCCCCACTGCCCTGCAAAAACCAAAAAGAAGGAAAAAAAAGACCCAAAATAAAATAAAATAGTAATCATAGTAGGGGTGGCTGGGTGGCAGACAGAGCATTGGCCCTTGAGCCAGGAGCACCCGGGTCCAAATCCGTCCTCAGACACCCAAAGATCACCCTGCTATGTGGCCCCAGGCAGGCCACCCAGCCCCATTTTGCCCTGCACCCTCCCCCAAATAATAATAATAAAAAATGTGCTTCAGTCTTTGTTCCAACACCAACAACTCTGTCATGGGTGGATCGCATTCTTTATGGTAAGTCCATTGCAAAAGTTACTTCCATATTTTTCCAATGTTGCCATTGCTGATCGCAACCCCCTTCTTTCGTACTTCTCCACTACCATGTACTATATTTTCTTTCTCCTTTCACTCTGACTCTGCTGTAGGGTAGTTGAGTGGCACAGCGGACAGATCCCTGGTCCTGGGGCCAAGAGGCCCTGAGCCCCCATACCACCCCTTAGGCCCAGAATCCACCTGGCCCTATGGTCCTGGACAGGCCTTCCAATCCCAGCCCCTTGCAAGAAGTAAAAAAGAAAATGTGTTATATCTGACCACTCTACCCCCATGGTCCATCCTCTCCTCCTTTGTTCACATCCCCACCCCTTCCCCCTGCTCCCCCCTCCTTCTTATTCCAGATGCCTATACTCCATTGAATATATAAACTGTTTCCTCTCCTAGTCACCTCTGATGAGAGCAAAGTTTCCCTCATTCCCCCTTGCCTCCCCCCTTCCATATCATTGCAATAGCTCATTGTAATAAAAAAAATCTTATTATATGAAATATCTTGGCTTATTCCCCATCTCCTTTTTCTTTCTCCCATTACATTTCCCTTTTTTCTATTGACTCCATTTTTACACCATATTTTATCTTCGAATTCAGCTTTCTCCTGTGCTTCAACTATAAAAGCTCCCTCTACCTGCTCTATTAACAGAGAAGGTTCATAGGAGTATTATTAGTGTCATTTTTCTATGCAGGAATACATGCAGTTCTTCATTAAGTCCCTCATATTTCCCCCCCTCTCCTCCACTCTCCATGCTTCACCTGAGTCCTGTATCTGAAGATCAAACCTTCTGTTCAGCTCTGGCCATTCCAAAAGGAACATTTGAAATTCCCCTGGTTCATTGAAAGTCCATCTTTTTCCCTGGAAGAGGACATTCAGCCTTGCTGGGTAGTTCATTCTTGGCTGCATTCTAAGCTCTTTTGCCTTCCGGTATATTATATTTCAAGCCCTACGAGCTTCCAATGTAGTTGCTGCTAAGTCCTGTGTGATCCTGACTGCAGCTCCACGATATTTGAACTGTGTCCTTCTGGCTGCTTGTAATATTTTCTCTTTGACTTAGGAGTTCTGGAACTTGACTATAATATTCCTAGGAATTGGTTTTTTGGGATCTGTTTCTCAGGGGGATCAGTGGTTTCTCTCCATTTCTATTTTGCCCTCTGCTTCTAGAATATCAGGGCAATTTTCCTGTAGTAATTCTTTGAAAATGATATCAAGGCTCTTTTCCTGATCATGACTTTCAGGTATTCCAATAATTTTTAAATTATCTTTTCTAAGTCTGTTTTCCATATCAGTTGTTTTTTCAATGAGATATTTTACATTTTCTTCTAATTTTTCATTTTTTTGGTTTTGAAGTATTGATTCCTCTGGTAAATTCATCAATCTCCCTGAATTCTATTCTTTGTCTGAAGGATTTGTTCTCCTCAGAGAGTTTTCTTATCTCTTTTTCCATCTGGCCAATTTTGCTTTTTAAGGCATTCTTCTCCTCAATAACTTTTTGAACTGTTTTATCCATTTGACCTAAGCTGGTTTTTAGCATGCTATTTTCTTCAGCATTTTTTTGGATTTCCTTGACTAAGCTGCTGACTTATTTTCATGTTTTTCCTGCGTCTCTCTCCTTTCTTTTCCCAGTTTTTTCCCAACTCCCTCATTTGATTTTCAAAGTCTTTTTTGAGCTCTGTCATAGCCTGAGCCCAATTTCTGTTTTTTCTTGGAGCCTTTAGATGCAGGAGCTTGTGCTTCCTCATCTTCAGACTGAGTATTTTGATCCTTCTTGGGCTCATATGCAAAATATTTCTCAATGGTCTTCCTCTTATTTCTCTGCTTGCTCATTTTCCCAGCCTGGGCCTGGTTTTGGGGTGCTTCCTGAGCTTTTGGGACACTCCCACAAGGGTCTCAGTGTGTGAGGCTCTGTCCTCCCTCCTGGTCTGTGAATGACCATAAATGCCCCACTCTGCCACAGGGCTGAGGTGGGAGGGGACCCTGCTGTTCTATTGGGGGGCCTAGACTGGGATCAGGATCTGAATGTGGTCAGAACCCCAGAGTCCTGTTCCAGAGGCAGAGGACAGAGCTTGGCAGTGTCTCTTCACTCCCCTCCCTCAGCTCAATGGGCTCATGCCCTGGAGGCTCCTGCTTACCGGCTCTGCCTGCTTCTGTTTCCAGATCTGGGCTGCTGAATGACCAAGCTGCTCGCTGTGTGCCCTGAAGGTTGGGCTCCACGTGCTTGCTCTCTTGCTCTGGCAGAGGTCCCCCACTGTTCCCCCACTTTGCCTGGTGCTCCCCGGGGGTGTAGCTCAGGAGACTCCCCTGCTGCTGTGAGCCGAGGCTCCCAGCGCCCTGGGGCTGCCCCCGGGAGGCTTTAGTTCTTTCGCTCTGGCGGGCCACCCCTCCGGTGGGCCGCCCCTCTGACCCGGGGAGCAGAGCCTTTCTGCTCTTTTCCAGGTTACCTTGAGTAGGAGAACTGTCTCACTGTGTCCCTTTGTGGGTTCTGTCTCTCGAAAGTTTAGTTAGAGTCCTTAGTTTCAAGTTTTATCAGAGAGCACCTAAGACTCGATCCCTTCTTGTTGCCATCTTCAAGTTAATGTTCAATAGAAATTTTTTTTTAGGTTTTTGCAAGGCAAATGGGGTTAAGTGGCTTGCCCAAGGCCACACAGCTGGGTAATTATTAAGTGTCTGAGACCGTATTTGAACTCAGGTACTCCTGACTCCAGGACCGGTCCTTTATCCACTGCACCACATAGCTGCCCCTTGTTTAATAGAAATTAAATAATCTTTTGGTACCCCAGTTTCCTCATCTGTAAAATGTGGAGTTTGGATTCAGTAACCTCTACTGCCCCATCTAGCTCTAAATCCATGATCTTCTGATTTCATTCTTGAGTTTCCCATTCCTAACTTTCACTGAATGTTAGGTCTTAGGTTCCCATCTCTTCTTTCTTTGACCCCTCTGAAATCTCCTTAAAATCTATAGTATGTGTCAGACTATACCCAGCATTTCCTCTCCTATCATAGATTCTGTGATGGGAACTTCTTCCCAGTTCCCAACATTTGCACCATAATTATTTATTATTAATGAGAATCAGATCCAAAATGGGTTTTTTTTTGTTTCCTTTACCTTTTTAAGAATGAAATTTTCAATCTGTCAAATCAAGAAATGATTAGCTGTTAATGCTTTGATCAATGAAGAGGGAGAAGGGAGACAGGAAAAGGGAAAGGGAGGAGATGGGAGAAGAGGGGAAGGAAAGAAACAGAGACAAAAAAGGAGGGGAGGGGGAGAGAGAGAGAAGGAGATGAAGATGGAGATGGAGATGGAGATGGAGATGGAGATGGAGATGGAGATGGAGATGGAGATGGAGATGGAGTTGGAGATGTCTGGATAATAGAAATCCTCCATGACTGAAATTCCCCACTACTAATTTATCATGTATATTCTAAATTTTCATCCATTTCCTCTTTCTGCCTAGGTAATCTGTACACTCTGATGACAATATTACTTCTTTCTGTATTCATTGATTGTCACCCAAATATACTCTAGCATGTTTCCTCCTCCCTTCTCATTTCTGAATTTCTTTAGATTCCTATATCTTCTTTATATGATTCATTCTTGAATTTACATCTCTAGTACTAGCACAGTACCTGGCAGATAGTAAATACTTAATACGTGGTTAATTAATTAATTCATACATTATTTTACCCCTCCTCCTCCTCTCATTTTCTTTTTAGGTTTTTGCAAGGCAAATGGGGTTAAGTGGCTTGCCCAAGGCCACACAGCTAGGTAATTATTAAGTGTCTGAGACCGGATTTGAACCCAGGTACTCCTGACTCCAGGGCTGGTGCTTTATCCACTATGCCACCTAGCCACCCCCCCATAAAACTTTTACCTATGATTTTCCTTTTGAGTAAGACATACTCTTAGAGTGCCTTCTTCTAGTCATGGTGGTCATCCTAACATATCTTAGTGAACTTTACAAGGTCACATTGGCCTCTACATTAGACTTTCTAGCTCCCCTTACTTGTTACTTTGTGGATTTTAGCATAGACATTTGAATCCCCATGTTTTGTTATTGGCTTTTGTTTTTATTTTATTTCCTGCTTATCTTTTGATTGTCTCTCTATTGGCTTACCTCTGGATGGTGTCTGGAGTGGTGGATATATATGTATAGGTTTGTATATAAGTTGGCCTTCTTGATAATTTCAGTTTAAAGTCCTTTTTTGAGTAGATTTAGATTGGGAATCTGGTTGTTTGAAACCCCTCAAGTTTTAATTATGTAGGAATATGTTTTAGATAGAAACTAAGATGAAATTTAATAGTGATAAATATAATATCTTCCATATGGTTTTGAAACTAAAGATTTATAAGTACAGCATAGGAGAGACACTTTTAGAGAGCAGTTTTGCTGAAAAGATCTGGGGTCATTAGGGGGCTAAAAGCCCAGTATGAATAATTAAAGTGATAAATGATAGCCAACAAAGCAAATAACTTTCAGGAATGAAGAGAAATTAATCTCTTGGGCAATCCACATCTAGAATTTTGTGTTCAAGTCTGGCTGCTACACTTTAGGACAAACACTGATAAGATGGAGATTGTTTGGAAAAGGAAAACCAGGTTAGGGAATGTCAGCTGTAGGGATCTGAGATGTTTAGCCTGGAGAAGAGAAAATTTGGAGCAAAGGAATCTGTTTTGGTGCAGTTTGGAACAGACTGTTTCTGAACTCCTTTTCAACTTTAAAATTCAGTGATTCTTTTCTGTTGTTTCATTTAAAAGAATAGGCTGTCAGATGAGCAAGGCTTGGATAAGAAATACAAAAGTTTCCATAATAGTATAAATGGATGAGTTCTGTAACCTTTAAAAGTGTATTTTTAAGTTTGAAATTACTGCATTATATTTCATACAGTCAATATCTGGCAGCCAAAAAAAATTAATAGTATTATACCTCATTAAAAGGCATAGGATCTGGAACAAGCAGGGTAATACCTCCATTGTACCTTGCCTTGGTCTGGCCACACCAGATCCATCTATGTTTTTAGGTCTGGAGAACATATAAAACTGGAAAGCATTTAGGAGGGTAAAGACCTGTAACCTTGTACTGAGAAGTATAGTTGAAGAAATTGGAGGATTTTTATGCAGAAGAGAAAATCTAGGGTGAACCTGATAGCTTTCTTCAAGTATCTGAAGCTCTGTCAGGAATTTAACTTGTTCATCTCAGACCCAGGAAGCAGAACTCCCCACAGTGGTGGGAAATTTTAGAGAGGAAGATTTTATATTGGACATAAGGAAACTTATGACAAATAGTGGTATTCCCAAATGGTATGAAGTACCTTGGGAAGCAGGGAAAGCATTCTTATGTCAGGATCTTATCCTGGTTCCTTGCAAAGGGCTGGATACTCACTAGTTGGGGATGGTTTTAGAGATAATTCTTCTTTATCTGTGGCTCTGGCTACAGTACTTCAGTGATTCCTTACAATCCTTAGAATCTGTGATTCCCCAATAAGGCTCAATATGAATCAAGTCTATGAATACTTAACTATGGATGCTAATTGCAAATGATCTATTTCTTTTCCTTTGAAAATAAATTGATTTTGTAAAAGGGAAAAGCATAATACCTTAATCTCATGTTTGCTTCTCTAGTAGTCATGGAAAATAAGAAATCTGGTTTCAGTGGCACTTGCTCTCATGGAGGGTAATCAACCCAGTGGAGGGTTGTCCTTTTAAAAATAGGGCAGTATATTCACTCAGAGTTCAGAGTTTTGATTCAGAGTATTTTTAGTTTCTCTGCTGACTCATTATCATGTTAGAAAAATAAAATCTTACATTTATTAAATCCAGTTCTGACCAGTGGATAAATCTCATCTTTTTATTTTGCATGTTTCCTTAGAGCATAGCATGATGTCTTTGTTACATGGTAGGTACTTAACAAATATTTGTTAGTTGACTGACTAAGCCACAACATTCTTATAGCAGTTATCTGATCTTGAACACCATTGTTGACAGGGTATTTATTATCTCATGAGTTATTCTCATTTACTCTTCACAAAATCCTATGATGTCAGAATTATTATATCCCCTTTACAGGTAGGAAAACTGAGACTGGGATTGCTTAAGGAATTTGCCTATGGTCACATAAGGTAATAAGGGTCAAAAGTGGGATTTAAATTCAGGTCTTCTTGAGTCTGAATCCAACCCTCTATCCATTAGCTGTCTATATTTTTGGACATTACAGTGACATTTTTTTTTCATGGTTGTTGTGTCCCTGTAACTTCCATTTATTGACCCTTCCATTAATTTTAGACAGATAGAGCAAGATAGTACTTAATATATACTAGGGACTGTGATGAGCCCTGGGGATACAAATACAAAAAAACTTAAAATGATTCTTACTCTCAAAGGACTTTAATTCCTAATGAAAAAGATATTACATAAAGTGTAACCTGGGAGGTAGGGTGGGAGAAGGAATGGTATCCATACTCTAGGGCAAGAGAGGCTATTCAGGAGCTGAGAATAATTTGTGTTTGGATAGGTATTCTCAAAAATATACTGACATGACTTGCACCTTATGTTTATTATAGTGAGGGGAGAGTTGTGCAAAGACATCCTTCTTACTTGCCTTTTCCAGATCAGTTTTACCCTGTGGCCTGATTTTTTTTTTATAGGAAATAGGATTTCTAGTGAAGGTATAGGTGCTGCAGGAGTCCTTGGCTTTGTGGATATGATTTTCCTCCTGTATGAGTGAGGCACCATATCATCCAGTATTCCAGGCAAAGGCTAGTATGTGATTTGCTAGTGACAAGTTGGCACTAACCTGCTTCTCAATGTACTAGGTGTCAGCATGGGCTAGACTTTCATTCAAAAGTCTAATTGTGCAACACAGTATATCCTAACCTGTCTCAGGAATTCAGCAGTCAGGAAATCAGGGCTTATTTTTCCCTTTGGAGCCAAATGGAATAAGCATTTTACATAACAGCCCTTCTGGATTAAGGCCCTATCATTTTGGATAATGACCAAGCCTTTTTTTACAACTTGGTATTTACTTCATGCTATCTTTAAAATGTAGTAGCCTATTTGCCCTGCCAAGGAGTTGTGAAGTTGTTTGAGTCAAAGTTTGCAAGATCAGTTGAGAGTCTCAGATTGGGTAGATACTATAAGGTCATGATTCAAAAAGCTCACATCATATATTTATGTGTGTGCAATATTTTGTATAATATTCATGTTCCCAGAAAGTTGTTTGTAAGTTTACCTAATTGTTGTAAGTTTAACCTAATTGTATCTGACCTAGGGGAACTTACTGTCAACTTTCAGTGAATTGTAGGTAGAAATTTGTTTTTAAATCATTTTTGGTAATGAACACCTTTCAGTATTTCCAAAGATCTGTGATTTCATACTCCATTGCAGTAGTAGTTCAATGCCTTTGAAAACAGTTTCATGAGTTGTTGGGGACAAAGGAAGAACATCACCTGGTGACCAACTATCTGGTGATGTGCCTTTGCAAACTTACCTGGGTGCATTGTTTGGATGATCATTCTTTTCCTAGGTTTGTATGCTGGAACTTCTTAGCTTCATAGAATCTGCTGGAACTTAGGCTCTGTTGATAGAGACTTTGAAAACCCAGGGTCACCTTCATACACTACCAAACACCTAGGTAGCAACAATGAAGAGAGTGGAGTCAGAATGGTGCAGAATGACCTGAGTTCAAATCTAGCTTCACATGCTTCCTAGTTGCTTAACAGGAAAAGTTGCTTGAACTTTGCTTCAGTTTCCTCATTGTAAAATGGAGAAAGTAATAGCACCTATGGCTCCCAGTATTGTTTTGAGGTTCTCTTGAGTTATTTGTAAAATGCAGTAAATCATAAAATGCTATGTAAATATTAGTTATTATTATTATAATACCATAATAGATCATTGAAATAGAACTTTAGTAGAAGTCTATTATAAATAATTATCTTCTAATTTATCAATTTTTCTAGTTTGAACTTTTGCATATTGCATCAGTTAAAAGTGAAAGCACATTTGTAGTGTGCTATTATTTTCTTTTTTTTCTTTTTTAAAATTTCTATTAAAGATATTATTTGAGTTTTACAGTTTTCCCCCAATCTTGCTTCCCTCCCCCACCCCCACCCCACAGACAGCACTCCGTCAGTCTTCACCTCGTTTCCATGCTGTACCTCGATCCAAATTGTGTGTGATGAGAGAGAAATCACATCCTCAAAGAGAACAGAATTCTCAGAGGTAACCAGATCAAACCATAAGACATCTGGGTTTTTTTTTTTTCCGAATTAAAGGGAATAGTCCCTGCACCCCGCTCAAACTCCACAGCTCCCCATCTGGACACAGATGGCACTCTCCCCTGCAGACAGCCAAAAATTGTTCCCAATTGTTGCGCTGATGGAATGAGCAAGTCCTTCAAGGTTGAACATCACTCCCATGCCGCTGCCAAGGTGTACAGTGCCTTTCTGGTTCTGCTCATCTCACTCAGCATCAGTTCATGCAAATCCCTCCAGGTTTCCTTGAAATCCCGTCCCTCCTGATCTCCAACAGAACAACAGTATTCCATGACATACATACACCACAGCCCACCAAACCATTCCCCAACTGAAGGACACCCACCGGATCTCCAATTCTTTGCCACCACAAACAGGGCTGCTACAAATATCTATGTACAAGTAATGCTTTTACCCTTTTCCCTCATCTCTTCAGGGTGTAGACCCAGTAGTGGTATTGTTGGGTCAAAGGGTATGCACATTTTTGTTGCCCTTTGGGCATAGTTCCAAATAGCTCTCCAGAAGGGTTGGATGAGTTCACAGCTCCACCAACAGTGTAATAGTGTCCCAGATTTCCCACATCCCTTCCAACAATGATCATTATCCTTCCTGGTCATACTGGCCAATCTGAGAGGTGTGAGGTGGTACCTCAGAGAAGCTTTAATTTGCATTTCTCTAATAATTAATGATTTAGAGCATTTTTTTTCATATGGCTATGGATTGTTTTGATCTCCTCATCTGTAAATTGCCTTTGCATATCCTTTGACCATTTGTCAATTGGGGAATGGCTTTTTGTTTTAAAAATATGACTCAGTTCTCTGTATATTTTAGAAATGAGTCCTTTGTCAGAATCATTAGTTGTAAAGATTGTTTCCCAATTTACTACTTTTTTGATTACATTGGTTTTACCTGTGCAAAAACTTTTTAATTTATTGTAATCGAAATCATCTAATTGGTTTTTAGTGATGTTCTCCAACTCTTCCTTAGTCATAAACTGTTCCCCCTTTCCATAGATCTGACAGGTAGACTAGTCCTTGATCTTCTAATTTGCTTATAGTATTGTTTTTTATACCTATGTCCTGTAACCATTTGGATCTTATCTTGGTAAAGGGTGTGAGGTGTTGGTCTAATCTAAGTTTCTTCCATACTAACTTCCAATTATCCCAGCAGTTTTTATCAAAGAGGGAGTTTTTATCCCCGTGGTGGCCTGACTCTTTGGGTTTATCAAACAGCAGATTACTATAATCCTCTCCTGCTTTTACACCTAGTCTATTCCACTGGTCCACCACTCTATTTCTTAGCCAATACCAAACAGTTTTGATGACTGATGCTTTATAATATAATTTTAGATCTGGTAGTGCTAAGCCACCTTCGTTTGCATTTTTTTCATTAAGCTCCTGGCAATTCTTGACTTTTTATTTCTCCATATGAATTTACTTACAATTTTTGTGTGCTATTATTTTCAACAAGTTTATGTTGTATTGTACAGGTCACAGATTTGGATATGACAATTGACTAAGGAAAATTTTGAAACATAGGACATCTTTTGTTTTTTTTTAAAAATTATTCTTATTTATCAATTCATTTTCTATTCCTCTGAAAATAGTGTTTTAAAGGTTTGTAACATAATGAGAGTTGAAATTTTTCCTTGTTTTCTAATGATGGTCCTTTTCCAGAAGCAGAGTGATTGACTTAGACATGATCCAAATTAGAGAAGTAAGATACATGTTGTAATCATATTTTTCATCTTTAAATTCAGATATTTCTTTTTTGTCTTTGAGACTTGTTACCTTTTTGATGCATTGGGTAGCTAGATGCATTTCTGAAAAGTGAAGCTGTGCAGAAATTAATTTTTCTGCTGACAGTGAATTACAAATGAAATGAGGTCCAAGTTGGGTCAAAAGTGAGTTCAAAGGGAGAAGTGTTTTTTTTACAAACTCTCTTCCTAGTCCTGCCTCTTGTCTCTCTCATTTTATCTCATTCCCCCATACTTTCAGATTGTCTTCCACATCCTGTCTAAGATACCATGGATGAAGATCCTCTGGAATTGGGAAAAATAATTTCTTGACTCCCAACTGATCATTTCATTCTGTTATTGCCTGCCTGGAGCCTGGGTTGTATAGCTCTTAGAAATGGGAGTTCTTTAAATTGTTGGCATAGAGAGCATCATCGATTTAGAGCCAGAAGAGACCATTGAATGCAACCCCTTCATTGTTAACAGTTGAGGAAACTTAGACATAGACTTTGTGACCTGCCCAGAGTCACATAGCTAGTAAAGTTCTTTGATAGGATTTGAACTCAGATCTTCCTGACTTCAAATCTAGAACTCTGTTCATTGTGCCAAACTATCTTAAACCCAACAGCATTTTATTTTTCTGGTCTTCATTATCTTAGATGTCTCTGCTGAGTTTGACACTTTTAAAAATTGTTCCCTCCCCTTTTATGATATTTTTTCTTCCCTTGACTTCCTGGTGTTATTCTCCCAACTCTTTTAAAATTCTGATAATTTCTATAAATCTCCTTTCTTTTCCTACTGTAACTCCCCAGGTCTTTATTACTCTTTGCTATGAGTATTACAACAGCCTGCTCACAAGATTTCTTGCCTCCAGTCTAGAATGCTCCCTCAGTCCAAAAAAAAATGCCTACCATTGCATGATTAATTATTCAGATGTTCTGTTCTTGTTAATGTCTAGCCTCCTAAGCAAATATCTTTAATGAGATGATTGGACCCAGGTCTTTCTGACTCTAGGTCCAGTGCTCTGCCAGTCCCTCATTCTGCCTCCTTTCCTGGCATTCAAACTTTAGTTATTGAGAAAGATGTTGGCAATGGTTTGTTACTAAGGCAAGTAAGCAAATTTTGCTGTTGTATTGAATCAGTATTAGAGATTAAATATAAGCATGTGCTTTTCAATTTGCATGGAATTTAATTGTTTTTCTAAACGCTCCACCTACATTTTATTATTGTATCCTCTATAATAGCCCATTGGCATAGATGGTTATCATTCCCATTTTATAAATGGGTATACTGAGTCAGAGAGAGAATAAGTGACCTGTTAAGGGTCACACATTTAGTGATGGAGCCAACACTGGAACTCATGTCTTATGATACTAGGTCTTATATTCCTTTTCTTTTCTTTCGGAGGCTAGGGATAGAGACTGGGTCTGTAATTTCTTTTGGATAGAGAGATCCCAGGTGAGGAAAATCACTCTACCAATGCAATATGATACCTTCCCTGCATTTGATTATCTTAGAGAGTGGACTAGGGAACTATCATGTTAAGTGACTTAATGTGGGCTTTACCTGTATGTGTCATAGGGGGGACTTTAACCCAAATCTTCCTGATTCCAAAGTGGATATTTATCCTCTAAGCCATGATCCTCTGAGGACTATATAAAAATATTTGCATTAAGAATTATTTTAGGGGCAGCTAGG
Source organism: Macrotis lagotis (assembly GCF_037893015.1). Classification (NCBI taxonomy): domain Eukaryota; kingdom Metazoa; phylum Chordata; class Mammalia; order Peramelemorphia; family Peramelidae; genus Macrotis; species Macrotis lagotis. Next base: position 727,818,150 of record NC_133658.1, on the reverse strand, counting down.
TGGCACAGTGGATAGAGCACTGGTCCTGGAGTCAGGAGTACCTGAGTTCAAATCCAGCCTCAGACACTTAATAATTACTTAGCTGTGTGACCTTGGGCAAGCCACTAAACCCCATTTGCCTTGCAAAAACTTAAAAAAAAAGAATTATTTTTTAAAAAAAGAATTATTTAGAGCTGATGCTAACGTTCTTTTTTAATCTTAAAAATTGAAATCCATTAGCACATTTCAATGGAATTAAAAAGGGATTTACTTTTGAATGAGAGAAAGAAAATCAGATGTTAGAACAGTAGGAGAGAGAACTCAGACTTTAGGTTGTTTTTTGTGTGTGTTTGTGTGTGTGTGTGTGTGTGTGTGTGTGTGTGTGTGTATGTGTTTTCCTCATTCTCTGTGCTTGGAATTTAATGTGCAGGTCCTCCATTTCACAGTTGGATTATTGTATTAGCCCTTCTATTGAGCCCCGTGACTCAAGTCTCTCCCCACTTTCATCCATTCTGTACTTAGCCATGAAATTGATTTTCCTAACGTTAAGGTCTGACCTTGTCAACCCCCTTTTCTACCATTCAGTAAACTTCAACAACTCCCTCTCACTGCTACAATCAAATATAAAACCATCTATTTGAGGTTCAAAGTCTTTCCTACCTTTCCAGTCTTCTTATACCATACTCATTCCCACATACTCTATGTACATACATTCCATCTCTCCATTGTACATTTTCATTGGTTCACTGGAACTCTTTCTCTCCTATCTTTGCCTTCTGGCTTCCTTCAAGGTTCCAGTAAAATCCTTCTACATTTCTAAGATGCTTCAGCATTTTCTGGTTCCTTTTAGTACTAGTGTCTTTCCTCTGTTAATTATCTCCAATTTATCCTTTATTATTTGTACATACTGATTTGCATGTTGTCTTCCCCAGTAAACTGGAAGCTCCTTGAGAGCTTGGATTTCTTTTTTTGGGGGGGGGGCTTTTTTTTTTTGTATCCCCAGCACTTTAGCTTAATAAATGCTTGTTGACCAACTAACTCTTGTTTGGTAGCAGCTGAGGAAGTTTTCTGTCTCTCATATAACTTGACTTGGCTTCTCCTTCTTTGTTCTTATGCAATTCTGGCTTGCTGACTTTCTCCAGCAGGTGTACATTGGCTGCAAGGGAAAGAGAGAATCTGGTGCAGGAAGATGGAGGTGAGGTGCTACAGCAGACACAGATTAAAGATTAGTGTTGCCTGACCATCAATTCATTTGTTTGTTTGGTTTTTTGTTTGTTTGTTTGTTTGTTTTTTAGGATTTTGCAAGGCAATGGGGTTAAGTAGCTTGCCCAAGGCCACACAGCTAGGTAATTATCAAGTGTCTGAGACCGGACTTGAACCCAGGTACTCCTGACTCAGGGCTGGTGCTTTACCCACTGCACCACCTAGCCGCCCCCTCATTTGGTTTTTAATCCCTTTGTTGCCCTGGTTTATCTTCAAAGCATATAATTGTCTACCAGAAACTAAGAGAAGGAGTTTTGTATCCCGGAGTTTAAGGTACTCTTCAGATCACATTGAATTAAAATGGGAAAACATGAGGGAAAGGAGAGTCAGGCAAGAAACTAGCAGATGTATTGGGCTCTCTCTGATGTTTTTTGACATAGCTTTGAGCAACATATCTTCTAAGTAGGTCACAAGAAATAAAGTAATGCCCCATAGAACTCTCTCGTCAATAACTTTTTAAAAAAGTACTCTTTGACACTACCTCTGAAATAAGTGCCCATGACATTGACAGCAGTATGAAATCTGCTTACATGGTCAGAATGTACTCATTTTTAGGGCCACCTTTGATCTCAGAACTTCAAGATAGTCTATTTTTGCTTTTCCTGGAAAGCAGATAATCACCAAGATCCCCTTCATGTTTACAAGGAGAAAGATGAGGTGCTAATTAGCATAATCTAGTGCTTCTTTGAACTTAATTTGATTTATAAAATGAAGTATTATCAGAATAACTTGTGAAGAAAATAAAAAAAAATAGAGTTAGGAGGGGGAAAAAATTCTGTTTTTCATAATGCTCCCTGTTCTTACCTTCCTTGGTCTTCCTATCTCCTGGCAATACCAGAAGAGTTCTTAAATTCTAATGTCAAACACTGGTCCCAGTTTAGTCATAAAAATTTCATTAGTTTCAAAAGTTAGATGTGTTAGGATTTTAGGGTGATCTTAGTTAAAATTATAAGGAGAAACCCTTATTTTCATTTTATGCTCTCATTCATATGTTAAGCTTAGTTCTTCAACTTGCCAAAGATCCAGATTCCTTAGTTCCTTAGAATTCAAAGTGAACATAGGGAAAAGTGAAATTTATTTTTTAAATTTAGTTTGGCACAATTCCATAATCTTTACAACTTCCTTGTGTGTTTAGTTATGTTCTACTCTTTGTGACCTCATATGGGGTTTATTTGGTAAAGATACTGAAATGGTTTGCCATTTCCTTCTCCAGCTCATTTTATAGATGAGGAAACTGAGGCCAAGAGGGTTAAGTGACTTGCCCAGTGTCATAAGTGTCTGAGACCAAATTTGAATTCAGATCTTCCTGACCCCAGGACCACACTCTGTATTCATCATGCCTCTTAGTTTCCTTATAATGTTCCTAGTCAGTGCCTAAAGTAATAAGAGCTTTGTGAAATGTAATTGAATTGTATTTTATATTTGTTTTTGCATAGTCTTATTCCAAAGGAGCCCTGAAGAAGACAATGTTACACATGAAATGTGCTTTTTTGTAACTGTTGTATATTATAAATGATCTATTAAATGATGCATTTATTTTCCCTAATATATACTTTCCCATATTTGCAAATTGCTTACCCGAGAACCTTAATAGAGATTTTACTTGAGGTGATGCTGAGATGGATTTGTGTTCAATTGTATAGGCTACTCTTAAAATATACTCTATTCTCTGAGAATTTGTAGATTTTATTTATATTAAGGAAGTGTAAGGGTAGAGCTCATTAAATAATTATGTTGGCATAGCAACATTAATCTTGTACAACCATTTGTCCTTACAGGACCAAAAGTTTTCTGTTTTTGTTTTCTCTAACCAAGAGAAAAATATCTGCGTTTGATTTTATAAAAGGTATTAGAAAATACTTTAGGACATTAGAGAGCACTACACAGGGCTATCATGATAAAGATATTAACAAGTATTATATAGCTTTGATATGACACTAATATCACTATTTTAGATTTTTAGACAGTTTATAAATTTAATGAACATGATGTTTTATGATCAGAGCAAAATAAACAAGGAAAAAAGAAAAGAACAGTTTTGTTTAATTCCTTCTTTGAATTTTAATCCATGTTGATGTCAATCTGTAATAAGTAAAAGTCATTTTTGGAAGGCTATTTCAGTTAATGGCCTTTGTATTTTTAGGCAGAAGCAATGTACTTGACTAAGTTAAGCCTTTTTTAAGTAAGGGATTATTATCTCTATTATTTCATTGTGAAGGGAAATGTTTGGAGAATTCGTTTGTATTGTTAGCCAATTTTCAATTATTTATATAACTCACTATCAAAGAATTGCATCATTAAACAAATGATAACAAAATATGCTTGTATGAGGTTTTGCTAAGTGATTTTTGAAGCCCACTCTTGAGAAAGATCATTGTTTTGCCTCCTTTGAGCCTATATTCTTGAGAAACCTCCAGGTATTTTTTGTGCTGAGACTTTTTTCTTTTGTGACTAACTTGACCTGCCTGAGAGTGAAGCAAGGGTGAATGTTGATTATAAGATGATGAATCTCTGTCTATTAAATTAAGAAAATTATATTTCCCTTTTTAAGATAAAAATATAAGTCAGAGAACTTGAAGTATCTTAATTACAAAGTTGACCCTTGAAAAATCTTGCCAAAGAACAAAATAAATGAGAAACAAATATTTGATTAGCTAAGTATATAAATGCTTCAAATTGGCAGAGCATCCCAATATCTGAAAAACTGACTTGAAGTAATTTGAGGTGATAAACAAAGTTATTCACATTGCAATATATTTTTCTATATAACTTGTATATTTAATAACCATTTTTATGATACTTTTTTTTTCTTTTAGGTTTTTGCAAGGCAATGTGGCTTGCCCAAGGCCACACAGCTTGGTAATTATTAAGTGTCTGAGGCCAGATTTGAACTCAGGTACTCCTGACTCTAGGGCAGTGCTCTTTCTACTGTGCCACTTAGCCGTCCCTATGATACCTTTTTGAGTATAATCTGATACCATGAAAATGGCTAAAAAATAAGTGTGAGTAAACAGTCTATAAAAAGATGTTAGATGGTTGGATAGAGAATTTGACCTGGAGTTTGGAAGACTCGAATTCAAATACAATCTCAGACATTTACTAGCTGTGTGACCCCTGAGTAAGACACTTTAATTTAATTTTCCATGATCCACTGGAGACAAACCCTCCAAGAAATCCCCATAGATAGTATTGTTGTGATATTGTCCAAGGTGTTAGGAAAAGTTAGACATGACAGAACTACTGAAGAAGAAGAAGGAGAAGGAGGAGGAGGAAGAGGAGGAAGAAGAGGAAGAAGACAACAAAAACAAAAACAACCTCCATCCTCTATCAGATACTGACCCCAAAATTGAAGTTATCAGATCCAGTATTGGCTGGGCATCCCTCCCTTCTTAAAACTTAAATTCTGGTTTACATTTTGCTACTATCTTCATCTTAGTGTCAGTTTCCCCCTTTGTGTTTTCTTTTTGTAAAATAAAGTAGTTACTTCTACCCATCTGCCTGGGAGTCAGTGAGCAGAATGACATGCTAGTCTTTTAAAGCAGGTTGAAAGAAATTTAGAGTTCCATTCTCCCTTAGCCCCCTTCCCTTTCCTTCTGCCTTCTTCCCTTCCCCAAAGTCAGTCTTCAATACAGCTCTACAACACTTTAAGCACTTTCCTTCCCCTTCCTCACACTAGTCTACTCAGGGATGTGCTGGATTTGGGCTCTTCAGTATGCAAAACTCCCCATGAAAGTCAACCAAATAGATTCCCAGTTGTATCAAAAACAGTTTTACTAACCCTTAATTTAAAAAGAAAATCATATACTACAGTGGAAAGTACATTGCATTTGGTATCAAAGGAACTGGTTCAAATCCTGCCCCAATTTACTATCTATGTGATGTGGGGAAGGGCAGGTGATTCCCCTAACCCTCAGTTTAGTCATCTGTAAAATAAGAAGTGGCTAGGTCTCTTCCAGGTGATGGACAAATCATATAACTTTTTTCAATCTTAGTTTCGTTAACCATAAAAAAGGGACTTTTATTATATTACTGATCCCTGAAATTCCACAAATAAAGATTATTTTGGCTAAAGTCTTCCTGACTGTTAAAATGCAAATTAACTTGACAGTGGTGATAACCTTAATACAGTATACAATTGTCCCAGGGAATGAAGTTAAGAAAGAGAAAGGGATTAAGCATTTATGTAGCTCCTGCTACATTTTAGGCATTGTGTCAAGTGCTTTACAAATATTACTTCATTTGATCCTCACAACAACTCTCTAAAGTATATCCTCATTTTACAGTCAAGGAAACTGAGGTAAAGAGAGGTTAGACTTAACCAGGGTCACACAACTAGTAAGTCAGATTTGAATTCAAGTCTTCCTGAATCCAGGCCTAGAACTTTATCCATTGCCTTTTTTTTTTGCTGATCATGCTTCTTAATCTAAGACTATAACTCTAAGGCTCTGTTCTGGGTCCTGTTTCTTTTTCTACCCTCTCATTTGATCATCATCTCCTAGATACATTAATCTGGCCATCATCAGCGGAAAGTATTATATATTTATGTATTAACCTTAGTCTCTCTCTCTCTCTCTCTCTCTCTCTCTCTCTCTCTCTGAGTTTCAGGCCTATATTACCAACTGCCATCAAATGGAATGACCTTAGCCATTTCCATCTCAGCTTGTCTAAAACAGAACTCTTGCCATCTTAAACCCAAACCTTTTTTGAATTTAAAACATCTTTTCAGTCTCTCAACTGTTACTAAATTCTCAACATTTTTATTTTCCTCAACACCTTACTGTCTTCTTACTTCTTATATATAATTAAATGCCTTCACAGAATTTCTAGCATATATTCCCTTCTCACTATTCACATAACCATACAACCAATACTTTATTTCAGACATTCATTACTTTTGCATGGATTATTGCAGTAACCTAATTTATTGGTTCCCTTGCCTTAAGTCTCTCTCTATTCCAGTCCATCCAAAATACGCTGCCAAAATAATTCTTCCTAAAAGCAATACTGATACTCAATAATATCAGTGGTTTCCTATTGCCTCTAAGATTTATCTTAAATGTATGTTTTTTTCCTCCCTCCTTTCATTTTTATTCTCTATCTTTTAGAAAAATAGCAACATATTTCTTGTAAGCAACATCTTGGGACTTTTCTTATTCAATCTGTCACTTTTCTTAAAAAAATCAGGGATTTCTAATTCATTTAAATATAAAGTTATGAGAGGTTTATCTTTTTTTTTCCATTTGTCTCTAATATTGTCTTTTACTTTTAAATTAGGGTTTACCACCCCTTCCCTTCCTTGATAAATACAGTTCTGTCTCAGTTCTTTTAGTTTACTCTATTTTAGAACCAAGCCTTTTTTTTGCCTTGGAATTCAAATTTTTTTCCTCTTTTTTTAATTTTTAAATTTTTTTGTTTTACAATTTTTTCCCCAACTTTGCTTCCCTCCCTTTACCCCCCACAGAAGGCAATCTGTTAGTCTTTACATTGTTTTCATGCTATACATTGATCAAAATTGAATGTGTTGAGAAAAAATCATATCCTTAAGGAAAGAATATAAGAGCAAAATTACATAATACACAAGATAACTTTTTTTTTAAGTTAAAGGAAATAGACTTTGGTCTTTGTTTAAACTCCACAATTCTTTCTCTGGATTCAGATGATATTCTCCATTGCAGATACCCTAAAATTGTCTCTGATTGTTGCACTAATGAAATGAGCAAGTCCATTAAGATTGATCATCACCTCCATGTTGCTGTTAGGGTGTACAATGTTCTGGTTCTGCTCATCTCACTCAGCATCAGTTCATGCAAATTTTTCCAGGCTTGCTGAATTCCCATCCCTCCTGGTTTCTAATAGAACAAAAGTGTTCTATAACGTACACATATACCACAGTTTGTTCAGCTATTCCCCAATTGATGGACATTTAATTAATTTCCAATTTTTTGCCACCACAAACAGAGCTGCTATGAATATTTTTGTTCAAGTGATGTTTTTACCCTTTTCCATGATCTCTTTAGGGTATAGACCCAGTAGTGGTATTGCTGGATCAAAGGGTATGCACATTTTTGTTGCCCTTTGGGCATAATTCCAAATTGCTCTCCAGAAAGGTTGGATGAGTTCGCATCTCCACCAACAAGGTATTAGTGTCCCAGATTTGCCACATCCCTTCCAACATTGATCATTGTCCTTTCTGGTCATATTGGCCAGTCTGAGAGGTGTGAAGTGGTACCTCATAAATAAAGCTAACCTCTTTTTTACCAGCTCTCTTCTTCCCTTTACTTTCAAGCTACCCCCTCTTCCTTTTTTGTTACCATTCCTTTTTCTAATTTTGAAGTTTTTTTAATTAGTTTATTTTTCTTTCTCTATTTTTTAAAAAGCCCCTCACACCTCATTCTCAGTCTTCCTTTCTAAGTACATTATACTGTATACCCCATTTTTCATCTTATACCTTTGCACAGCCAGTCCCCTGTGCCTGGAGGGCCCTTTTTCCTCATCAATCCTGTCTCTGCCTTAAAAATTCTTTTTTCCTTTGGGTTTCAGCTCAAGCTCCATCTTCTGTGTAAAATCATTTCTTGACACCAAGTGCCAGTGTGCTCCCTTTCAAAATGACTTGGGAAGAGGGAGTGAGGCTAACAACTTTGCTCAGCTCTGCCTCACTTACGTCATCACCCATGATGTCATTGATCCTCTTCCACAATAAGGGAGCAAATAACAATACCACAACATCATGTATTTGGTTTTATACACACATACACACACACACACACACGTGTGTGTGTATGTATGTATATACCCTTCTCCAAATAGGATATAAACTTCTAATAGAGAGAAACTCATTTTTTTCTTTGTATTCCCAGACATTAGTGGTAGTCCCTTACTAAAATTGGTTCTTGATAAATTCCTATTGCTCAATTAGTAATTTTCTGCATCTTAATATAAGCAATGGTTTTATCTGATTATTCTCTTAAACTGAAATTTGCTATGGTAAATATTCAACTGCACATAAATCTACCTACATCTCCCTACTACATCCAAGTGGAATACAGAGGTGTTGGCAGGAGGGGAATTGGGCAGTAGGAGGAAAAATGGAATAGAAAGGACATGAGAGGGACAGAAGAAAAGATTTGCTTTTACTCAGTAACTGAGATCTGCTTTATTGCTTTGGCTTTGTAGAAATGCTTGCTTTCTATCAGGATAAAGTAGAACTATATACAAAGTACCTACAGTGCTTCTGGGAATTTCAGGTGTTATTTGTTCCCTTTACCTGCCAACTGAATCCTCATTTGGCTTCCTTTTTTTCCAAAGTATTTTACATAAGTTGAATGTCTTCATCATGTTTCTTTTTAATGCAAAGCCTAGATGTCTCTCTAGGGGTATCTCTCTCTATTTATGGGCTCTGACTCAAACTTTTATCATTCTAAATGGGGGATAATTTTTAATTCATTCCTTCCCCTGGCTCTGGCATCACTCTGCTAAGGACATTTTTAACTCTCCTCTCCTTGCCTATTAGCTGCAACTGGGTTGCCTTGCTAACCCCAGTCCCAGAGGACTGGAAGCTTTCTCCAGGTTGAGAACCATTGAATACCATGTTTTGGCAGGGTTTGTGAAAGCTTGGATATTATTGTTTGAAGAATTCTTGTTCAATTAAGAAGTCATTGAAGTAAAGGTTTCCCACACGGGAATATTTTGCGTGATTATTTGAGTGTGGATGTATAGGGTATCCCAAAGTCTTAGTGTAACTTTGGTAGCTTAAATATGTATATGCTTAATTGTATTATGTAAATTTAGTGGTAAACTTGTTTTGTATGTGTGATTTAAATTTTTTTTTTGACTTAGGAGCCAAAGTATGTTGACTCACATCAGTGAATAATTTTAGGTTCAGAGATGAAGAAAAACAGAAGTGTCTGTCTGCAGCAGTGCAGTTGCTTAAATGCCAAGTTGTTCACCGGTTTAAAAAAAAAAAACCCAGAACGTAGAGAGCAAGAGTGTATCATAGTAAATAATAGTGGTGTTGCAGTTTTTTTAAGTTTAATGCTGATGAATGTGAAAATGTTTTAATTGCTATTATGAAAAATGTGCATGTGTGGTTTTTTTCTCCTCAGCTTCTGTTGTGGCTGCTGAAGATGTAAAGAAAGATATCAAGAATTCACAGGTACTAATTCTATTTGTGAAAATATTCTTTTTTTGTGTGAAATTCTTTACAGAACATAAGATGAGGATGCTTTTTTCCCCTTAGACTAGTGTAAAAAGGAGATTAGAAAACTTAAGAAGTAAGGAAGGATCATTTGAGATGCATTCAGTTTCAAGTATCTCATTTTGCAGATGAGAAAACTGAGGACTAGGGGTAAAGGCTTGTCCTGGTCACCTAGTTAAAACTAGTGCCCTGGCTAGGGTCTGAACTCAATCCAGTAAACTTTTTCCTTTAACACACTTTCATCTATTTACCTTTTGGTAACTGTTACATTTATTTTTTTTTTAATTATAGTCTTTATGGACTTAGTAAATGTTTGTTGAAGGTAGCTAAGGTGGTGCTGGCCTAGAGTCAGAAAGATTCATTTTTCTGAGTTCAAATCTGGCTTTAGACACTTACTAGCTGTGTAACTGGAAAGGTCACTTAATCTTGCTTGCCTCAGTTTCCTTTTCTGTAAAATGAACTGGAAAAGGAAATGCCAAATTGCTCCAGTCAGTACATTAGCTAAGAAAACCCTAAATGGGGTTATGAAGAGTCAGACACCACTGAAATGACTGCACAATGTAATGTTTGTTGAATTTGAACCCTTGGCAGCACTTTTTTTTTTAGGTTTTTTTTTTTTGCAAAGCAAATGGGGTTAAGTGGCTTGCCCAAGGCCACACAGCTAGGTCCGCCCCTCAGTACTTTTAATATACACAGATATGCTTCTCTTAAAATGTTTCTTTCCATAAGAACATCTTCAAGTATGAAATTTATTATAAGAAATAGTTGATTCAGGGGCAGCTAGGTGGCACAGTGGATAGAGAACTGGCTCTGGAGTCAGGAGTACCTGAGTTCAAATCTGGCCTTAGACACTTAATAATTACCTAGCTGTGTGGCCTTGGGCAAGCCACTTAACCCCATTGTCTTGCAAAAATTAAAAAAAAAAAGTTGATTCTACAAATCCAGGAATTTTAGAAATTTGATTATAATTTTGATACTATATTAAACACATAAACTACTGTCCTCTCATTTAATTTTTTCAACCAATAAAATATAGAGCTACTATATTGCAGGGGCTTCCTGTAAGTCTTCAGCAGCTTCCATTTTAAAGATGACAGTGTGAGAGTGTGTTTCAGATGAGGGGGAGCTGCAGAAAATCAAAGAATTATTATGTTAGTCTCACTAAGTTAGAAATGGAATATCTTAGACTATACAGAAACATGTTGAAAAACCAATCCAAACCCAAGAAGAGGTGATTACACTCTTATTGATTAAATTGCATTGATTTTGCTGATTAATTTGCCCTTTGATCACTGTTTAAAATTCTTACAGTGCTATGGATACGTGAATTTGCTAATAATTTTCACATGAGGGCATTGTGATGTATCAATTTAGTAAATCAATTTAGGAAAAGAATTTTTTTTAAGACATGGTTTGCTTTGTCATTAATTAAAGTATAATTGACTTTTTTTCTTTTTTGAGAGTAGTTCTCCTTAACTCTCCCAGACTGGAACCACTTCTGTGCTCAGTTTCTTACTTATCTGTGTGGAAGTTTTGACATATTTGGTTTTTCTTATTTGTGCTGTTTGCCCTTCCTTAAGCAGCCTAGAGGTCCTCTGGTTTTGGTTGTTGCTTAGTTGTTGTTCAGTTCAGTCTGACTCTTCATGATTCCATTTGGGATTTTCCTGGTAAAGATATTGATCAGAACAGTGAATAGCTCTGGAGCCAGGAGGACCTGAGTTCAAATGCCGACTCAGAGTGTAGCCTTGGGCTAGTTACTTTAACCCCATTGCCTTGCATAAAAAAAAAAAAAAAGATATGGATCAGAGTCGTTTGCCATTTCCTTGTCCAGCTCATTTTACAGAAAAGGAAACTGAGACAAACTGAGAAAAGTGATTTGCCCTGGCAGGTTCACACAGCTAAGACACTGAGTCCAGAGTTGAACTTGAACAGAGTTTGAAGGCGCATCTTCCTGTCTCCCGGCTCAGTACTCCACTGTAGCGCCTAACTTCTTTCTGGGGCTCACCATATTGTTGCTAGACTCTGTCCTAGGGCTACTCAGAGTTAGCCTCATGCAGCTCAGGATTTCCAAACTCAAGTTTCTGGCTCCACCAGCCTCAACCTCCCCTAGCTGCAGTGATTATAGGAGTACACCATTCTACCTAACTGATTCTTGAGTTAAAAGGATTTTTAATGGAATGTTTCTTAGTAACCCCAGTGTTATATCCTTTTCAAACTGAATAGAGTATAAATCTCTCAAGAAATTCTGCACTGCTATAATTAAATGCAGTCTTCAAATTACTTTAGTAATAATGAGACTTATTTATTATGGATTTAAAAATGCTACCAAGGTTCAATATCAGGGAATTAAAATGTCATTTAGTGAATTTGGAGATTAGCTTTACATATGTTCACTGGTGGGTTTCAACTGATCTTTAATTTCAAATCAGGACATTATGTTTCCTTCCACTTTAATATATAACATTTTCCTATATTTTCATAGCAATTTTTCATTCAAAGATATTAATTCATTTTAAAAGGATTGTTCATTCAAACTGAGGGCCTTTAAGGTGGTTTTTAGATTCTAGCATGTGACCCTGGGCAAGTCATTTAACCCTGATTGCCCTAGTTTTTCTATCTTTAAATAAACTGGAGAAGGAAATGGCAAACCATTCCAGTGTCTTTGCTGGAAGTTATGAAGAGTTGGACGTGACTGAACAACAAATGGTAAAAATCTTAACTTTCTGGTAGAAGAAAGACTGCATGCTTGCAGTTCGTCCACTATGCCTGAGGTGACCATGATGCCCCACTGGTTCTCTGGATTCCCAGCCTGTTGCTCATCTTGACCTTTATCATTTACTAAATCTTTCTAACTGTTTAAATGTGTGGATTTTTGCTGTATTATTTCTCATTATTACTTTTTTATTAAAAATTTTTTTTATAAAGCAACAGTTAAATGACATGCCCAAGGTCATAAAGCTAAGGCAGTATTAAGTGTCTGAAACCGAATTTGAACTCAGGTCCTCCTGAGTCCAGGGTTGGTGCTCAAACCACTGTGCTACCCAACTGCCCCCTCCCATTAGTACTTAAATGAACCTTTGCTTCAGGTTGTTGACCTGGTTACTGTCTCTCAACTCTGTCCATAAGCCTATATACTTTTCCTTTTCTCTGCACTTGTGGCTATGCTTCACCTCTTCTGATCCCCGTTTTTCATCCCATGTCCATAACTAACTTGATATTACAGAGTTGGTTAAATTTTCTTGTGATGAGAAAGGATGTGTACTGAGTTCTCTATCAAAATCAAGTAAAGAAGAAATCAGAGAGAATTCAGATCTTCTGGACATTTTTTGTTTTTATAGTGGCAAACAAATGTTTTTTTAATCTGAAATAAATGCAAGCATCTGAATAATTTGTTCAATTATTTGTTCAAATTATCAATAATTTGTTCAAATTCCCAATTTTATTTTAGTGCTAATGACTGAGGAGAGGAGTTAGGTTCCTCTACCTCCCTTCTCAAAGAGCATTCAGATATAATACTTGATGGTTTTGATAAATAATGTTGTCTTTTGATGAATTTCTAAGCTAAATAACACAGGGATGCATGTGGGCTTTGATGTTCCAGATGGCCATATATGCCTTCTCTTAACACAAAAGCCCCAGACCTCAAAACCTATCTAATGGACTTAGGCTTTTTCCACCAGGAGAAGAAATCATGTGTAGTATAGTTACATTATTAATATACCCTCTGTGAAGTTGAAAAAATACAACTGACCCATAAAAACCTGACAGTACCTACCTTTGTGATTGATATCAATAGTCAGGATAGGAAACATAACTGCAGCTGAGATAATAAAATGAATCATGTGTTTCTTCTTAGGAAGAACTGAACCTTTTCCTGGAGAAGCCAGAAACTGAATTTTTAATGTTCTGTCAATTTGTCTGTTTAGTATTATTTTCTCTCTAAGAAGGAAAAATACTTGGAATCTTTGATTCCATTCCATTTTACCTAATTAATCCATCAATTGAAATTTGGATATGGAGAGGAGGACGATATGAATTAAACCTTTAAAATTTTTGAGTTCTAGTACTTTAAAAAATTAATATTTTTTTAATTGATGAGTTTTACTTTTGTATTTAGTTGTATTTGGTGCAAAGTTCATTTGAATTTGGTTTAAATACCCAATATCCTGATATTCAACACAGGATGGTCAAACTAACCTTCTAAGCTATTCCAGCCAGAAACGTCAAAGACATTTCTCCCTTTTCAACCTTATAGTAGTGAGATGCTATATGATATACATATATATATATTTGTATATCACTTTCAACATACTCTCAAAGTAGTTTCACATCTGTTATCATGTATTATCCTCAATATTTCTGGTGTATAGATTGAACAAACCACACTGAATTGGTAGAAAGGAGACTTGGAGTCTGCACTTGACTCTGTCACTAATTGGTTATGTGATCTTAGGCACTCACATCTATGGGTTTTCTAATCTATAAATGAGGATAGATAATCTCTAAATTTCCTCTCTGTTCTAAAGTTCAGTGATTCCATAATCCCTATTTTGTGAAAGTTCCTTAAAAATCAACAAAAATTTAAATATCTGTTGTTTATGTAGTCATATGTGAAATAAAAATTAAATAACTCCTCTCCTCAAATAATATTATTGGGGGGTACAGCATACACTTTGTATAAATAATATGTAAAAGGAATGTAGGTGGAAATATGTAATCATTTTTACTTAGTGTAAAATATATAAAATGAATCTTAGCTTATGGAGGGGACCAGCATTTGTTGGGGGTAGGAAGGGAAGGGAAATCAGGAAGGGCTTCATGTGGATGGTGTTTTTTCACCTTGAGTCATAAAGGTAAAAGGAGATTCTACAAAGTGAAGGAAATTAAGGACTGTATTTCAACATGGTGGAAGGCTAGTGCAAAGGCAGAAAAATGGGAGATGCCACAGAGGAGGAAAAGCAGATCAGTTTGATTATACCATAGAATATTGGAATGGGATCTTAAAGTGGTGTGTTTGGCCTAGATTGAGAAGGATGCCAAAAGCCAAATAGGAAATGATATTGTATTGCAGAGGCAATTGGGAATTTTTGGAATTCATTGAATAGGGGAGTCAAATAGTCAAATCCTGTACTGAGCATCTATGGGACAAACATATAGGAGTGGTGAGCTTGCAAGAGGTGATGATGCCCTGAACTAGGTGTGTGGCCATGTGAACAGTGAGGAATCAGATGAGAGAGACTTTTATGAAGGTAGAAAATAACTAGATTTGACAAATGTTGGTGACATGAGAGTCTGATGAGTGGAAGATAATGTTGAATTTTGTGAGACTGGAAGAAGGATGGTGCCCTTGAAAGAAACCAGGATGTTTTGAAGAAAGGTAAATTGGAAGGATTGGAAAGAAAATGAGTTTGTTAAATTTGAGATATCTATGGGACATGCACTTTGAAGTATTCAATAGATAGTTGGTGGTGCAAGATTAGAATTGAGGAGAGACTAAGGTTGGTTATATAAATCTGGGAGTTATTTGCACAGAGATGTATTTAAATCCAAAGGATAATGAAGTTACCAAGTGAAAGTCTAGAGATAAAAGAGAAGGCCAAAGACAGAGTCTTGGAGTTGGTGGACTGGATATAGGTGGTGATTAGACAAAGCTTGACTGAGAAGGAGCAGTCAGAAGAACTAGAAATGAATAGTATCACTAAAATCTAGAGAAGAAAGATACTGACTGATATCAAAAGAAGAAGAGAGCTTAAAAAGGGATGCAGAATGAGAAAGGCAGTTCACCTCACACTCAGCAACTGGGCAGAGATGCTGAAGAGGGGAATGAATGGTCAATTTTGGAAATATGTTGGAAAAATGGGCATACTGTTGTAAGAGCTGGGATTTAGACCAAGCATTCTGGAAAACAATTTGGAATTATACAAAGAATGTGCCATCTCATTATCAGAGACTGAAGGAAAATGAGAGAGTGGAGGATGACACAGACTTTTGGGATGAAGGGGAGGAGTGCTTCCATTTTCTCAAGAAGAGGAGCATTAGCTGAGAGAATTGTGTAAAGATATGTGGAACATTTAAGAAGGGAAGTTTTGGATTAACCCCTGGGCTAGAGAATCAATTAAGGAGAAGTAAAAAATTGCTTTGTTATAGTGAGTGCCAAGTTAAGGTTAGATAATATAAATTAATACTTTAACCCTTTAGGTCTCTTGCCTAACTTCATTAGCTCTTCATTGCCTTTGGAAAAATATCCAAACTCTTAGTCTGATATTTAAGGCCTTCTTTCATATGACTGCAAAACTATACAACTTTATCCCCTATTAATTCACCTATCTTTTGAGAAAATCTTATAATTGTAAGGGACTTTAGAGGTTGGCCAATTCAATTTGTAACTAAAACATGAATTCTTCTTTGCAGACACCTGACTCGGTGCTGTAGTGTACTGTACTAGTTCATATTCCCCAAGTATGTTAGACTTGGTATAGTGAAATGGCTACCACTAATATGGTGATCAGGAATCCTTTTCCTAGACTTGACTTTGCCATAATCTCACCATGTGACCTTGGGCAAGTCACTTAATGGACTTCTTACTCTTAAGCATCTCCATTCAGTGCCTTTTCCCCTGCCTAAAATGTCATTTCCCCTATATCCCCATCTGTCAGTGTTCTGCCCCTCCTTCAAGTTTTCACCCAAATACTTTCTCCTTTTGAACAGATGTGAGCCATCTCATAGGAATCTCCATAAAAGTAATTTAAAATTTTTTTTTGTTGCACCTATCACAGTAGTCTAACTTTACAAATAGCTATTTGTACTCCTGTCTCAGCCCCCACACAAAATGCTCGGCACTCTAGTATTCAGCTTTGTACCAGCCCCCATCCTCAGTCACTCACAAATCTCATTTCAGAAAATAAACTTAAGAAAGGTGTTTGCTTCCTCATTACTAGATTGTGTTTTTCTTCCTAAATGATCACTTGTTTGCCAAGCTAAATGGACAAATCTCAGTTTTGTCAGTGACATCAATAAATGTAGTCTTGGTTAAAAAAAAATTGAACACAAAAGTGAACTGCATAAATCATTTGCTGGGGGTCTAGTTACCACATATGTAAACATAAATTGAACTCAGAATAGGAGGTTGGAGCTTGAGACTTGGAGTTAGAAAGACCTGAATTTGAATCCTGCCTCAAACACTTAGTAGCAGAATGACCTGGGACAAGACAGTTAACTTCACTTTCCTTCTCTGAAAAATGGGCATAATAATACTTGTTCTAAGGATCAAATGAGTCAGCATATGTAAAGTACTTTGCTGATCTTAAAATCTATATAAATGCCAGCTGTTATTATTATCATGATGATGATGACAATGTGGCAAAAGTAGATTAGAAAAAAAAATTTCACCAAATATACTACCAAATAGTCAATAGCAGGGCAGCTAGGTAGCGCAGTGGATAGAGCACTGGCCCTGGAGTCAGGAGTACCTGAGTTCAAATTCAGCCTCAGACACTTAATAATTACCTAGCTGTGCGGCCTTGGGCAAGCCACTTAACCCCATTGCCTTGCAAAAAATCTGAAAAAAACCCCCAAATAATCAATAGAGACTTGTTCTCAGCCTCAGGAAATCATAAAAAATATTAATTATGATTATTACTTATTGTTACTAATTATTATTATTATATATTACAATACATTATTATTACAAATAAGTAAAAAATAAAAATTATAAGTAATTATAGCTGACATTTACATAGTACTTACTATATGTCAGATACTGTGTTAAAAACTTTAGAAATATTTTTTCATTTGATCTTCACAACAACCTAGGAAGTAGGTGTTATTATTCCTAATTTACAGATGAGTAAACTGAGGCAAACAGAGGTCTTGCCCAAGGTTACACAGCTAGGGTGTTGTCTGAGGCAGGATTTGAATCAGGTCCAGGACTCTAATCACTCTGCTATCTAATCACCCAGGCAGACCCAGGTTGAAGGGCTGCTTTTTGACATATCCTGGCTACCATGACTTGGAACAAGTCACTTAATCTTCCAGAGTCCCAATGAACTCTCCAAGAATTTAAATTTCAAAGCAGGTGCCAATTTATATTGGTAAAAGAAATTATCCTACTGGGAATTCTTCATATCACTGAAATCACAATTGTGTTGAAAAAAACTTTCAGTGTAAAACCAACAATTCTAGTTGTTGGCACTTTGTACTTTGTTCACAAACAACAGTATTTGTTTGCATTCATACAAGACTTTAATGTTTTACAAACATTTCATTTAATCATCATAAAAATCCTGTGAGGTAGGAACATTGTCCCAATATTACCTATGAGGTAGGATTATTATTCCCATTTTAAAGACAAAGAAACTAAGGCTCCATGAGGTTAAATGATTTGCCCAAACATATATATATGTCTTGTAAGCGACAGACTTTGAGATGGGTTATATTCATGCTACTTCCAAAACATTTCTTAACCTGGCTGATATATTACAACCAAACTGGTGATTAAGATTATATAATTTAGGATTTGAAAGATTGATTAAGATCATATCATTCACCACATCATTTTACAAATGTGAAAACAGATCCAGAAGGCAAGTCATTTTTCAGAATCTGAGTTGGAAATAGTCTCATAGTTTATCTCTGAACTGGAATACCTTCTGTAAGATCCCTTAATAATTCCTTGTCACTTCCAAGATAAAATCCAAACTCCTCTGGCATTCAAAACCCTTCATAACTCACTGACCTGTTCCCTTTCTTTAACTCCCTCCTTTCCACCCCTCATTTACTTTGGGATTCAGTGACACCAGACTTTTTGATATTTTTCAGATCAGATGTTTTATCTCCAGCTCCTGGCTCTTTCCAAATTCATTTCACCTAAAGTTTTAAGAAGCATACTATATATGACTTCATCCAGGTCATGGATAAAGATGTCCAGGGTCAAGAATCCTGGGTCACTTCCCTACCCTACAGACCTCCATCCAAGTTGATTTATTGTTATTGTTCAGTAATTTCTTTATAACCCCTTTTGGGGTCATCTTGGCAAAGATGTTGGAGTGGTTTGCCATTTCCTTTGCCATATCATTTTATAAATTAAAGAACCTGAGGCAAATAGGGTTAAGTGACTTGCCCAAGCTAGTAAGTGTCTGAGGCTGACTTCAAACTCTCCAGTCCCAGTGCTCTATCCACTGAGCCTCCTAGCTGCCCCTCCAAACTGATAGCAGCTATTTAGTGATTTCCAACTAGTCCCTTTCTTGTCATCTTGCCTATAGAATATGAAGCTTTGTTTTATACTTTTCTAATATTGGTATCTGTCTATCTAATTATCTTGTATCATTTTATAATTGTAGTATGCCCCAATTTACCAGTCTAGTTATACTGAAAATGAAAATTACATTTGTCTAGCACAAGTCATTCTTGTTGAGGTGGCATGACCTGAGAATGAAGTGAGCATCATTGGGACCCCATCTTTATAGGGAGGTACTGGACATCAAGCTACTAGTTAAGATATTTGGAACTTCAGGGTACATAGGCAGTTGGTGAAGAAAGAAAGAAGTCCAGAGAACAAGAGGAAGTGGAAGTGAAGGAAGGGAGTGTGGCTGGGTCCTGTCTTAAAGTGGCAGTTCCTTTGATTAAGAATCTTCATTTTATTTTATGATTACCTTAATCATATTGCCTACAAAGGATGATAAAATATATAAAAATTAAAAGAATTCATCATCATCATGAGAAATATACCACTGAATTCTTTCTAAGTTTTTTCTTCATGAGTTACTCCCTTTCCATCTCATTTTTGGGCCAGATCTTTTTTGTGAGTGAGAAAAGGGGAACATTGCCAAACTCTCCTGTTCAAGTTCATAATCAGAATGTCTATACATAGAGCTGTGATGTTTGATTACAGTTGTTTATTCCATGTATTACCATATCATATTTTTACATGTGATGGGTCTTTAATTTCTTTTTTTTTAAACACAGAATTTCAGGAAAAGCGGAATGTCAAGTAAAAATGACTTAGGTAAGTAACTGGAAAAGTTTGTGTTTATGCTTGTCTACTTGAATATTTTAATCTTTTAAGTTCCAGTAGAGTATGAGTTGTTACCTTTTGATTTTATTGATAGGTAAATACTTTTTAATATAGTATCACAAATCTAGCTCCTTGACTCCATTTTTATTAATAACTAAGATGAAATTTGTGGAAAAACAGAGGCAACAAAAAGCTAGGAAGATTCTCTGGAATTGGATTTAAGTGTGGGGGGCATAGATTCATAGGAGCTGCAAGCAGACTTTAAATAGTTTAGGTTAGTCTAAATGAGACAAATATCTTCATTTTATTGAAGAGAAAACTGAGGTTGAGAGAAGTTAAATAATTTGCCCAAGGTCACACAGTTGAAGGTAGAATATGACCCCAATTCTTCCTGAATGCAAGTCCAGTTGCCCAGTACTGATGATGTCTCTCACTGCAGATCTAGAAACAGTGACATCAAACAAATAATACAGTATTCTCATGTATGAAGAGAGCAATGTGCTATTTCAGAGTTATTTCCTTTTATGAGCACAACTGTCATGAACAAAGGACAAATAGAATGCCCATTTTACAGAGGAGAAGCATGGCTGGTCTGTTTGCTAAGATGATTAGGCTTTGTTGAATGGAAGCTGATGCACTTGAAGCAATGAATCTGAGAGAACATTTTGGTTTTAACTTTTAGAAAAATCAAATTAAAAAAGAGCACTCATGTAGATTTATATATTTTAATGCAAAGATAACATATTAGGTAAATACATATTATCTATAATAGCTAAACAACTTGAATCTATTTTGCTGATTTAATAGGGAATGGGTCATTTCCTGTCTTTGTATACCTTTGTATTAAGTGCCTTGCATTATCATAGACAATAAAATGTGTTGAGTTGAATAAAAAACCAGTATATATTTACATATAGCTATCAACATGGATTTTTCTCATATTAAATTTTTATTAGTTTTCATCTGAGACCATTTGGTGGAAATGTTTAGAATTTAGATTAGAATTTTATATGCAAAACAGCTAATTGAGCAGTTGGTTGGTAGAGCTTCATAACTGTAAAAACAAGAAAAGACAGCTCAATAAAATTATATCTCAGGCAGTATTATTATTCTCAGTCAGATTAAGCTGCAGTGGCCAGGTCCTGATTTCTTATACTCACCTGTCTTTCCAATGGGTCTGTAAGAAGAGAGAATGGGAAAGCCAATTCAGGTCATAGAAGTGAAAGAGAAAAAAGGCAAAAGTGAGTGTGGCCTACACTGCTGAAAGGTCATACTCCTGGATCTAGGAGTGACATTTGTACTATTGTAGAGTGGAAGTTCCTTAAGGACTGGGACTTTTCCATTTGTATAGTTTCTGCCATGGAGCCTGGCAGATGAGTGTTCCATCATGGCTTGTTGGTTGATTTTTACATGATCAGATTAAAGGATGACAATGTCTCTCAAACAGCAGAGATCTGGTGACTAATTTTTGAGCTCTCACTTTCTAGAACAAAGGGTTTTTCTCCTCCCAGGCAAGTAAGACTCATTTAATAGAAGCATTTCATTTGGCAGGCAAATACCATCAGGGTTATTTTAAATGCACTTTATGCAACATTTCCTCCTTAAGCACCAAGTACTGACACATTTTTAAATGCTTAGATTTTTGTGAAAAACTTTGAAAGCTTAGGGAGATAGGAACAGCATGCCTTTATTATTTAGTAGCAATATATCTCAGGTTATCCCAAATATTCCTGGGGATCCTGGTTTGGGTTCTAGTGTTTCAATCTCAAGTTGAATTCCTAGCCACATGAAATTGTCCATAATTTCAGATAATTCCCCATGAATACACACACACACACACACACACACACACACACCACACCCCATTGGATGTGTTAGATGAAACATTCAGAAGGAAGTGAACAGATCACCTCCCCAGACTCGTCCTGAATATAGTAATCTTTTCCTTGATGCTGCACTCCCCTTAGGTTAACCTTTGGAGGTTTGGAAGAACATTGTAAGGATATAGATTTTACAGAAATTCTGATTACATCCTGAGTTCAAATCCTGTCTCAGATACCTGTGTGACCTTGAACAAGTAAATCTTTCCGATCTCAGCTTCCTCATTTGTAAATTGAAGTTAATAATAGCACCTACTTCCTAGGATTGTTGTGGGTATTAGATGAGATAATGTTTATAATAGTTACAAACCTATTAGCTTTATATTAATAGTTATTGATTTCCTGCCTGGCACCTTATGTTTTCTTACTTGTTACATTTACCTTGACAATGGGGGAAAAACCCCTAATATTCCTATTTTCCAATTCATAGACTTAAAAGAAGTTGTGTTTGTCATCCAGAGTCAAAGTAATTCTTTTCATGCAGAGAGAGCAAAGCAATTAGAGCAAAACATCTTAAAACAGGCTGCCGATCTTACCCAGGTAAGCAGATACTGCGAAAAATGAATGTTTGTTCTGCATGTGACTGGAGGTATGTGGGTTTTCTGAGGCACTTGTTCTTTTATATATGTTTGATTCTCATTAAAATATCTGGATTGATATATATTGTGTCTACTTGTTACTACTGAATGTGTACTCTTTCAAATTCTCCATTTTATCATCAGGCTTTTAGTAGGACTATATCATATATATATATATATATATATATGTATATATATATATATATATATATATATAATGTTGGATTTGAATTTGGTCATGAAGTATAGTGCAAAGAAGTAGAAAAGAATTTTTGAAGGGAAAAATTGGATAATGGCATTCAGAACATTTAACATTTAATTCATAGACAATTTTGCTTGTTTGAGATTAAATTTGAATTTATTTTGGTGACATGATTGTTTTGATTTCCTTTAATTTTTTGGTTGATTTTAATTGCTCTTTCTGATTTAATTATAATTTAAATCGTAATCTGGGACCAGAATACCTCCTCTGATGCATCTCCCCAAGCCTTGCCCTTGAATCAGTTGATCAATCCATAAACATCTATGCAGTATCTATGATGTGCCAGCTACATCTGGGGATTCAAAAGGAGGCAAAAGACAGTCCCTGCCCTTAAGGAGCTTACAGTACAATGGAATTGGTACTTGAATACAGGCAAGGTGGTGCCATAGTGCACCTAGAATCAGGAAGATCCGAGCTCAAATTAGACCTCAGATATTTGCAAGTTGTATATCCTTGGGTAATTCACTTAACCTTTGTCTACCTCAGTTTCCTCGACTATATAATTGGGATTACAATGGCACTTATCATGCAGGATTGTGGTGAGGATCAAATGAGATAATATTTTTAAATTGCTTAGCACATGATTATATAAATGTTAGCTGTTATTATATTATTATTGTTGTTGATTATGATTACTTTTTTCAACCTGCTATAATTTATACATTTTACATGGGTTCACACAATGCCTATTTTTGTGAATTATTCCAAGAGATGCATTCACACTCATGTCTATTATTTGGAAGACCAGACCTATGATTTCACTGGTTTATGGAACTAGTGGTGAGGAAAATTCCTCTAGCAATATAAGTCAACACATCTGAAACTTATAGTCTTAGGGAGTTGCTAGGGCCCTGAGAGGTTAAGCCCAGAATCACAGAGGTTTGTGTCTGAGATGAGTCTCTAACTCAAGTCTTAGAAATTCCCAAAAGAAAACTGTACATTAACAGTTGAGATACTCTTTTATATTTGGCTGAACAATACCTCTATATTGCAGTTGTCTTTCAACATGATATTGAATTCGAGTTTCTCAACACAGTCTCATTTTACTTTATCACTAAAGAGTTATTTTGCAAAGGAAATGTGCACTTCTTCCAGTAGAGCATTCTTCTTTGGTGAGAGGAAGGAAGAGGGTGCCTTATGGGAAAATGAATGGTTTTATTGACTGTTTTATTGATTAATACAAAGTTCAGTGTATAATGGCTATACTTAATGCTGAACATTTTCTTAAGTTGCTTTGTAGTTTGGTAATTAGTAAATGTTGAATGAATAAAAAATATTGTCATGACCTCTCTATGTTATTGAGACCCACAGAGAGTTTAGGGAGGGCAGAGAAGTGTTTCTCAGGACTTGGCAGGGTCTAGATTAGCTGTCTTTCAGTATCTAAATACCATACTACCCATAACTATATATTAAAGAGAAGGAAGAATTCTTGGCTACAGTTCAGACTATGATTATCTTTGGGCATAGGAATCAGGGAAAGTATGATTAATTTATATTTATTATAAATCTGAAAAACAAACAGCTCTTTTTTAGATGAGTCTTCCATATCTTTTCCTACTAAACTTTCACCATTTCATTTGAGCAGTTAATAAGTAGCCAACCTGGCTGGTGTGAGTTTTTTTTTCCTTTAATTTTCTAGGCTTATTCTTTAGCAGGCAAGGCAGACATCAGGGAGAAGAGGGAGAAACCAATAGTCTGTATAATTTGCAAATTACCTCTAATCAAGAGTTGCAGAATTAAATTGAATTCACTTTTACCTCTAAGAAAAAAATTCCTAAAAAAAAAGTAACATTAATGGGCAACTATTTTTTTTATGCATTATTTATGTGCTGGTAGGGGCCATAGATATTGGTCTCAGCTCCTCATCTTCCTAGCATGCACAGAAAACTCCCTTTTTCTTCTTGGTTGGTCAGAAAGATTATAAGCTGCATTGCAAGTTCATAGACATTATACACACACACACACACACACACACACACATGTGTATATGTGTGTGTGTATATTTGTATACATATGCTCATGCTAAAACTTTTTTAGATTATGAATTTCATGCCCCTCCACTTTTCCCATTTGATCCATGCTAATCAATTCTCAGTTGTCTCATTACAAAGACTAATTCAGAGTTGGCCACATTGTATTTTATCAGAGGAAAGTTAAGTATTCTTTTTAATAAATCTTGAGTTTGTTAGTTTCCTTAGGATAATATATTTAGAACTAGATGGATTTTTTTTGTTGTTGTTTTTTATTAAAGATATTATTTGAGTTTTACAATTTTCTCCCAATCTTGCTTCCCTCCTCCCACCCCCACCCCACAGATAGCACTCCGTCAGTCTTTACTTTGTTTCCATGTTGTACCTTGATCCAAATTGGGTGTGATGAGAGAGAAATCATATCCTTAAAGAGAACAGAATTCTTAGAGGTAACCAGATCAGACAGTAAGATAGCTGGGTTTTTTTCCCAAATTAAAGGGAATAGTCCTTGTACTTTGTTCAAACTCCACAGCTCCTTATCTGGATACACATGGTACTCTCCTTTGCAGACAGCCCAAAATTGTTGCGGATTGTTGCACTGATGAAATGCGCAAGTCCTTCAAGGTTGAACATCACTCCCATGTTGCTGTTAGGGTGTACAGTGTTTTTCTGGTTCTGCTCATCTCACTCAGCATCAGTTCATGCAAATCCCTCCAGGTTTCCCTGAAATCCCATCCCTCCTGGTTTCTAATAGAACAATAGTGTTCCATGACATACATATACCACAGTTTGCTAAGCCATTCCCCAATTGAAGGACGTTTACTGGATTTCCAATTCTTTGACACCACAAACAGGGCTGCTATAAATATTTTTGTACAAGTAATGTTTTTACCCTTTGTCCTCATCTCTTCAGGGTATAGACCCAGTAGTGGTATTGCTGGGTCAAAGGGTATGCACATTTTTGTTGCCCTTTGGGCATAGTTCCAAATAGCTCTCCAGAAGGGTTGGATGAGTTCATAGCTCCACCAACAGTGTAATAGTGTCCCAGATTTCCCACATCCCTTCCAACAATGATCATTATCCTTCCTGGTCATAATGATTTAGAGCATTTTTTCATATGGCTATGGATTGCTTTGATCTCCTCATCTGTAAATTGCCTTTGCATAGCCTTTGACCATTTGTCAATTGGGGAATGGCTTTTTGTTTTAAAAATATGACTCAGTTCTCTGTATATTTTAGAAATGAGTCGTTTGTCAGAATCATTAATTGTAAAGATTGTTTCCCAATTTACTACTTTTCTTTTGATCTTGATTACATTGGTTTTATCTGTGCAAAAGCTTTTTAATTTAATGTAATCGAAATAATCTAATTGGTTTTTAGTGATGTTCTCCAACTCTTCCTTAGACATAAACTGTTTCCCTTTCCATAGATCTGACAGGTAGACTAGTCCTTGATCTTCTAATTTGCTTATACTATTGTTTTTTATGTCTATGTCCTGTAACCATTTGGATCTTATCTTGGTAAAGGGTGTGAGGTGTTGGTCTAATCTGAGTTTCTTCCATACTAACTTACAATTATCCCAGCAGTTTTTATCAAAGAGGGAGTTTTTATCCCAGTGGCCGGACTCTTTGGGTTTATCAAACAGCAGATTACTATACTCCTCTCCTGCTTTTATACCTGGTCTATTCCACTGGTCCACCACTCTATTTCTTAGCCAATACCAAACAGTTTTGATGATTGATGCTTTATAATATAATTTTAAATCTGGTAGTGCTAAGCCACCTTCGTTTGCATTTTTTTTCCATTAAGCTCCTGGCAATTCATGACTTTTTATTTCTCCATATGAATTTACTTACAATTTTTTCTAACTCATTAAAGGAATTTTTTGGAATTTTGATTGGTAGGGCACTAAACAGATAGTTTAGTTTTGGTAGAATTGTCATTTTTATTATATTAGCTCTCCCTATCCATGAGCAGTTGATATTTGCCCAGTTATTTAAATCTGATTTAATTTGTGTGAGAAGTGTTCTATAATTGTTTTCAAAAAGATTCTGAGTCTGTCTTGGCAAATAGACTCCCAAATATTTTACACTGTCTGAGGTTACTTTGAATGGGATTTCTCTTTCTAGCTCTTCCTGCTGTTTCTTGCTAGACATATATAGAAAAGTTGAGGATTTATGGGGTCTTATTTTATAAGCTGCAACTTTGCTAAAATTGCTAATTGTTTCCAGTAGTTTTTTAGATGATTTCTTGGGATTCTCTAGGTAGACCATCATGTCATCTGCGAAGAGTGAGAGTTTTGTCTCTTCCTTCCCAATTCTAATTCCTTTAATTTCTTTTTCTTCTCTAATTGCTGCTGCTAACATTTCTAATACAATATTGAATAGTAGTGGTGATAATGGGCATCCTTGTTTCACCCCTGATCTTATCTTATTGGGAATGCCTCCAGCCTCTCCCCATTGAATGTAATGCTTGTTGATGGTTTCAGATAGATACTGCTAATTATTTTAAGGAACAGTCCATTTATTACTACACTCTCTCTCTAGTGTTTTTACTAGGAATGGATGCTGTATTTTGTCAAAAGCTTTTTCATCTATTGATATGATCATATGATTTCTGATAGGTTTGTTGTTGATATAATTGAGTATACTAACAGTTTTCCTAATATTGAACCAACCCTGCATTCCTGGAATAAATCCTACTTGATCATAATGTATTATCCTAGTGATGACTTGTTGTAGTTGTTTTGCTAAGATTTTATTTAGGATTTTTGTATCTATATTCATCAGGGAAATAGGTCTATAATTTTCAATTGGATGGATCTTAAGACTTCACCAAGTCCAGGCTCCTTATTTTACAGATAAGGTAATTGAGGGAGATGTAGAAAACTTAAATGATTTGTTTAAGATTGCAAAGTCAGTGTTTGAACTCAGGTCCTCTCCCACCAAATCTAGAACGTTTTCTTCTACACCTTGCTGCTTCCTAAATGGAACTGCTATTCGAAAGTTCAAATTGGGGAAAGAGTAAAGAATTGTTTTGTAATGAGTTGTGGTACTGTGACTTAGTGGATAGAGTAATGGATCTGGAATCTTGAAGTCCTGGGACACTTTTGCTGTGTGACAAGAAGTAAATTCCTTAACCTTTCTAACTGTACTTACTTCTTCTAACAATACTTGTATTATCTACCTAAAAGGATTACCGTGAGGTTTAAATGAGTTTTGTGTCTAAAAATTGCTATGTAAATGGCAGTAATTGTTATTACTAGAAAAATCATATATGAACCAAAAATAAAGGCAAATTCTTTAAGATAATTTAGAAATAAACCTCTGTATTATTTTCTAATGGATTTCTCTTGACTTCTAAACTTTTCCTTATGGACTAAAGACTTATCTTTTATTGAACTATTTATTGTTCCTTGATATACAATATGTACTTCTCATTTCTACACCATTGCTTATTATCATTTAAAGGTCTTTAAAATGTTCTTTTCCATTATTTCCATTTATGTAAATCCTACTTCTCCCTAAACTCATTTTCCGTTCACTTCAGCCCACAATGATTTTTTGTTCATGTGGCACTTGTATGTTGCTTTGAATTTCTGATGATCATTTTATATGCCTCTAGTCTATTGATGGCACCTCTTTTTATTCTCCATCACAACCAGCACACATCCTGTTTCCTTTTTTATTCTTTTTGGGTCTAGATTTATGATTTTGTCATTCTCTTAACTTCCCTATGTGAAAACACCTTTAACTTCATTCAAATCTGCAACTGTGTAACTATTTTATAACCTTAGGCAGTTTAGTAGCTTGAGGGTCCAGAAATGAAGCCACTTGCAAAAGAGTCACCACAGTCCAGTCTTTCTGACTCTAAGACTTTCAGCTCTTTATGCCCTGGACTGTACTGCCC
This sequence comes from Macrotis lagotis, assembly GCF_037893015.1. NCBI lineage: Eukaryota > Metazoa > Chordata > Mammalia > Peramelemorphia > Peramelidae > Macrotis > Macrotis lagotis. Next base: position 727,790,103 of record NC_133658.1, on the reverse strand, counting down.
TTCTAGTAGATAGGAGGTTCCCAATCAATGGTTTTGATAGATTATTCTCAGAATAATCATAAATGGTTGCCAGAAAGCAGATTCTGAATTAGCTTTTTACTTCATTTTTCTTTCTAACAGTTTCTTAAATAACAAAGTGAATTTACATATCATATCTCAAAGACCACCATTAATTAATATTGCCTCTTTAGTTGAGAATTTGAGTATGTATTTACAATATTTGAAATGTATCAATTCTTTTGTGCATCTTCATCCTTAACTTAGAAAAATATATTTGTTTTAAATGAGATTAACAATTTGTAATGATTTCTCCTAGATGCTCTTTACATACAAAATGCAGAATATATACTTCTTTTTATCCCTTTCCATTTTAAAGTTATTGTTTGTAATTTGCTTAATTGTATTTTAAAATTCAGTTTACCACTAGGTGGCAATATTGGTTTTTTAAAATTTAAAGAAATGTAAATCTTGCTTATTATTGGACAATAATAATTTACCTCCTCCCTCTTTCTAATTCCCCTCTCCCCTAACCCTCAGCATTTAATATCTCTGCTAGTGAAACGGACTAGGAATTAATGATAAGGTTACCACTATTTAAATATTAACTAGTTCTTTATCCTTTGCTTTAATGATTATTTTAATTCTAAAATTGTTTCCCTATAAGAAAGTCCAGTATAAGGATTAAATGGTTATGATAGGGCATTTTTAATTTTCTCAGTGGGACTTAGAAAATTTCCTTTTGGTAGATTTACTTTTGGCAGGTAAATCTATATTTTCAGTGACTCTTATAATATTAGAGCTAAGACCATAGACAAAAAATGTAGTCTAAAGCACTACCCTCCCCTTTTTATTATAAAGGCCCAAACAATTTAAGTGATTCACAGAAGTCATGTTGCTAGGGAGTAACCAGAATTGGACTAGAATACAAGTTCTCCTAACCTTCCTTCCATTCAATACTCTAAAGATAGAAGTTCTTAAGCTTTTTGGTTTCAGGACCTCTTTACACTCATGAGTATTACTGAAGATTTCTCCCTCCAGTAGCTTTTGTTTATGTGGGCGATGTCTCTTAATATTTATTACATTAGAAATTAAACATTTTAATATTATTATAAAAATTATTTTGGACTTTCAGGTACCCTAAAAGGGTACTTAGAAACCCCAGGGACCTGTATGCAACACATTGAGAATCACAATTAGAATGCATTTAAGAAAAAATAAGAATGACTTCTTATATTTCAGATCTACTTGGTAGTAGAGAATTGAATTGGTATCTGATTCTGGGGATATGTCTGATGGTAAGAAATTTTATGTAAACATTATATACTATTAACTGCATTTTTAGCTGGCACAACTAGTTACAGAAATTTGCAATTGCCCAGTGGTTTCACTGAACTTGTTAAGTTGTGCTTGAATATAAAAAAAAAACTGCCAGCATTCAAGGATGTAGAAATTTTATCATTTCTGTGATTCCTCATCAGCTTCCATCTTACTTTCATCGCCTTGGCAAGCTATAACCTACTTCTTCTTTGCCTTAAGGAACTAAAATGCTCTCTGATTAAAAGCACAATGTCTTCTGTCCTTACAAAATGACTATAAATCTAGTGCCTAAAGGAAAGTTCTCTCTGTAATTGGTTCTAATACTTTGAACAAGGTAGAGATGATGCCATTTACCTTTCTTCCTTTTCACAAAAGTTTTAGTCACTGTGGTTTGTTATTTCCTATAGCCATTTTCAGAAAGTAAAGAATGAATTAAGAGATCAGAATAAGAAGCCTGAAACTGTGATTATATAAGAAATCTTGCTTTGAAAAGGCTGTGATCTCAGCAGCCTGGACTATTCCTTCACCACAAGAACAAGCATTACTTCTTACCTTATCTGCCAGTGTTAAGAATTATCCATGTTTTTCCATAACTTGTCCATAGATAATAATCAAGTTAAGAACAAGTCTTAACTGTCCATTGGGTACCAAGGATAAGTTGAAGGCAGAATTTTCAAAGTGATACTTTCTTCTTGATGAAATATAGTATTTATTTGCAAAGACAAAGCTTATGACTACATAAGAGATATTAAGAACACTTATGAAATAATAGATAATTAGGCATAAAATTTGAATGCAAACCGATTCTATGATTTGTTCAGTAATGTATTTTTTAAGGACCTGCAAATAGTATTCATGAAGTAAAAACATTCTTGTTTTGGGAAAAAAATAATTTATAAGAGACCACATACATAATTACAAGCTCATTCAAGATGCAAAGAAATATATAAAAGTATAAAATTATTTGGGGGTAACTATAAACATTGTTATTAAAAGCCAGGAAAGGGAGGACAGTGTGGAATGAATATTGGTTTTGAATTCAGAGCAAATTCTGGTCACAGGATTGTGTTGATTTCACTGGACCTCAGTTGCTCATTTGTAAAAAAAAAGACTTTGACCTAAATAATCCCTGAGTCCCCTTTCTAGCTCTGAATCTATGGCCCTGTGAAATTTATGACACTCTTTCTTGGCCTTCTTCTAGTAAAAATTTTGGCATTGACTTAGATAAATACATAGATAGTATAATTATCAAATATCAGATGATAATAAAAGGAGGATTAATGAATATATTGGATGTTGCACTTGGAGTCAAAAGAGAGATGAATAGGTTAGAATAAAATTGAGAACTGTTCCCCAGTGTACTTTCATGAAGTTGGGAGTAATGGAGAGAGAACTTGTATTCTTCTAAGTATCTATTGTGTACTTGTGGTCTCAGCTAGCCATGGTGGGAAAATGTGCTGGCCGTACAAATTAGATTCAAAATCTAGATTCTCCAAAGAATGTTCAGAAAGACCCACCCCATTCTCTTTGATGCCTGGGATTCTCCCAGTCACTTTTCCCCAGATATTCAGGCATAGACTGCTTCTCTTTATTGTTTATACTCATTGATATGTTTTGCATATGCTTGGTGCAAGCTTAGGACAGAAGCCCTTTTTTGTGTCCTACCAATGTCCTTCTCTTTTTTGTCTATTATGCAGTAAGGTGTTCAAAGCATTTTATATATGTTGTCTAATTTGATGATTTTATATAGTAGAGAAGGAAGAAAAGAAGGAAAGGAAGGAACAGAAGGAAGCAAAGTAGAGGAGAAGAAGCAGGGAAAGAAAGAAGAAAGGAAAGGAGGGAGGAAGATGAAGTGCTTATGTACCAGGGGTAATGTAAAAAGAAAGATGTAAAAAAAAAGTAAAAAGAAATAGCCCCTGCCCTCAAGGAGCTTTCATTCTAAGAGGGGTGGAGAATGAAGATGCCCAGCAAGAGTATGATTTTGAAGTTCAAAAATAAGAGTGATTGGAATTGGGGGCTGGCCTGAACCTCTCTTCAAAGTGGAGACTCTGGAAGGAACTCATGGGATAAGGGAAGGGATATTTGAGGTTGAGAAAACCACAGATGTGGTTGGATTTCCAGGGTGAGATAGCAGCTGAAGCATAGTTTTGAAATCCTGAGGCAGGGTAGTTGTGAAGAGTCATTGTTTGGGTGTGTGTAAGAGAAAATATTGTCACAACCCATGACTTATGTACATCTTTCTGTGGATATGCTTGTCACTATTTTTATGAGAAATCACTTTGTTAATTTTATATTGCTCTAGAAATATTTTTTATTAGAGTTTTTAAAAGAACTTTAACTTTTTGAGACTAACATGACCTTGATTCATTTTATTTGAACTTTTAAAACTTTCTAATGTCAGTTTTTTTTTGGTTACATTTTTGCAAGGCAAACGGGGTTAAGTGGCTTGCCCAAGGCCACACAACTAGGTAATTATTAAGTGTCTGAGACTGGATTTGAACCCAGGTACTCCTGACTCCAGGGCCGGTGCTTTAGCCACTTCACCACCTAGCCGCCCCTTGATGTCAGTTTTTTAAAATAAGAATTTTCATGTTTTAGTGGTTATATAAAACCAGTTTATCATCACCTCCATAAACCTCCATAAAGCTTATGTGTTATATTGGAGTTTAGAAGCTCCCTGTGAGATAGAAGACACTTCTTTAAGCTCTGTCAAACCACTTGCAAAAGGTCTCCCCTGTGATGTAATGCAATTTTGCCTTTAGCCTTCTAAGACTCCCTGTCTAGTCCTAACTAAAACATACAGTAAATAATAATTTTGGAGCATTATGGTCAACAAAGATGAAAACCACTGCTCTGTCCAAGAAAGGCCAAGGAATTTTAGGCTGCCATGCTCATGTTTATGACTGGGGGAGAACACATTTGAGAATTCTGCCATTTTGAGAACCTTAAGCTTGACCTAGTGTAGTCGACTCTCTAGTCAGAAAAACTTAGAGGAGCTACGTGGAAAATTGGATATAGGGCTGGGCTTAGAGTCAGGAAGATCTGAATATAAGTAAGTTCCAGACCTGTAATGGCTATATAAAAATGGAGCAAATTAGTTGCTAGGTGGCACAATCAAAAGAGCACCTGCTCTAGAGTCAGGAAGACTTGTCTTCCTGAGTTCAGTTGTAAATTCAGGTTGTTTTTTTTTTTTGCAAGCAATGGGGTTAGGTGACTTGCCCAAGGTCACACAACTAGGTGAATATTAAGTGTCTGAGGTTGGATTTGAACTCAGGTCTTTCTGAATCCAGAGTTAGTGCTCTATCCACTATGCCATCTAGCTTCCCCTTGACTTCAGATTCTCACTAACTCTGTGACCTTGGGCAAGGCATTTCTTGTTCTTTGCTTCACTTTCCTCATCTATAAAATGAGCTGGAGAAGGGAATGACAAATCACCCCAGTATCTTTGTCAAAAAAACTCCAGAAGGGGGTCACAAAGAGTCAAACAGGACTGAAAAATGACCGAACCGTAACAACCAGAACAAGTCACATAACCTCAGATTCCTTATCTGTAAAATAAGGATAAGTAATATTAACTTTCAGTGTTGTTATGGGGTTCAAATGAAATAGTGCTTAACATGTTACCTGGTATATAGTATATAAACTATACAACCACTATATAACCATTAGCTAGTAATAATATTATTCAGATCTTCCTTCTGACCAGTACTGGATATGGGACTGTCAGCAAGTCACTTAAAATCTCAGTGCCCTCCTTGGAAATCTCTCTCTTAGATTATAAACTACATTGCAGGTCAATATGTATATGTGTTTGTATGCATAAATGTGTATACATACATGCATGTATATGTGTATACATTCATATATATTCATATATATACATATACATATATATGTGTGTGTGTGTGTGTATATATATATGAAATTTTCTATAGGAATGGAATCACTGGTCTGGAATGTCCCTTCTCTCCCAAGTAAATCAGAGTCAAAACAGGGGTTCTTAATTTTTTTTTGGTGTCATGGACCCCATCAGCAGTCTGGAAGCTTATAGACTTCTTATGAGAAGGAGGGTTTTAAAGAAATTCAAGAAAATGCTAATTTTTGGTTAGAGATTAGTAAAAAAAAAAAAAGATGTATTTTTTTCTCATTCAGGTTCATGGACCCGCTGCCATCTATCCATGGACTCCTCCCCTATGTTAAGAATAACACAGAATGAGGGTGATGTTTGATTGAAATATCAGTTTTAGTTTGGAGGCAGAGGAGAAATAATTTAGGGTAGAGGGAGTACTTGGAGAGAGAGAGATGGAGGTAGGTTTTAGGGAATCTGGCATTGTTTTACATGATTAGTCTTCACTGAAAAAACTTAGATGTAGAGGTTATTACGAATTATGTCTAAACTTTTTGTGTATACATCAAACTGTATGTGTTTATGTTCGAACTTAACTAGATTCAGGGGAGGCTTCTTAGAGGTTTGGAATGTGAAAAAAAACAAGATTGTATTACATTTTTTTGGAGGATGTTAAAAGGAGAATGTGCAGCTGTTTGAGAAGAAAAAAAAATCTAGCCCAATGTTTTTGACATTGAGTGACTATGTCTAACTTTATTAGACTCATCTATGTGATGTGAAAGACCTTTGTCCAAATTCCTGGTCCAATTACATCTTAACTAACCCTTTGTACCTGGTCTCAGGAAATTTTAGACAGATTCTTTCAAAGAAAATGTAATGTCAAGTCTTGGCTTCTCACTTTAGGAACTCATTACTAACCAGTAGCTTGGCAAGGTAGCAGAACTCTTCAGCTTGAAGAAAAACCATGTAAAATCAGATTGTCTCCCATAGTCTATTTTTACTATTTCTTGGCAACTGGAAAACTGTAGGAGGTCTTCCAATGAAAGGTTAACAGTAATAAATATGACTCACTGCCCCATCCCTTTGTAGTCTTTCTACTTAACTTTTCTTTTTAGGTGAAAATAATTAGTTATATAAGAATTCATAAAAGACTCCCCATTAGTAGTGGATGATGGAAAAGAGATACAACCTAATTTTGATGGTTTTTGACAAATTGGTAACAATCCTATGCCAACCTAACAAGCCAATTTGGCTTCAGAATTCCAATCTAAACAACTGCTCTTTTTAGAAGGTTAATTGAAGTCACCAGTTTGAAATTCTGATTGTGGTATGAACAGATAGGGAGGGAGGGTTTTCAATATGAGAAATAATACACTTCTGTCCCCTCTATTTATTCTCTTCCCCCATCTTTTAAGAAACTTATCTAGTAAAGTATTTGCCATGAGAACAGTGGCCTCAATAGCTACAGACAAAATATCTTTGTTGGTCTGGTTGAAAGGTTATTGATCCTTTATACAGCACACATATGGAGAGCTTCACCCCAAGCAGCTCATCTGAGAATTTGTGGATAGAATTCTTCCATTGATTCCAAAAATCAGACCAAATTGTATTGTCAGTTCAACATAATTCCAAAGTAGATATGCACAATATCTACTTCAATCTTTAATCAAAATTAAATATGTCAAAAATTTGGGGAATTTAACACAGGAAACTTGTCTTGCTAATGGCAGTAAAAATTAAATATTAGCTTGCTTAGTAATGTAAAATGGTCATATCAGTTTTATGTTCCTGAGGAAGAATAGTCACCTATACTGTCAACAAATCAGTTTATTTTGGTGGCAAAAATTCTCATCTACAATTTACATAATTGTTTCTTAGTACATGTTTTATCTAAGCTTTAGGGCACTGTGTCTCATTCTTACCAAAATGAAACACATTTTTTTAATGCTTTTCATTTTTGCTCATTACTGTATGTTTTTCTCCTTTTGTTAAAAACATCTGTTTCCTCTTCTATTTTTTCTTTAATTTTAGATTGCAGACATACTTTCATTAAAGTATATAAACTCCATACAAGCAGCAGGAATTTTAGATTCTTTCGTCCCCCCTTCCATTCTTTTAATTTCAGTGTTTTTCTTTTTTGCAGAATTTATTCCAGTACTTGAAATTAGATTAAAGTTTTTTCCTTGCTATTGTAATAAGTTATAGTCTTGTTAATGTGATCATTATTACTCAAATAGTAGATCAATAATCCTAGAAATATAGGATTGTACAATAATAGGTGCTCAAGAAATGCTTGTTGAGTGAACCAAAAAATGCATGGGTGGTACAGTGGCAAGGATCTCAGAATATGAGTGGGGGGGTACTTGGTTGGGCAGGAGGACGTCAAGATATAAGAATACTAGAAAAATTGGAGGAGGCCAGGTTATGAAGGATCTTTGAATATCTAACAGAGGAATTTATATTTGATTCTGGAGGTGATAAGAGTCACTGAAGTTTATTGTGTGGGGGTATGGAGAGTGACATGGTCATACCTGCATTTTGGGAAAATGAACTGAGTGAGAATGGAATAGAGCAGGGAGAGATCTGAGGTAGGGAGTGCAATAGTCCACCTGTAAGGAAGTGCCTGCACCAGGGTGGTGGCATTGCCAGAGGGAAGAAGAAGGTATATATGAAGAGGAGTGTGCTGGAGTCGGCTTCTACAGACCCAGCAGAGCCTATTGTTAATTTTTCAGCATGAGCACTTATACCTTAGAAATTGGCAAATGCTACAAATAGGGTTTGATTTACTGTTTTGTTACTTTATGTCCTTATGTTTTTCATGAGCATATTTAATCTTCCAATCCTGTGACTTCAATTTATCTTGGTATGATTGTCAAATATTTCTTAGTGTCCCTGACTTCTAACCCTTATGCTAGTCCTGAATTTCTCAGCTATCTAAAGGATAAGGCCCTCAGAGTGTCTGTGAATAAATTTCAAGGATTCATGAACTTGGATGGGGGAAAGTGTTACATATTTATTTCTATTTAATTGACTTTTTTTATGAACCTTCTCCAAAACTAATATATTTAGTGCATCACTTTATCATAACTAAATGAATGCTCTTCAGTTTCTTCCAAAAATTATGCCAATTTTAATGATTCTACAACAGGTCACACAAAATACTCCATCTCTAAACTCCAGGCATTTTCCCTGTGTCTCCCAAGGCTGGAATTCTCTCCCTGCTCACTTCTACCTCCTGGTTTCTTTCCCAACTTCCTTCAAATCTCTGCTAAAATCCTGCCTCTTGTAAGAAGCCTTTCCTGATCCTGACCCCCCTTAACACTAATGTCCTGCCCTCTATGATTATCTTCAATTAACCCCTATGTAAAGATATCTTGTGTGAACATAGTTATATGTGTCATGGGATTTCCCCCAATGAATTATGAGCTCCTTGAGAGCAGGGACTATTTTCTGTTTGTTCTGCCTTTTTTGCATACCCAGAGTTTAACACATATCTGACACAAGTAGGTGTTTAATAAATGCTTTCTGATTGACATTCCTTTTCTTTACCATGCCCCAGAAAGCTTTGTTATCTCTGAAGCTCATTCCAGGTCTGGAATTCACAAAATGAAGCACCATCCACCCCTTAGGACTCTTCCTCTGACTGAATGGATGCCCCCAGAACCCCCAAATTTACAGAATGCCCTGAAGTACCTTTGCAGCTACTGATTTGTATTTCACATTTTCCCTATATACTAATATACATAATATACTAATATGGGCCCTTAGAAAAAATAGTTTATGCTATAAATAATCTTCATAAATTAGTGAGTTATGCCCATGGCTACTTGAAAGTGTTTAGTGGAAGGGTTAGGTAAGGGACATCTTGACAAGTTTTTTTCAACTTAGCTAGTATTTGTGTTACTCTTTCATCGAATAAACTTTTTGTCTTTGAATGTTGAAACTAGAAAGGATCTTCTAACATCACTTAGCCTCTTCACTTTCCATATGAGGACACAAAATTTCTGACCAAACCTTCACAGTTTAGAGGGCATTAGTTTCAGTGGATAATGTCATGACCAAAGATCAATGTGGAGACATATGACTAGCAAGAAAAATCAACTAAATGAACCAGGATCCAATCTGTCCTACTGTCAACTAATTATTTGCCTTTTGAAAGTAAAAATCCATCTTCGTGATTATCCTCTGTTCTTATTAATAAAGAAAATCTTAATTTAGCTAGTATATAGAAATTGCAGAGGAGGACATTTAGTCAATATTATGCTATTCTATTATTTTACTACCAAGGCATGAGGTCTTATTCAAGCTACCAAATGATTCTAGTTCATGAGTTACCATATAATTCTATTCAGGGAATAGTAGTTTTCAGATGTTTTGTTAATGAATAAATCTAGCCCTGTTTGCCTCAGTTCTTCATCTGTAAAATGAGCTGGAAAAGAAAATGGCAAACCCCATCCAGTGTTTTTGCCAAGAAAATCCCAATGAGGTCACAAAGAGTAGGATACCACTGAAACAGCAATAGAGTTTTCAAGATACAGGAGAAAGAACACTGCTCTTATGAATCAGTCCTGACTGACATTTACCAAACCTACCGTCTCTATGGCCCAGTTTCCTAATTTGTTTAAAAAAAAAGACTAATACAATTGAGATGGGAATTGCTCTCTCTGGGGAAAGGTAGACCATTTAATGCATTGTTAAGCCCTGGTGAACACTATCACAGTTTATACCTTTAAGATTCCAAGTGAATAAAAATTAAAAAAAATCCAATATTCTTACTTTTATAAAAAAAGAGGAAAAAGTTATTAACAGGCTAAACATGAAACACAAAATGATGTGATTTGGAGAGCCAGATTTGGCTGAGCATTTAACGTACTGTACATTTCTTCCCTTCTGTCTGAGATGGTTCAGAAATGCCTTAGTCATTCTGCAGCTGGTTAGAATTGACCAAACTAATTATCTGCCCACTTTCTGCTCCTGACTGCTACACCTTGTTAACAGTCTGTTTCTTCATGTTTGTAACTTATCCATTTCTTACATTTACCCTCTAAAGTCCAATACTCAAGAACTAAGGTTATTTTCAGTTTAAATCCTAGTTCAATTTTGTTATTCACTCAGTGGTGTCATAAAATAAGAGTTTTTTGCCTCACATTTTGTTCAGTATTGGATTATTGGATTGATTTTTGGGCAAGGATGAGACCAGTTTCAAGACTGATTCTGAGATAGAACTGTTCTGTAATTCTGAAGTACAATCAAGTTTCTGACCCAAAACATACAGTAAAAGTTAATATCTGTTTAATATTATAATTTGTTCATCATTTAATGAGGCATATTCTCCCAGGGGCTTAGTATAGATTTTTATAATATGCTGTTTTTAACTCATTTCTGACATTTATTAGTTGTCATTAGTCTTTGAGACTTTTATTTAAGATATATCAGATTATTCATTAACAAAAAAATATACTTGAAATAGATAAAACTACACAAGAGAAAATACCTTTAGATGTGTTCTTTAATTATTAATGCCATTAAGGTTTTGTGCTTCTTGAATGAAATGCTAGAAAAAACTTTGTCTTGTTGCATTTTTATTTTAAGTTTAATCACGCCTCTGTGTGATACTAGTTTCTGGTCTGTAAAATTGTCCTATCTACTTAGTAGAGCTGTTGAAGGTGGAAGGTGCATTGTAACCTACATTCTGGATTTTTTTTTTTAGGTTTTTGCAAGGCAAATGGGTTTAAGTGGCTTATCTATGGCCACACAGCTAGGTGATTATTAAGTGTCTAAGGCCGGATTTGAACTCAGGTGCTCCTGACTCCAGGGCCGGTGCTCTATCCACTGTGCCACCTAGCTGCCCCACATTGTGTTCTAACCTCATCAATCAGTCAAAATTGTTCTTTCCAAAGTAAACAGGTTTTTCTTTAACTTTTCTAAATTCTCATCCTTCTTGACCTCTCAGCAGCCTTTGACCCTGTTGATCACTGTCTTCTTCATGCCATCTTCTCTTTAGGTTTCCAGGGCAATACTTTCTTCTTGGTCTCCTACCTGACCTCTCCTTCTCTGTCTCCTTTGTGGTATCTTTAACCAGGTCATGTCTTTGAAAGATGCATATCCTTCAAGGTTCTATTCTCCCTTTATATTCTTTCATCTATTAGCTCCCATAGATTCAATCATCATCTCTCTAAGGATGGTTTCTCATATCAACTTATCTTGCTGTCATATCTTCCCTGCTGATCTTCAGACTTGCATCTCCAATTACCCATTATTTATCCCAGATAAATAATGTCCTGTAGACATGTTAAATGCAATATACCCCAAACTGAGCACATTATTCATCTGCTCCCAAACTCCCTCCCCTTCTCCTAACTTCTCTATTTTTCCTGAAGGCACTACCATCCTCCGGTCACCCAAGTCCCAAATTAGGTGCCATTCTTGACTCCATACTTTCTATCAAGCACTTCCTTCTTCTTTCTCCCCTCCCATATCCAATCTGCTGCCTCCTTAATTGAAATGTGCCAGTAACTTCAAAAATATATACACATGATACTTAAAAGTTTTTTTTCCTCAAGGTATTCAGATTTAATTGGGGAAACAATGTGGTAAAGATATAAAATGCAACTGAAGGTACCAATTGGATATCGGAGTAGGAAGGGAAAGAAAGAAAAATCATATGATTTGATCTTTTGAGTCTGGGCAAATGGAAGAATGGTGTAGTTGTTAAAGGAAACAAGGATACTGAGAGAAGGGGGATAATAAATAAACTCAGCAGGATCTTCTTGAGAACTCAGACTGTTCAAGGGAAGATATCCTATAGCAGGAATCCTAAACCTTTTTTTGAGATAGGTTCTTTCCTTGAAGATTATCTCCAATTTATCTTGTATATATGTTTTTATACATAGTTGTTTGCATATTTTCTCATCCATGTGACTATGAGCAACTTGAGAGAAACTAATGTCTTTTGTCTCTCTGTATCCTCAGGGTTTAGTTTGATCTGTGGTACATAGTAGGCACTTAATGATTGCTTGTTGAATTGACTTGACTCATTAGGGAATCCTCTGGCATTCTGGTATAGTCCAGGGATGCCTTCTCAGAATGAGATTTCTATTGCACAAAACAAAATACATATAATTATAAAAGGAATGTCAATCAGAAAGCATTTATTAAACACCTACTTGTGTCAGATATGTGTTAAACTCTGGGTATGCAAAAAAGGCAGAACAAACAGAAAATAGTCCCTGCTCTCAAGGAGCTCATAATTCATTGGGGGAAATCCCATGACACATATAACTATGTTCACACAAGATATCTTTACATAGGGGTTAATTGAAGATAATCATAGAGGGCAGGACATTAGTGTTAAGGGGGGTCAGGATCAGGAAAGGCTTCTTACAAGAGGCAGGATTTTAACAGAGATTTGAAGGAAGTTGGGAAAGAAACCAGGAGGTAGAAGTGAGCAGGGAGAGAATTCCAGCCTTGGGAGACACAGGGAAAATGCCTGGAGTTTAAAGATGGAGTATTTTGTGTGACCTGTTGTAGAATCATTAAAATTGGCATAATTTTTGGAAGAAACTGAAGAGCATTCATTTAGTTATGATAAAGTGATGCACTAAATATATTAGTTTTGGAGAAGGTTAATGGTAATACTTTTCAAATATTTCATTATGGTGTTTGGGATAATTTGTTATCTGAATTTATTTTATCCACTAACTGTTCTTTTCCTAAATATGAGATTTTTAAAAAAGTCTTTTAGAGTTCATTAGGGGCATATGTAGAGGATAGGGTATTGAATTAGGAGAAAGGAAGATCTGAGTTCAAATGTGTACACTTAACTAGTTGTATGACCTTGAGCAAGTCACTTTATTTTTTGTATTCTTCAGTTTTCTAGTCTATAAAATGGGTTGATAACAACATCTGCTTCCCAGGTTTGTGGGGATCAGATGATGTAAAGCGTGTTGCAAACCTTAAAACACTATATAAATGCTAGCGATTGTTATTATTCTATCTCCTAGAGGTCTATCACATAACATTTCTAGAATATTTAATATTAGTTTGGATTTAAGTCATCAGAAAATATCCTCTAATAAATTATTCATCTAAGTCTATTAAATGGGTGATGGTTTGAAACATTTTGTCTAAAATAATGGGTTTGAACTAAATTACCTTTAATAACTCACTGAAGAGTGGTGACCTTATGATGTTAATATGACCAGTGAGATGTCACACATAAGTAAACTCTTAATTGTTTTTGACTTGCTCAACCTTTCATCTCTGTTTATGAGAAAGGGAACCAGCCTTGCTCTACTACCCTTTGTGTGTATTGAGAATTAATCAGAACTTTAAAGTGCTTTTGTGGCAGCCAAGTATCTTAGTGGATAGAGCACCAGGCCTGGAGTCAGAAAGACCTGAGTTCAAGTCCAGTCTCAGGAATTTACTTGTTGTGTGACCTTGGGCAGCTCACTTAACCCTGTTGGGCTCATGGAGAATCAGACTCAACTGAAAAACAGGTTTATAACAACAAAGTGCTGTGAAGAAAGCCCACAGAAGAAAATCCAAAGTAAGTTATGTATAAGTTTACTCTTCTTCCAGCTCACTATTTCAATTCCTGTTGTACACTCAGTATTGCTACTTAGAGTTTAAAAACAAATCAGTCAATGAAAGACTCATCATTATTCAAGTTACCAAGCACACAAAATTATTTTTTTTCCTTTTAGGTACTCTCCTAGTGACTGAGTTCTTTGTGATCTTTCCAGAGAATTATTTGATTGTCTGTCAGAATAGAAAGGTTCAAGTTGAGACAATCATATGCCATTAAAAAAAATCCAAGAGCATGGGTCAGATATTTACCCTTGGTGCTAACAACATTTGACCCTGAGCAAATCTGTTTGTTCTGTTGTGATAATTTATGTCCCACTGGAGTCCTCAGCTGCTCGGATATAAACTTTAAAGAGCGTAAGAGGGAAGGGGAGCGGGGAGAGAGAGAGAGAGACAGAGACAGAGACAGAGAGAGAGAGAGAGAGAGAGAGAGAGAGAGAGAGAGAGAGAGAGAGAGAGAGAGAATGCGCATGTGCATGCGCAGGCACATGTGCAACTTCTCATGTGTGCTTCTCCCTGGCTTCCAGTACAATCCTTAACCTTGCCTTCAAAATGCTTCCTAGACCTCATATCTAAAAATAAAATAATTAAAATAGATGATTTAAATTGAAATAGATGATTTTAAAAAATCTTTAAAATCTTGTCATTTTACAAAATAATGACTTATTTGAATCGCACATTGCTCTTCATATAGTAAAGAGAGCCTCTAGGAGGGAGTTTCACACAATAGCACCCAGAGGGGGAAAAATAAGTCTGTGGTTTTGGTTGCCTGAATAAGGATGAGTAAGTTTAACAAACCACTTCAGATGATTGATTTATTTTTATACTCTAAAGAGCAATACTGAGAGTCAAACAGGAATTGTTGAACTGGAAGGGGAGTAACATGTACCATAACTTACTTTGGTCATCAAGTGCAAGTTCAGAATGAACAGGAAAGATAAACATTTCTGCCAAATTGATAGGAAATCAGAATCCTGGAATTTCAGACAAAGGCAAGATTGGAGGAATGTAAATAACATAGATCAGAGATTCTCAATGTGTAGACCTAGTCCTCAGGGCACCCAAGGCCCTTCAGAAGATCCTGGTAGTCAAAACTATTTTTGTAATCATACCAAGACTAACTTCCAATATGGTAAACATTGGTAGATGTAACTCATATAAACTAAAACTATTTGGGGGAGGGGATTTCAATAATTTTAAAGATGTAACCTTGAGTGGTTGCTTTTGTGGCTATTGAGTATTCAGTCATCATTGACCCTTCTCTAACCCCATGGACTGTAGCTTTTCTGTCTTGTAGCATTTGTTTGTTGCTTCCATTACACTATCCATCTCATCACCTGCCATCCAGTTTTCCTTTAATCTTCAATCTTTCCCAACATCAATTGTTTCCAGTGAGTCCTATCTTCTCATTGTGTGGCCAAAGTATTTAAGTTTTAGCTTCAACTTCAGTATTTGACCTTCCAATGAATAGCCTGGATTAATTTAAGTATTGATCAAGGGACTCTCAAAAGTCATCTCCATCCCCATAATTGGAAAGCTTGTATTATGCAGCTCTCATATTTTCTTATAATCAATTCTCACAGCCATACAGTGCCACTGGGGAAAAAAAAACATAGTTTTGACTAAACAGATCTTTGATTATATCGTTTTCATGTTCCTTAGTTTCCCCAAATATGAAATTAAGTTTGGCTAATTGACTTAAGACCACTTTTAGGTCTGTCTATATGTTTGAAATCATTTTGTGTTCTACAGCATAAGTGAACATAAATTCAAATACCCAAGAAGTATTGCAATCATAACCATAATAATAATTCCTATTTATCTATAATATTGGGGTTATTGAAGAAAAATATCAATGTTAATCCGGTCCTCTGAGTTTGTAAGCTCATCTTGACAGAAACAGTTTTATTTAACATTACTTTAATAACCAAGATGTCCAAACTGGCACAGTCTCTTTGCCTTCTGACACAACTCTTTGTCCCCCCCATCAATTTTATTTTCATTTGTAGGAATCTTGAACAAAATAATTTCAGTTGTTGCTCTATTTTTTTTAGTCATGTCTGACTCTGTGACATCCAAAGATACTGAAGTTGCTTGCCATTCCTTCGCCAGCTCCTTTATAGAAAAGGAAACTGAGGCAGACAGGTTTAAGTGATTTGCCCAGGGTCACACAGTTTAACAATAAGTATCTAAATTACTTTGACAGGGTCACATGACACATTAGATAATTAGAAAGACCTCAAGATCTGAGAGGCTATTGAAAAGCAGTATGTGATCCACAATCAAAATAGAAATAATGAAATCTTCATCCTTTGTATTAAAAATTCTGAGCACATGATATAGGGACTTTTAGTAGTTGTTTTTTAGAATTGGTACAAGTAACACAAGAAAGCTCATTTTATTTAATCCTTTTCATTTTTGAATTTGCTTCTGAAAATATAATATTTGGAGCTTTTTGATGGCATGCTGATTGTTTCTTACTGCTATATAAGTATACCAGCCAGGTATATGGCAGCTGGGTGGCACAGTGGGTAGCATATTGGGTTGGAATCAGGATGAAATGCCTTCCTGAATTCAAATCTGACCTCAGATACCTACTAGCTGTGTGGCCCTGGGCAAATCTGTTAACCTTGTTTGTCTCAGTTTCCTCATATGTAAAATGAACTGGAGAAAAAATAACAAACCACTCCAGTGTCTGCCAAGAAAATCCCAAATGAAATCATAAAGAGTCAGACACAACAAAAGAATGACTAAACCACAAAGGACACCTTATGTTTTGCCAGTGTAGTAAACTCAGTGCCTTACAGATTATAATTAGTAGTGTTTTAGCAAGATGACCTTACTTTGTTGAAGAATTAAAGAGTATCATCTTAGACACTTTTCTGCTGCACATTTCCATTTGTTACTCTTGGAAACTAGAATCACAGACCATCCTTGATAAGTGAGATTCCTCTGTTTCCCCTCCTTAGGCACCACTCACCCAGGCAGCTGGCATTGATTTAGTTACTTACCATAATTAAGCACTGTGCTAAATGCTAGAATTACAAAGGAAATAGAAATAGGTGCATACAAGACACATCCAGAATAGATAGAAGGTAGCCTTGGAAGGGAGGCAGACATTTGGGGAGGGGGAAGGAGTGAGGCGAGGCTTCCTGCAGGAAGTGTTTGAGCTGATTATAGAAGGAAATCAGGGTCTCACAAGGCCAAGATGAGGATGGAGAGCGTTCCTAGCTTGGCAGATTAGCATGTGGATGAGTGACTGGAGATGGAGTGTTGTGTGTACAGGAGCAGCATGCATTTGACTATGGCTGCATTGTATTCATGGGGCTGAATAGAATGTTAGAAAACTAGAAATGGAAGGAGGAGCCAGATTGTAAAGGGATTTATATGCTGTCAATGGATTTTATATTTGATCTTGAAGGTAATAAGTAGGAAACCACTAGAGTTAATTTAGAGGTCATGACATGGTAGGAAAGCACCACTTCGGTAGCTCAGGAATGGATGGATTGGAGTGAGAAGAAACATCTGGCAGATACACCAATTAGAAGATGTGGCAGGAGTTCAGGCAAGAGATAGTGAGTGCCTGAACTAGGGCATGGCTTTGTAAGGAGAGAGAGAGAACTCACAGGAAAAATGTTAGTGACATTCTTATTTGAATTTCTATATTTAGAAGGGAAGCAGAGACCAGTCTAGATGTGTCTTCTTGATTGACAGTAGGTCATTTCTGTTTGTGTGGTATTAAAGTAGTTTAGCTTGAATGAGAGATGCCAAAGCTGGTATGATTTGTTCTGCCCCCAATACTTATCTTTTCATTCTTAAAGTTATTTCACTGATACCTTATTTAAATATCTTTACTTGCCAATTTCTGCTCCCTCCCAATAGAGCCATGTCTTTACCCCCCCAAAAAAAAGAAAAAGAAAAAAAGAAAAATAGATAAGTAAAACTAATTCATACAGGGAATACAACCAATAGTATGTACCACAGTACCCAGTTACCTGTTTGCTCCAGAGAGGAGAAAGTATATTTCATTATTGATGTTCCAGACTTTTTTGTAACATACAGAAAGTTTGCCTTGATCTGAGATACTCTGGTGCTTCATAGTTGTCTATAGCTCATATTCTGTGAGATATGACTAAATTTGTTCTAAGCTCTGTAAGAGAGATTACTTCTCTTTTCAAAAATCTCTAGTATTTCCTACTTTCCCCTGGGTTCAGATATATATTTATTGTTATCCAGTAATTTCTAACTCTTTGTTGGAAATATAACTTTATTTAGGGTTTTCTTGGCAAAGATACTAGAGCAGTTTGCCATTTCTTTCTCCACCTCATTTTACAGATAAGGAAACTGAGGCAAACAGGGTTAAATTGCTTGCCCAGGGCCACACAGCTAGTAAGTAATTGAGGCCAGATTTGAACTCAGTAAAATGAATTTCTGACTCCAGATCCAGCACTTTCTACTGCACCACATAATTGCCCTTAAGATATACAGTTAGTTTATATTTTAGGCTTTCCACAATCTGGCTTCAATTGATCTCCTGCTCTTATTTCATATAATTGCCTTCACCACAGTCACCCTTGATAACTAGCTATTCTCTAAATTCAATATTCCTTCTTCTACCTCTGTATATTTGCTCAGGTTCTGTCTCAACAATGTTTTCCCCACATATTTGCATTTGCAAGCATTTTTATTTTATTTTTTAAAAATAAAATACAGAAATAAATTTGGTGAAGCACTAGATTGAAGACCGTCTTTTTTTGATATTGAGTCAAATATTCACATAATCAGTCCATTGAACATTGAAATTAAATCATTCATTATATTGTGTGAATTATCTTACAAGTTGCAACTTAATTCATTAAAATATTATTATTTGACAAAATTTATAAAATGAAGAAATATAATATGAACTCTGGCAGGTCAGTAGTATATAAGTATATATATATTATATATATATAATATGTATAATAATATATATATAATGCTGGATTGCTTTATTTAATTCATTTAGATTGCCCCACATAAAATATTTATTGTTTTATAATTTTATATTTAGATTTTTCATAATTATAGGTAGAATAAAATTTTATATTCTTTAATTTTAATTATGTGAAATGTACATTTAAATTTGTAGTTTTGGTGGGAAAGTTTTTTTACAGTTATTATAAAAACACTTAGATAATAAATTTAAAAGTTCAATGTCAAATTACCCAGTGGGTTCACTACTTCCCCATTTGCTCACAATTTTTTATTGTTGAATGTGCTTCATAAAATAATAAATATATGGAACCATTGCAATATTGCTCTGTTTGAGCACCCATTCCAGCCTTTTGTTTTCAATATCAATTGCCAGTTAATATTTCTTAAATATCGTCAATTTCATTGATTAGTATTCTATTACAAATTTAACTGATAACATCAGTTATCTGTTAAAAGGGATATTTATTGAAAAGCTATAGTGAAAAGAGTACAAAATCTTCCCCCAAAACCCCATGATATGTTTTTCTCTGTAATCCTCTTTCTTAAGGGATAGCGAGCTCAAATTTAAACAGACTGCTATAAAGTATTTGCTTCACTAAGTTCACCTCCCTTGGAACTGTAACTCCTTTCCTGCAGGACATGGTATCTCAGTGGGCTGATCTGCCAATTCCTTTTCAGGATTGTACAACAGTACAATGTTAACAGGGTTAACAGCTGGTAAGGTACTGGTTTGGAGTTTGGGTCCTAAATCTCTGGCATTTTGCTTTTGACCTTCTGAAACTCACAAGGTTGTAGCCATCTCCAAGACTCCTTTTTCCCGAAAGCAAAAAAAAAAAATAGAACTGAAACAAAAATATCACCCTTTGTTCATGACCACTTGCAAGTCCCCAGTGGGGAGCCAAAAGATGCTGCTGCCTTCTCTCTTTCCCCACTTGGAGGCTTATAAATCATTATTAAGATGCAACGACACCAAGGAATGACTTCTTGCAGAAGGTAGGACTTTGGCTAGGACTTGAAGGATACCAGGGAAGCCAGGAAATTGAGATGAAGAGGAAAAAATGTATTAGGAGAGAGAGTTTTAGATCAGGAAAACAAGGTCAGCATCCCTAGTTCACAGAATATAGAGAGGAATGAGATTTAAGAAGTCTGGAAAAGTGGGAAATATAAAGGACTTTAAAAGTCAAATTCAGAATTTTTTTGTTGATTCTTGAAGAAACAGGAAGTCACAGGAGTTTCTTGCACTGAGGGAAGGTTTGCATTTTAGGAAAATCAAACTGATAGTTGATTGGAGGGAGGATAGATGGAGTGGAGAGAGACTATCAGCAATGTATTGCTGCAAGAGTCCAGGTGCTTCAGAGAGGTTGAAGTCTTAGAAGGAAGAAATGGACATAAACAGGATGTGTTACAAAGGTATAAATTAAAGGACAACATGACTGATCGAATACAAGATAGGGGAAAGAAAGTGAGGAGTGGAGAATGATACCTAGACTATCTACCTAGGTGATTGGGAAGATTTTGACAGTAGCAGGGAAGTTAGGAAGAGGGAAAAGTTTGGCAAGGTATTGGTTCATCATTTTTTTTTTTGCAAGGCAAATGGGGTTAAGTGGCTTGCCCAAGGCCACACATGGTTTATTCTTAATCTTTGACTACTTTCGTGTTAATTTGTACAGGATGCTGAAGTAGTTGCTATGTAGAACAAAGAAACAAGCCTCATTTACTTTTCAATCTCCAGCTTTGTCAGAGTCAATTTTTTTCTTTTGAAAATAATTCAAAGTAATCAACCTGCAAGGTTGAATAGATAATCCCAGTGGTTCTGTAATGATCAGTGCTTGGCAAAATGAGATGTTTATCATTTCACCTTCATGTCTATAATGATCTGGAGAACAAATTTTTACATCCTATATAAAATTTGTGGCAATAAAGTATATTGGGAGGGCTTAAGAATTCCAGTAATGAAACACTAAGTATGCTCTTGTACCTTTAGGAAGTTTTATGATAAGACAAAAAGATTTTTAGCTTTTTTTATTTTACTTAAAATAGAGAATAGTATTACATCCCTAAAATGAATACCTTTCAATTAAATATCAATACAATTAAAATGTATGTTGTATTCTTCTGACTATAGGTGTGTATTACCTAAAAAACATTACTGTTTCTTTTCCAATGCTTGACATTTAGGAATTCTACATCTAATACTTATCCTTCATGTTACTCTAAAAATTACCTATTTCACTGTCTGAATATTTATTAGTCTATGATATATTAGTTTATGAGGTAAGTTTATATTTTTTTTTCTCATCTATATAGCTTTAGAATACTGTGAGGTTTCTCTTCCTTTAAAGAATTTTTTTTCTCTCTTAGGATTAATTCTTGTCTAACTATTTCCCCTGGGAACCCTTCCTTTTTCTTAACCTTATCTTAGAGTCTAGTTTAGGGAAATCACCAAACGTTTCCTTTGGAGATGCTTAGTTAATGTTTCCTTGCCCAGATGGTGAGAACAGCACACATTTGGTTGAAGAGCACCCATTTCCTGAAAACCCTAAGGAAAAGAGAAGGAACTCAGATCTAAGCTATAATACATTAAAATCACCTTTGTCTAGAAATTTTTATGTATAAATTAAGTGGGAATTTAATATTGTATTGTCATGTGTTTTGACTTATTTCCCTCTCCTATTTATTGATTGATTTTAATTTATTGGGTGTTTTAGGAGCTCCCCAGAGTTCTCCTTGTTCATCTGCTGGATAAGCATGAAGGCGCATGGACCATACTTCCATTATTACCTCAGTATGTATGAAAAAATCTAAATTATTGACATCTCCACCTGAATGTGCTCATGTTACTTAGTTTTCTTTGCTGGGAGGTTTTTGGGTTTTTTTTTTTCTAACTTTCAAAATTGTTGACTGGAAGGGGTAGGATTTCTGCCTTGGAAAGTTTTATTTCTTGACACAGCAATAGAACCATATTTGTTAAAGGTTGATTTTTGAATAAAAGGAGAATAAATAAATTAGAAACAATTTATTTCAAAGGTATACAAATGAACTCCAAAACTGAGTATTGTGAACATTCTCTTATATGCCTTCTGAGGGATTTTTATGAGAAAGTGAATTTGAAGAGCTGATAAGATTCTTTTCTTTGAACCATTGCTAAGGAAAGGAAAAAATATATGCAGAAAATAGGGTGTTCTTATCATCCCAATCTTCCATTCCTTCCATTTCTTACTCACAGTTTTGTGGTTTTATGATGAATTCAGTTTGGAGTAGGGCTTATTGTAAACTGTTTCTTCTTAGTTTTTCCACATCATTTAGCAGAAACTCATCTTGGATTTTCTTCTGTGAAGAAGAAACAAGAATACACATTCCAAAGCTCTTAGAAACTCTCCGAAGATTTGACTCATCTAAGGTAAAAGAAAATTGAAATGCTAATATTTAGCCTTCGGGGGAAAAACCTTGAAGAGGGTTTAGTATTGATTAAAAGGAAGGGGAAGCTAGTAAAAAACACTTCTAAATGATAATTTCAAGTCAAGAATTGGAAATAGTAAATATGTAAGCCCAGAGGCTATGTTGTTAGGATTTCTTTGTAAAGAATTTGGAAATTGAATTTTTCTTTTTTTTTTTATGTTTTATGATTTACAACATGAGAGGAATTATATGATATTCCTTTTTTAAAAAAAATGAAAGACATTTTAATATGTCTTATTTAATATTAACAATTTGGGAAGATTAGACAAATGTAGTAATCCAGAGTTAAGAAATCATTTACTTTAGACATAAAATTAAATGGACTATTTCTTTTTAGTATTCAGTAATTACATGGTAATTTGGTCATTCTAGTTCCATTAAATTCATACATTTTTTACCTTTTCTTTCTTGGTGTGTATAGATATATCCTTTTTTAGTAGATATAACTTTGATTGACAACATTAAATTAGCTGCCTTGGGTTTGGAATTGAGAAGACTTGAATTGGAATCCTCCTCAGACACCTAACTCTGTGACTCTGGGCAAGTCACTTAACTTCTCATACTTTCACTTCCCCATCTATAAATGAAAATAATAATAGTACCTGCTTTACAGTATTATTATGAGTAAAAGGAATTAATATGTGTAAAGGCATTTTGTACACCTGAAAGCCATATAATAATAACAGTTAACATTCATATAGCACAGTATTTAATGCATGCAAAGTGCTTAATAAATACTTCTTCATGCAAAGTGCTTTCTGTATATTATAACCTTTCATATTAGCCATTATTATTATTATTATTATTATTATTATTATTATTATTATTAATCTTAACCTTAATTAAGCTTTGTGGAACTCTACCCAAGTGTCTTTAAGCCATCACTTTCCTTTATGGAAACAAACTAGAATGGGTCCTGATCAGTGAGAACCTAACTTGGACCAAATGAACTAGAGCAGGCTTTGGAACTGATGTTGACCAAAATGGATTTGGCTTGCTAGTGCATTTTAAACTTGCCTCTCATCACCATACTTCATTTCCTCGGGCTCCATGCTAGAATCTAATCATATTTAATTAGGTCAAGAGAAATAGGAGGACTTTTCCCCCCAATTCCATTATTTAGGGTTTTGCCCTTGGATACAGGAAACTTAACAAGGAATACCTCAAGGATTGGTGATTAAGCAAAGTAGGACAGAAATCAACATTTTGAATTTGAAAGCTCTGGGATGACTCAATTTGTCTTTTATTATCATTGTTCTAATTTTAAGATCTTATGTCTAGTATTCAATCTATATTTACTAAATTAACTTGGTCCTTGCAATCAACTTGGTAATATTAAAAGAGTTGAAAAAGCAAGCTGTCCATTCTATTTTTTAAAAAATATTTTATGAAATAAAATAAACATTTTCATAACATAGTATAATAAAAATGATTGTATATGAAATTGCAAATCTTTTGTGTACAACTTGCTATTCCTTTCAAAGTATAATAAAGTTATCATGTAAATTTCTTTTTTTCTTTTTATTCTCTCCCCCATGGCTACCATTAGTTATAAATAAGTATATATATTTTCATATATTATGTAAATTCATATATTTCCCCCTCAATGGCTACCATATATATATACACACACACACACACACACACACACACACACACACACACACACACACACATACAGACACTCACATATATATGAAATTATTCTATACAAACTTCTATTTATCAGTTCTTTCTCTTGATGCAGGTAGCATCCTCCTTCATATGTCATATATATAGTTAGTTTGTGTATTTATAATAGTCATAATGACTTATTCACTTAAAGTTTCTCTTAAAACAATATTGCTTTTATTTTTTACAATGTTCTCTTGGTTCTGTTCATTTTGCTCTTCTTTATTTTGTGCAAGTCCATCTATGTTTTTCTAAGATCATTGAGCTCATCATTTCTGATATAACACAGTAGTATTCTACCAAATTCTATACCACAACTTGTTCAGCCATTCTTCAAGTTGATGGGCATACCCTCAATTTCCAATTCTTTACCATTGCAGAGAGAGCTGCTATAAATATTTTGAAATATATTGGTTCTTTTCCTTTTATTCTAATCATCTTTGAAAATAAATTTAACAGTGGTATTTCTGATAAGAAATATAGGCAGATTAATAACTTTTTTAGCTATAGTTCCAGATTTATCTCCAAAATGTTGAATTCATGTTTCAATTTTCCTACATCCTTTCCAACATCTGTTGCTTTCCCCTTTGATCATTTTATCCAATTTGATAGATATAAAAATATCTCCATTCTAACAATAACTTCCTTAAAGAGGAGGAGAATCACCCAATTTATCTTACATGGGATTTTCGGATTGATTTTGCCATTCAGCTGGCAATGATAAATCCTATGAAGTGGTCTCATCGTTTGAATTTGCACTACACATTTATGTTGGGCTGGAACTAGTTACCTTATTTTGTACATTAATATTAATTTGTTATTGTTTTTGTTCAGTTGTGTCTGACTCTATCTGACCCAATGGACTTTTTTGTCCAAGAGGTTTCCTTGGCAAAATACTGGAGTTGTTTGCTATTTCCTTCTCCAGTGTGTCCTCATTTTAATTTGAGGAACTGAGGCATTTAGAGGTTAAATGACTTGGTCAGGGTCACACAAATAGTAAGTGCCTCAAGCTAGTTCTTCTTGGCTCTAAGATCTTCTTGGCTCAAAGCCCAATGCTCTAACCACTGTACCATCCACTGTACCCCCTAGTTGCCCCTATAACTAATAATAATAATAACAATAACCTTTATATCATGCTTACTTTACAATCATTTCCTCATTTGATTCTGAGAAAACTGAGGCAAACAGAGGTTAAGACTTTCCCAGGATCATATAACTAGCTAGTAAGTATCAAAAAGCAAATTTGAACTCAGGTCTTGAACTCTGACTCCAGGTCCAGTACTCTAATCATTGTAGCATCTAGCAAAATTAAAAGTTCCAGGCAGTATTCTAGGCCCTGGGAAAATAGAGACTCAAAAGGAAATAGCCTTTGCCTTCTAGAAGGTTACATTATATCGGGGAGACAAGATGTACTTAAATAAGTACATACAAAATAAATTTTAGGTATTTTGAGGGGAGAGGGCCCAATATGGTTCTATATGCCATAAAAGGTATTCTTTCTTGTTTTATGTAAACCTTTTATTATAAAATAGGCTCTTTTTGTTTTAAAAAAACAAAAACAAACAACCAATCTTCCTCCCCCCAAAACAAAACACCCAACACCAAAAAAAAAAAAAAAAAAACCCTTCTAAAAACCTCTCAAGTTTCCTTTTGAATGTGGGAGTTGTAAGTTATACTTAAGCTTTTGATTGTTTTTCATCTATAGATCATTTCTTCTACTATCCATAGCATGAATTCTGTAAGGGACATGGTGACTCACCTTGTTATTTTTTAGTGGAAAAAACAAAACAATGATTTCAAAAGTTCAAGACGAGTTCATGAAAATTGGAATATAAAAGAGGATTCAATCAGGATCCTAAGCTTTTCTGAATCTCAAAAATTTAGTGTTTTATTTTTTTAAAAATGACATTAAAGAAGTAACATTCTGTGCATGTGAGGTTTGTTTTTAAGTTAAAGAGACTTTTTCAAATTTCAACTCTGTCTAAAATTTTAGAAAAATGTAGTGAGGGGTCGAATGGTGCAGAGAATACATACTGGACTGAGAATCAGGACTCTGGGATTCTTTGCTGGACTCTGACACTCCTTCCTATGTGATCCCTGCCAAACCACTCACCTATCTGAGCTAATTCTCCCCTCATAAAAGGAATTGGGAAGGCTAGATAACCTTCCATGTCCCTTCAGGTTCTAAAAATTTTAGGTTCCCAGATTTTGCATGGATAAAACCTTGCTATCATGATCTGATTTAATGTTTTCAGTATGAAGGCATGCTTTTATGTATTAACAGTCCCTTTCTTTTCATTAGTCATTTGACTTTTCTAGCAAATATAAAGGTGTTATATGATAGTATAAGTATAGAAAAGTAGGTTCTTCCCTTCTCTCAACTTTGGTATCTTTTCCTCTTTCAGCTGCCTTAAAAATCGATCCCCTAGTTCCCTCAGGTATTGCCTTTAACACAGACATCTTTCATAAAGATATATATCTATATATGTATGGTCTCATCCAACTACTTCCCCCATCTTTATTTTCTGAAATGCCATTTTTAAAATGTTTTGAATATGGTATTTAAATGTGATGACTTTACTGATGATAAGATTTTATTATTGGGTGGCTAGGTGGCACAGTGGATAAAGCACCGGCCCTGGAGTCAGGAGTACCTGGGTTCAAATCTGGTCTCAGACACTTAATAATTAAGTAGCTGTGTGGCCTCGGGCAAGCCACTTAACCCCATTGCCTTGTAAAACCTAAAAAAAAAAAAAAAGATTTTATTATTAAGTCTTTGTTGTGCCCCTCCCAGTTTCTTCCTTAGACTGTAAATTCCCTGAAACCAAAAACTAACTAACTTACCTTTCATTGCTCAACATATAGTAAGTCCTTAATAAATGTTTACCTACTGACTCAGTGATTAAATTCTATTAGGATAATTTTTGCATAGTTCATTCTATTCCCAAACTTTCTCAAATGTCATTTTCTTTTTAGTGATTCTACTGTCAGTGAACAACAACACTATTCATAATCTTATATTAACCCCTGCCAGAAAGCCAGTCTTTATTTTAAAAATAAGATTTTAACCTTTTTGAGAAAAAGAGGAATGGGGGGGGGAAGTCAGCAAAACCAATCAATACCTAAAAAAACCCCCAAAGCCTGACAATATATTCAGTGTCTCTATGTTTACTCCCACCTCTGCAAAGGAGTGTGGGGAATATCTTTTCCTCTTTCTTCTTTGGGGCCAAGCTCGTTTTTTGGTAATTACATAATAATAATATTCAATTGTTTTGTCATTGCTTTTTGCATTATATTGTTGTTTATTGTTTTCTTTGCTCTTATTCTGAATTATTTAATACAAGTCTTTTCAGACATTTATTATTTCTTAAATCATTGTACTATTCTATTATAGTAAATACCATAATTTGTTTAGTCATTCTCCAGGCATTAGAATTCTACTTTTGTTTCTAATTCTTTATTACCACAAAATGAACTGGTAATATAGGCACTTTGTGTTTTTATTAGTGATCTCCTTGTGGGTATGACTTTTAGTCACTTTACTTGCAATGGGGTTAAGTGACTTGCCCGAGGCCACACAGCTAGGTAATTATTAAGTGTCTGAGGCCAGATTTGAACTCAGGTACTCCTGACTTCAGGGCCAGTGCTCTATCCACTGCACCACCTAGCCACCCCCAAAGAGTCTTTCAAGGATATTTATTCTAATTCACATCTTTAGCTATGTGCAATAATATACCTGTCTTTCTTTAGCCCTCCCAACACTGACTATTCTGTTTTTTCTAATCTTTGCCCATTTGCTAGGTGTGAGGTGTAATCGCAGAGTTGTTCTGATTTCTATATCTCTTATAAGTGATTTGGAGAATTTTGAAATTGAGAACTGTTTATAACCTTTAACTACTTGTCTATTGGAAAGAGGCTTTTGACCATGTATATATTTGTTAGTTGTCCAAAAATATATCTTATATATCAAACTCTTGCCACATAAATTTAATACAAAGATTTTTTTCTCCATTTAACCTCTTCCATTCTTACTCTAGATGCATTAATTTTTGTTTGCATAAATGCTTTTCAATTTCATGTAATCAAAACAATTTATTTTATCTTTTGTAATTCCTTCTCCCTGGTTTACTTAAGAATTCATCTCCTATATATTTATCTCTATACCTATTCTGTGAAAGGCATAGGGGCTATTTCTTTTAATATCTCAATTAATTTGAAATTTATTATCCATTTCATATTTTTTTAATCTAGCCTATTTTTTCTTTATCCAAAAATCCAGTGCATAGATGTCTCTGATTATCAAAATATTTTTAATTTAATTTGTAGGATCTTTACAAATTCTTGGTATAATTTCTCTATCTCTTTTTCCTTCTATAACAGATATTGGTGCATTGGTGGATTAAGCTTCAATAAATTTCATGATGATGCTTTTGCAAATACCTGTCATACAAAATCACCAAGCATCCAATGAAAAATGGTTCTTGTTGGCCATGCAATAAAACCAACTCCACCAATTCCATAATTTGCCTTCTATTTAGCTGCAACTTCCTTCTTTTTCATTTCATTTATAGTGTATGAATATCAAGATTGACATGATTCATTTCCTTTTTTAAAAAATTTCTTAAAGTTGAATAAACTCCCTGTTATCTACTCTGCTATCAACTTATGTTTTTTGCACATCTGAAAGATAAGGATGACTGACAATGTAGTATAATAGATTTAGAGCTGGCCTCACAGTCAGGAAGATCTGGATTCAAGTCCTGCCTCTTGATACATCCTAGCTATAGTACTCTGGACAAATCATATAACTACTCTTTTCTCCAGACAACCCTCCAAAAGTATATGTTGCAAAACAATTGCATATATAGTGTTTCCTTACCTGAAATTCCTAATAGCAATGAAATCATAGGTTTAGAACAAAAAAAAAGAAATTAAGTATAATTGTTGTTGATAATCAGTATTTTAAAGCACATATCAAATTCTAAAATGATTTATAAATCATCAAAGAATAAATTATGTTCAGTATTTAGTGTTAGATCTATATTATTGTATCCTGATTTTTTAAAATTGATAATTCATGTTTGCTAACTTTCTGTTAATCAGAGTACTGTTTCTTTATCATATCATAAAGCAAAGTGCATTTTATTAGACAGTAAAATAAAACATTTTCCAAGTTTTGTAATTTTCTGTAATTTCCCCAGCATGTAACTATTTTCCCCTCATTTATCTTTTTTTTTTTTTTTTTTTAGATTTTTGCAAGGCAAATGGGGTTAAGTGGCTTGCCCAAAGACCACACAGCTAGGTAATTAGTAATTGTCTGAGACCAGATTTGAACCCAGGTACTCCTGACTCCAGGGCTGGTGCCTTATCCACTGTGCCACCTAGCCGCCGCCCCCCCCCCCCCCCCCATCATTTATCTTCATGGATCTTAAACAACGTAATGGATGACTCAATGACGTTGTGCATTTTTCTTCCAGGAATGGTTTTTAGGAAAAGCATTACATGATGAGCAGTCAACAATTATCCACCATTATGCCTTTGCTGAAGATCCTACAGTTTTCAAATTTCCTGATTTTGCTGCTGGTTGGGCCCTTAGTCTTCCACTCATAAACAAGTAAGAATTAAATGGACAATTTTTTTTTGTCCAACAGTTCTATAACTTCATGACTTCTAGATTGACTAGCAAATGATCTGTTTTTTAAACAATGCTTTATGGCTATATTTGCTTTTTTCTTTCAAATATCTTTTATTTTTTATTTTTATTTTTAAAAATATTCCATTGTTTTTTATTGGTCATAGGTTTTTAAATTTTTTTATTAAAGATTTTATTTATTTTGAGTTTTACAATTTTTCCTCTAATCTTACTTCCCTCCCCCCCTCCCCCCACAGAAAGCAGTTTGTCAGTCTTTACATGTTGTACATTGATCTAGATTGAGTGTGATGAGAGAGCATATCCTTCAGGAAGAAACATACAGTATAAGAGATAACAAGATCAGATAATAAGATATCAGTTTTTTTTCTAAATTAAAGGAAAAAGTCCTTGGACTTTGTTCAAACTCCACAGTTCTTTATCTGTATACAGATGGTATTTTCCATTGCAGACAGCCCCAAATTGTCCCTGATTGTTGCACTGATGGAATGAGCAAGTCCATCAGGATTGATCATCACCCCGATGTTGCTGTTAGGGTGTACAGTGTTTTTCTGGTTCTGCTCATCTCACTCAACTTAAGTTCAGGCAAATTCCTCCAGGCTTCCCTGAATTCCCATCCCTCCTGGTTTCTAATAGACCAGTAGTGTTCCATGGCATACATATACCACAGTTTGCTAAGCCATTCCCCAATTGAAGTACATTTACTTGATTTCCAATTCTTTGCCACCACAAACAGAGCTGCTATGAATATTTTTGTATAAGTGATGTTTTTACTTTTTTCATCATCTCTTCAGGGTATAGACTCAGTAGTGGTATTACTGGATCAAAGGGTGTACACATTTTTGTTGCCCTTTGAATGTAGTTCCAAATTTCTATCTAGAAGGTTGGATGAGTTCACAGCTCCACCAACAATGTAATAGTGTCCCAGATTTCCCACAACCCATCCAACAATGATCATTATTCAAAGAAGCTTTAATTTGCATTTTTCTAATAAGTAATGATTTATAGCAATTTTTCATAGGACTGTGGATTGCTTTGATCTCCTCATCTGTAAATTGCCTTTGCATATCCTTTGACCATTTATCAATTGAGGACTGGCTTTTTTTTTTTAAATATGACTCAGTTTTCTGTATATTTTAGAAATGAGTCCTTTGTCAGAAACATTAGTTGCAAGGATTGTTTCTCAGTTTACTATATTTCTTTTGATCTTGGTTACAGTGGTTTTATCTGTGCATAAGCTCAAATATCTTTTATTAAAAAAACTTTAATTTTTAAAAATTTTGAACTTATCAATACCAAGCTACCAAAACTATACCAAATATCCCCAAATGAAGTGGATATGTTATGCATTTTTAGAAAATGACTTTTCTTGCTTTCTTTTTAGATCAGAATCACTAGTTCCCCTCTCCTCTCAAATACCCTCACCTCCTAATGAAAGTAAGAAAACTAAAATCCTTGTAAAAGATAATATAATCAGGGAAAACATCTAATCATGGGACATATCCAAAAATCCATGTTTCATTTTAAATCCTGAATCCATACTTCCTCAGTAGGAGGTATGGATAGCCTGCTTTATCATCTGACTTATGGATTCATGGTAAGTCATTGTAGTAATCAGAATTTTAAAGAGTTTTTCAGAGTTGTTTTTTACAATGCATACTATGTGAGCATATTGTGGCTTAATAAATACTTGATGACTTGACTAAATCACTTGACTTTGGCAAATTATATATTTTCAGAATTGTTACTGCTATACATGATCAGATTCCTATGACAGAGAGGGAAAGCACTAGACTTAAGGGTTAAGGACTCGGGTTCTTATTGCAACTCTGTCTCTTATTTGCCCTATGACCTCTCATTTTTTCCATATCATGAAGTTAAAAATTCTTGCTACATTTATTTTAAAGAATAATTATGATGATTATGAGATATACCATTGAAAGCTCTTTGAACACTGTAACAATGTAAGATAATTTATTCAGCAAACATCTATTAAACACCTACTATGTGCAAGGTAACATTGAGTATACAAATTAAGAAAAAGATAATTCCTGCCCTCAGAGAGCTTACAGTCTGATGAGGGAAAACAGAACACAAAGGAAACTGAAAGAGTTGGATTGGGGGTATACCTGACTCTGGCAATGATAGAGAAAGAGTACAGTAGGTTGGGAAATAAAGAGATGACTGACCTAGCTGCCCTCCTTAAGTGAAGGTTTTGGGGAGGGGTATATCTCAACTGTAAGAAAACTGTAGTTTTATTGCCAAATCAACAGAGCTTTAGTAACTAGCTAATATTAATGTAATATAATGGCATTAAATTAAAATAAAATTGAACCCCAAAATGTATTTGAAATCTTTTTAAAAGTTAATTTAAGAGTGGCTAGGTGGCACAGTGGATAAAGCACTGGCCTTGGAGTCAGGAGTACCTGGGTTCAAATCCGGTCTCAGACACTTAATAATTACCTAGCTGTGTGGCCTTGGGCAAGCCACTTAACCCCATTTGCCTTGCAAAAACATAAAAAAAAGTCAGTTTAACTTAATCTTTTTTTTAAATATCTTTTATTTATTTTGAGTTTTACAATTTTCCCCCAATCTTTCCTCCCTCTCCCCACCTCCCACAGAAGGCAGTTTGTTAGTCTTTACATCATCCCCATAGTATGCAAGAAATCATATACTTAAGGAAGAAACATATAGTATGAGTTATAGCAGAATTACATAAGACAATTTTTAAAAAATTCAAGGTACATGGAAAGTCTTTGGTCTTTGTTCAAACTCCACAAGTCTTTCTCAGGATACAGATGGCATTCTCCATGGCAGATATCCCAAAATTGTGCCTAATTGTTGCCATGTTGGTATGAGCAAGTCCTTAACTTAATATCTTTGAAATCTTGAAGATGCCTGCAGTGATGTGAAACTTAAACATGGGGAGTGTAGACATTAGAAGATGCCGGAGTCCATTTCTACATAGTCATAATAGCTAATATTTATATAGTACCTGAAAGTATGCAAAGTGTTTTTCATACTATTTGATTCTCACAATAGCCCTGTGATTAACAGCACCATTGTGAGATGATCAGCTATGATGGCCATAGCTCCTTCTCAGCAGTTCAGTGATCAAGGATGATTCTAAAAGACTTGTGTTAGAAAATACCATTCACATCCAGAGGAAAAAAAAAACTATGGAGGCTGAATGAATACCAAAGTTTATTATCTTCACTTTATTATTTTTTTTTGCAAGGCAAATGGGGTTAAGTGGCTTGTCCAAGGTCACACAGCTAGGTAATTATTAAGGTCTGAGGTCAGATTTGAACTCAGGTACTCCTGACTCCAGGGCCAGTGTTCTATCAACTGTGCCACCTAGCTGCCCCTATCTTCACTTTTTTAAAACTTGTTTTTTTTTCCTCATGGATTTTCTCCTCCTTTAGTTATATGGAAACATAATAAACATGATTGTACATTTATAACCTATATCAGATTTCACACTGTCTTGTGGAGATGGAAGAAAGGTAGAAAAATTTGGAACTCAAAAGCTTACAAAAAAGATGGATGTTGAAAACTAGCTTTTTTGAAAAATTTAAAATAACACTTAAAAATAATCCTGTGTTTAAGACATGACAGGTTGCATTGTTCCTCCTCTTACAGATAAGTGAACTAAGGCTTATAGAGGTGAAGTGGTCACATAGTTGGGAAATCTTAGAAGCTAGATTTGAACTCTGAGTCTGACTTTCCATCTACATCTCCTGTCTAGGTATAGGCAAAAACGTGGAGTTAATCCAGCCAAGAACCCAGAGATATTGGAAACAGGCACATTTTCTTTTTTTCTCCTCATTGTCATAGTATCATAGATTTAGAATTGAAAGGGAGGTCTAGAAGGCACCTGGGGTCCTTCTTGGCTCTAACCTATGATCCTTTGATCCTACCTCTTCATTTTATAAATGAGGAAAGAGAGATCTGGAAAGATTCCAAAATTAATCCCAGAGATTAACTGATTTGCCTTTCTCAAAGGTAGCAATCTGGGATTTGAACTCAGGGTTCATGACTCCAAATCCAGGGTACTTTTCAGTGTGCTGAACTGCCTCCATTGAGCCAGTTGTTTCCTGGCTTCAGGGTACAGTGACCTGGGGCATATCTTAGACCCTCCTCCCTTCTAAAGTCTAAAGAATATTCATTTTATAGACTATTGGTGGTAAAAATTCCTGGGCATACCCTAATCTCACTTCCTTTCCTCTCCCAATTCTTCCCACTTTCATTCCCATGACTGAGGAAGAGCAGGAATAAATATTTTTCTGCCTATTATATATTATATTTTCTAGTATGTCCTACTGTGTACCAGTACTTAAATGCTTAACAGATAATATCTCCTTTCACTTTTGATCCTCACAATGAACTTACAAAGGTGTTTCTATATCTATTTTACAGTTAAAGAAATTGTGGCAAACAGGTCAAGTGACTTGTTCAGTCACATAGGTAGGAAGTAACTGAGACAGGTTTTGAACTCATTCCTTCTTGAGCCCAAGCCCAGCACTCTCTCCACTACCTGGTTAGCTCTAAAGAACTCAATAAGCATTTCCAGTTTCTGATGTTGAGAGGTCACTAGGCCCCTCATTGAAAAATCTCTCGTTTGAGCTCTGCCAGTGTTGTTTGTCAAGGGAACATTTTTTAGAACCAAGTTTCTATTCTTTAACAGTTTTATCAGATTCCAAAGGCCCTTGGCATGGAATCCAAATTTCAGAACATTCTTTGTTATATGTTAACTATATTTGAGGGGGACTATTTTAAACTAGATAAGATTTAACTTGGATATCATTCTAAGACTTGGCAGAAAAGAGTTCTGGGAATGTATGTTTAAGATAGATTGAGCTGATTTGATTTATAGGAATGTAGAGTTTAAGAAATGATGAGCTTGATGACCTTAGAAAAGCAAGGACAAATTTGCTTGAAATAATGAAAAAATAAATGAACTGAACTAAGAGAATATTGTAAACAGTAACAGCAATATTGTTTTAAGAACAGCTTTGAGTGACCAAGTCATTTTGACTATTGTAAATACCCAAATTAACTACAAAGGACATATGAAAGAAGTTGCTATCTGCATCCAGAGAAAGAACTGATAAATAGAAGTATGTGTAAAATGATTTTACATTTGTTACATATTTATAAGTAATGGTAACCATCTTTAGGGTGGGAAAAGGGAAGGAGGGAAGAAAAAATGAAAAAAAGTTACATGATAACTATTATATATTTAAGAGAAATAGTTTGTACATAAGTTTTCAGTTACATGTGAAATCATCTTTTTATTTACTATATTAGAAATTCTTTTAATTTTATTCCATAAATTACAAATTAAATAAATAAAACAACAACAACAAAAAAAGACTGTGTGAATATGGTTCTTGGCTGGAAAGGTATAGCAAAGACTCATGGATTTCTTTAGAACTCCCTGCCAAAAAGGAGTTTCATTATTTTCAGTTCCCAACTTCCAAATGAATTGTGATTTTGCTTGAAGTCAATTGCTTGAAATTCTGTAATCCTCCCCCCCCAGAAACAATGTCATAATTGTCCCTGCATATATACATATGTACATATATATACATATGTACATATATATGTATAACACTTCTATAGTAATATACTCAAGAGATTTCCTGAGAAGTAGCATGTTGAAGTGGATAGAGGACTGAACTTGAAGCCAAGAAGATCTGAGTTCAAGTCTTTACACTCACACATAAAATGGGAAAATCATATATTAATCTTTTAGTGCTCTGGACCCGGGTATCAAATGTAGGTCTTGGCCTCATGCTTCAAAAATAATTAGGAAATATTTTTAAAATAAGTGTAATGATACTAAAACAGGGATTTAAAGCTAAGTTGATATGAAACTTGCAGGGCTCCTTATGAATGAATTAGTGAGTGATGGTTCTATTTGAGCTTGATACTATTTTTCTAAACAACTGTTAGGGGCAGGCCTAAAGCCATTATCCTGTTTCTTTTAGTTCACGTTCAATGTTGGAATGCAATGCAGCACTTGCAAATCATTGAACAGTTAATAAAAGAAGATTCACTTTGTCCTAACACATCAGGGTATGCAACAGATAGAAAAAGCAAATTTGGGGGGCAATGGGACACTGGTCTTATCATAGCAACTCTCTAAGATTGTAGATTGCAGAGAATGTGCCAGTCTGTATTGGTAGAGGGATTCTCTTTGCCTGGAAAAAGAACATAACATGGTTTTGGTGAGAAAAGTTATTCTAAGTTCCAATTTTCCCC
Organism: Macrotis lagotis; assembly: GCF_037893015.1. Lineage (NCBI taxonomy): Eukaryota > Metazoa > Chordata > Mammalia > Peramelemorphia > Peramelidae > Macrotis > Macrotis lagotis. The sequence continues at coordinate 727,754,329 of NC_133658.1, read as the reverse complement.
TCTGGTCATCAGGATCTGGAATTTCCATTCTCCCTAAATGATCCCAGGTGTTAAGGAGGGTGTCTTATGCAGTTGGGGAGAGAATTTGGGAGGTAGCAATAGATCTTTGATCCTGGGTAGGGATTTACTGGTAAAAGTTTCAGGTGGTAGGAAAGGAGTCATCATCTTTGGTGAGCAAAAGACCAGGGTGTAGGGGCTATATAATAGCAATCTGTTCTTTGTAGGTTTTGTGTATTTGGAGCACTGGCATTAAGAACAGTAGCAGAAGAAGGAGAAAGGAGAAAAAGGGAGAAGAGGAAAGAATAGTCACAAACTATAGTGATAGAAAAGATTGATAACAAGTAAGAATCATAGAAAGTCAGGTTCCTATACTCATTTCACTGGGAAATTACAGAGTTTTAGATTTTTCTTTGAAGGGACCTCAGTGACCATGTAGTCCATTTGAACCCTGGAAAAGAATTCCTTCACAAATTACCTGACAAGTGGTCATGCAGACTCTGTATGAAGACCTTTAATGAGAAAGAACCTATCCCCTCCTTAATCAGCCCATTCCACTCTTGGACAGATCTAATTGTTAGAAAGTATTTGCATCCAAATCCCCCCCTACCACCCTCCCCTCCCCACCCTTCTGCCCCAGAATATCAAACCTAGCTTTGCCTACTTCCAACTTTTAATCATGAATCATAGTTTTGCCTTCCTAGGACCACACAAAATTCTTCTTCCATAGGATTATGCTTCTGAGGACTGCTATCCTGACCCTCCTGAGTCTTCCCTAGACTGAACATGCCAAATTTCTTTGGTTGGTACTCCGATGACACAAGCTTAAGGTTCTTCATCATTCTAGTTACTCTCCTGTGGATGCTGACCAGCTAACCAGTGTACTTCTTGAAATTTATTTAGAACTTAATATAATACTCCAAATGTTCAGGATACAATGGAACTATTACTTCTTTATTCCCAGAAAACCCTTATCTTTTAATGTAGTTTTTTTTTTTAGGTTTTTGCAAGGCAAATGGGGTTAAGTGGCTTGCCCAAGGCCACACAGGTAATTATTAAGTGTCTGAGACCGGATTTGAACCCAGGTACTCCTGACTCCAAGGCCGGTGCTTTATCTACTGCGCCACCTAGCCGCCCCCTAATGTAGTCTTAAGATTGAATTAGTTTTTCTAAAATATGGGGAAATTCTATCCTCATCATTTCCTTCTGTTTAAAAACACTGTCAAAGGGTCGGCTAGGTGGCACAGTGGATAGAGCACTGGCTCTGGAGTCAAGAGTACCTGAGTTCAAATCCGGCCTCAGAAAATAATTACCTAGCTATGTGGCTTTGGGCAAGCCACTTAACCCCATTGCCTTGGAAAAAACCACTGTCAGAGATGGAAATAAAATGAGTTTAATGTGACCTTTTCATGATTAAACCATACTGACCCTTTGTGATTACTGCTTCATTTTCTTAATGTTCAATAGCTAGTTCTTTTCTCATTTGTTCAGATATTTAACTTAAGGTTGCTTGATTATATAGATTGTTTGTTTCAGTCATTCTGTCCTCTCATTTTGTTCTTTTTTTTTTCTTTTTGAAAATCAAGAACTTGCTCTTTTCTAATCCTGGAGTAAACTTCCCATTTTTAATACTATTTAAGATACCACTTCTAATGACTCAGTGGCAGATTTTATAGTACTTTCAATACCTGAATATGAAGGTCTTCTGGGTCAAGTGACTTGAATACATTCAGTGGTGCCAGACTCCACATACTGTCTTGTCTTCTTTCTTTTTGGGGGGGTATCAGCTCCCTATTAGCCATTTGTTCTTTCCTTTCCAATTGAAGGAACTTTATTTTTAGCATAGATAACAGAAGGAAACAAAGAATTGAACAGCTTAATTGCTTAATTTTTGTTAAATAGGAGAAAGGTCTCAGGGTGGGAAAGATGAAAGGGTGTGTTTGAAAGAGATATTTTTATGTCAGCCATTTGTAAGTCGGGAAGTCTATAATATTATGCATCTGTGGGTCAACTGCTATTTAACAAAATATAATTTATGATCCATTTTCCATGTCTTTATTTTTCATGTGTTTAGAACCAGGCTTTGGAAAAACCTTTCTTGATCAAATTCAATGCTAAGATGTAATAAAAGAGTGAACAATAAAAAAATTTGGTAGCATTTTAAAATTTGCTGCCACTTTTATGCTTTGAGATATTATTTCATAGTGGTAAAAAGATACTTTAAAATGTTTACTATGGTTTTTTTTTAGAGATGAAGCCAGTAGTATAAACTACTATTAAAAAACTAAATATCAAAACAAAATTTCTTCTATTTTATGGGAATCATAAGACAGATCAGTGTTTCTACAGGCCAATTCATTGTTTAAACCTCATATTGGAATTGAAAAAACACTTCAAAAAAAAGTTATGTGAGATTTTTACTTTCCCCAATTGTCTACCAAAGAAAAAGGTTAGACTGGAGTTAGCACAATAGTAGAGTGAATTTTCAACCTTTATCCTTTCTTTTTCTTCTTCTCTTCTCCTATTTTCTTTTTTCTATAATTCAGTAGAAGTATATCCAGGTTAAAACAAAACTTCATTGTATTATCTTTCAAAGGTTCCATCCAGTATGTCTCTTTTAGATGATAAAATGATCTTTATTTTGAAGTGTTTTAAATTCATCATAGTCTGCATAATTTTATTTAAACTTTTTTTAAAAATTCAAACAATATCTTCCCTCTCTTTTTTATTTTGTTTTGTTTTTGGTTCTTGACTAAAAGTAAATATAATTGCTTTCATTTTTTCCAGGCTTACCAAGAGATTGAAAAGTGAGTCCTTGAAGTCTGACTTTACAATTGATTTAAAACACGAGGTAAGTCATATTTCATTGGGCTGAAAATTTGAGTAATCAAACCTAAGAAGGATTTTGGTATTAAAAAATTCTAAGTTTTAGTACATTTTCCTTCATAAGTAGTCAGTCCTCAATGTGGCTCAATCCAGTTTTGAGTTTTTTAAAACTGTGGTGAGCCCAGAGATGAAACACTACACAATATGTGGTGAAGTGCCTTAATTTATTCTTTATCCTTCTTGTCTTTGATCCTCTCCTGTCCCCATCTCTCTTCCTTTGGTTTCTGTAAAGCTCTCCCTTGGTTCTACTCCTGTCTTCTCAGTTCTCCTTTCTAAAAGATCCCCCTTCTCTTGCCCAATAAATGAAGAAATTCTCTTGGCTATGTCCTGAGAGATTCTTCTCTCTATATACTCTCTACCTTGTTGATCTCATCAACTTCTATAGGTTCAATGATCATCTCTGTGCAAATGATTCCCCCAAAGTCTTATTCAGCCCTCCCTGAGTGCCTGTTCCATAATATTGGCTGCCTGGACAATCTGTAAACATATCAAACAACTGGGAGCACACTTTCCTAATCCTCATCTGTAAAATGAAAAAGATTGGTTGGATTACATGGTCTATAAATCTGAGGATAATGTTTGTAAGCACTTTGCACAGTGACTGGCACTATATAAAAATACTTATTTCCCTCTACCCCCCAGGACCTTTCCAACTTTAAAACTATGAACCCTCTATAACAGAGGTGTCAGATCCACACTGCAGTGCTCCCTAGTGCAACTGGACCAGATTAAAATGTCTCACAATATTTTCCCCATTCTGGACTGGTTCATTCAGGCAGCTAGGTAGCACAGTGAGAAGCATGCTGAACCTGGAGTCAGGAAGACCTGAGTTCAAATGTGACCTCAGAAGCTTACTAGTTGTGTGTCCAGGCAAGTCACTTACCCCTGTTTGCCTCAGTTTTCTTATCTATAAAATGAGTTAGAGAAGGAAATGGCAAACCACTCCAGGATCTTTCCCAAGAAAATCTCCAGTGGGGTTACAGAGTCAGATATAACTGAAAAAAAATGACTGAACATTAATGTTAGGTGTTATCATTGAATACAAATATATGGCATAACATTTGTATCTAGCAAATTTCATCTTAACTTCATTTTTCTATTTTTCTAACTTGTTCATCAAAGTCAGGGGTATAAGCCTGGGATGCTCCCTTAGAAATAGCCTTCCATGTTGCTATCTATCCATTAATTGTCCTTCTTTTAGGTCTATATAATTCAACCAATTCTAAATCCAGGCTTCATTTCTCCATCTTGTCCACAAGTATATCATGAGAGACTTGGTAAAATGCTGTAGTGAAACTCAACCATACTATATGTGCCTGTCACATTCCCCCTGATCTGTATAACAATACTATCAAGAAAAGACTGGATGTTAGTTTGGCATGAACCATCCTTGATGACTCATGTTGTCTCTTAGTGGGCAATGATCCTCTTTCTAAGGGTCACTACTTCCTCCCTTTAAGATTAAACTCTGTCAAGACTTTTGTCCACAATTAGTCAAGCCCACTGACCTCTAGTTTAATGAACTCATTTTGGAAAATGTGGGTGACAGATCTCAGGCTCCAGTCCTTCAGTGTCTCAGGAAAAAGTTTGTCCTCACCTGGTGACTTGATCTCATAAAGAGCAGCTAGGTACTCTTTTTTTCCCTAGCATTCTCTTGATTATCTTGATGTCATTTTTGCTATGTAGTTCCCAATTTCAAAGATTATTATCCTTAGTTCAGAAAATGGAAGCAAAACAAGTGTAGAGTATGGTAGTGGGAAAGAACATGAGCCAATGCTCCCCTTTCTGTTAGCAAAGAATGGAAGTTGCCTATGAATGCATTTCTCTTTTAAAGAGAAAGAAACTTGGGTATGAATACCAGGTTTTGGGGGGATGTAACTGAGACTAATGATTTTCTTGTATATTTCCCTACAGCATGTTGATGGGAGTTTTACTCTTTTCCTACTTTATATTAGTTAGTTTACAGACTTTACAAACTTTACAAAACTTATGTATTCACTTGAAAATCCTTCAGTATTCAGAATGTTGGTTCACCTTATAGTCACAATGTAGTTAATAATTCTCAAATGATTATGAGACACAAGATAACTGTTGCTTATGCTTTTTTATATCCTTTCTTACTTTACATATTGTTTATTATCTTTCTGTAGTCATTGCCAATTATCTGTTTTCCAATAGATTGCTCTCTACATTTGGGACAAAGGCAATGGGCCACATCTTACGCCAGTGCCAGAATTTTGCACAGATGATGAGAATTCTCTTAAGACTGCCAGTTGTGCCACAATGTTTCATACATTTCTACCACTTTGTGTAAGTACCATAGGTAAAATTTCTTTATATATTAAATTTATATGGTAGGATTCATGCTGTCTTGGTACCTTGCACAACATTATAGACTCGGTGAGTCCTAATAATTATTCACTGATGTAGGGCAAATGAACAGATTCTGTGACTAATCATTAATTTCAACTGAAATTTCCTGAGCACTTGTTATGTATTATAGAAGGACATTAGATTTGGACTCAGAGGATTTCAATGTGAGCCCTAGATCTGCTACTTAGGAACTGTATGACATTGTGTCTTTTTTATAATTTTGGCATAAGTGCAAAGCAACAAGATAATCCCTGAGACAAGTTCTATAAATCATTATTTTATTTTTTTTTATTTTTAGAGACAATTAGAATAAAGAACAAATTGCTTCATTTCTCCAAACCTTGGTTTCCCTATATTTAAAAAAGTGCATATTTATTATAGATCTACAAGTTTGTGAAAAAAAAGCATTTTGTAAATTTTAACACACCATATAAGTTATTATCAAATGAAATGCCATATCCAATTCAGGCATTTATTAAATGCCTCCTGAATATGAAAGACTTTGGATGTAGAGAACTTTACTTGGTGGGCAACACAACTGTTGAAGTGCTTTGGACTTGAATGACTTGACCAGATCTGAGAATAAAGAAGATAAATCTGTAAGTAGAGTAAAGCTCAATTGCATATGGAGAAAGTAGATGTGGAAATTATGAATAGTAATTTGTACCCTTGTCACCATATAAAAGAAATTGTTGTTGTTGTTGTTATTGTTATTAACATTATTATTGTTGTAATAGAGAGGCAAAAGGGCATAGTAGAGACTGTAATGGACCTGGAATCAGAAAAACTGGAGTTGTAGTCCTAGGAGCCATGTGGACTCTGAAAAATTTGTTGAACTTTTATGTGTCTTAGAGTTTTTAGATTGTTATCCTAATCGACAATATTCCCACACCAGGAGCTCCCCATACTGAAAAAATTCTAGATTCTTTAAATAAAGGATATCTTATTAAGAGAAGAGCTAAAGAGGCATTTTATAGTAGAGAAAGAAGTTATGATATCCGTTCTCCACATTTTTTCATCTAGAAGGAGGAAAATGCAAATATATACCATATGTACAGTTAGCACCTTGATACATGTGCACAATGTATCACACTATATTGCTAATTAAGGGGAGCATTTGGGCTCGTGTGTTTTTCATGAGAGCAACCATTTTATTAACTATAATAAGACCCTGTGACTTACTGAAAATTGTCATTTTGAAAGGAGAAAATAACAACGAAATCACTGCTAGAGGATGGCCCTTGCTTGCAAACTCAAAATGTCTGCAATTGAAAGCAAGTGTATTCAAAACTAGACACCATATTTGAGAGTGGTAAAGACTTCAGTAATATAAAGAATAGAGTGATGAACTTGGAGCCAGGAAGATGTGAGCTTAAAGTATCCCTCAGATACTACTTGCATGTAATATGGCAAGCCATTTAACCTTGGGTCAAGAGTTCTTAGCCTGGAGACCACAGATAGAATTCAGTTAAGAGAAGCAGAGGAGTCTGTGAACTTGGGTGGAAAAAATTGCATTTAAGCTCTATCTGAAGTTTAGTGTTCCTTATTTATTTAAAAGATTGTGTGAGAGAGAGTTTTTATTAGATTTTGGAGAGATATAGTCCAAAAAGGAATACAGGGTCCTAAGGAAATTTAGGAGCCCTGTTTTTAGATGTCCATTTGCCTAAATCCCTTCAAACAAAAGAGAACAGGCTCCTCCTCTTCCTTGGATCAGGCTAAGGCCACTTGCCTTTCTCCCCTCATGCCCTAATTACTTTTGGGGCAGAACATCTGAGGAAGTGGTGAGGGGTTGAAGTGGTCTTAGTGAAGTAGTCCAGAGTTAGGAAGAGTTATCTTCCTGAGTTCAAATCCAGATACAGACACTTTACTAGTTCTACCCTCTTTGACTCCATTTTCACATCTGTAAAATGAGCTGGAGAAGGAAGTGGCAAACTCCAAGGAAATGGGGTCACTAAAGTCAGACCCTACTGAAAATGACTGCAGTAGTGACCTTCCTAGACTGATCAGAGAGAAGGGAACCTGACATTGGTTTGGGACAGATAGAGAAACGTTGATAAGGTTTCTCTCTTGTTTTATTCCTAAGACTTCAGATTAGAATCATTTAAAAAATAAATTCTTAATATTTTTAAATGAGGAAACTAGGACAGATGACTTAGTGTGTGCTTCCACTTATGATTATTATGAAGACCAAATGAAATAATATTTAAAGCAAAATTTAAAGCACCATATAAATGGTAGGAGCTATCATCGTCATCATCATCATCTTCATCATCATCGTGATCACCTTGTTCGAACCACGCATTTGTAAAAGGTGAAGAAATGGGGGCCCACAGAGTGACAAAGTAAGTCTAAGTAACTAAGTAAAATTAAGAATCCACAACCAGTTAGAGTAGAGCTAGGACTAGAGCCCAGGGCTTCTGACTCATATTCAATCCTAAATCCTCTCTCTCAACTTGTTCGAACAGATAAAATTGATTTTATTGATAACAGACCTATAAACATGAACCTAATTAAAACATGTTCTAGTCAATGTTCCCTGTTTCTGGGCATTCTCTATCATGTTCATTAAAAATTAGAATTTCTTATTAAAATGATATCCTTTATTTTTTTGCCTAAATTGGATTGGGGAGTAGGATTGGATTCATTGTCATAAAAAAGCTACTTTTTATGGACTTTGGGATACCTGATGCTTGATTTTATAATGCACACTTTTTTTCCTTATTGCCTCATAGGGAAATCCAGTAAAGGAGATGGCTGTTTTTGTTGCTGTGAAAACATGCAAGAAGTTTCATGATGACAGAAGTATGTTTTGAATCATTTGTTTTTACTGGATTTTAAAAATCTACTCTTCACTTTATAAGGGCATAAACACAAGAATGAGACAGTTTATAAGGGCATAAGAACAAGAATTAGACAGGAACCAAGGGGACAACCCAGTGAAATTAAAAAGTATTTCTCATTTTGACAAGTAATCTAAAAGGGTAAAACTTTATGAATGTGAATTCACATGAAGTCAAAATATGAAAATACATCTACTTTAAATGTCTGTTAAAACCCCATTTTTATTCAAAAACTGAAAAGTTTAGAAAATAACCTGTCTTGGGAGAATGTGTCAGAAATATTTAATTAATTTGAAGTGTTCAGAATCTTTGATCCTCACTGAGATCTTGGTGATTTACTAGTATAATTAATCTTGTTACATGTGTTGCTTGTAAAAAGTTTGGAATATGAAAATTAAGTGGGTTCAATGAGAATTTTGAGAACTGTCCCTGATCCATTTTCATTGTATACTTTCCCAAAGAAAACATTAAAATAACTGTGCTACTAATAAGTGTAATAGAGATTAAAAGAAGATGGGAAAGTAAGATGCTTTATACAATAGGAGAGGCCTATTAACTAAACCACAGAATAGTGAACACTTCTGGAAAGTACAGGTTTTTGTTGTACTGACAAGGGGTGCCCTTGAGATGGGCACCATGACATAATGGCAAGAATGTAAAGAGCAATGGACTGGGATCCAAGTAATTGGATTCCAATGCTAGCCCCGCTATTTACTATCTGTATGACCTTGGTCAAGTTACTTAACCACTCAGTTTCCTCATCTGTAAAATAAGGGGACTGGATTACCTGGCCTGTTAAGGACCCTTCTAGAGCTAAATCTATAATCCTCTCCTTCCTAAATATGAGGCTTTTACTGATCTATCTCCACCCCCCAGCTTCTAGTGCCTACCCCTGAAAATAACCTTGCATTTATTTCATTTATGCTTATATGTGTACATGTTGCCTCCACCCAGGGAATGGAAGTTCCATGAGGGCAGGGATTGTTTCCTTTTTTGTTTTTGTCTTTGTATTTCCAGTGCCTGGCATATAGTAGATTGTTTAATAATATTGATTGATTAACCCTCCTCTGAGTATGTGAAGCAATAACAGCAGTAGAATAATAATGGCAGTTCACATTTATGTAGCATATTAATGTTTGCAGATTCCATTTATTATCTCATTTGTTTCTTAGATGAGAGAAACAAAATTCAGAAAAAGGAAGTGATAGGTCATACAGCTAGTAAGGGTCATAGGGAGTCTCTAACCCCAGGTCTTTGTGACTCCAAGTCTAGTACACTATCTTAAGCTTCAGCTGAATTAGAAAGGAGAAACACCAACTTGTTATATCAAGTTTCTCATCTTTCACTGCAGTAGCCCCTTCTCCCTACATCCCCACATCCCTTAATGGTTTTGGCAGACCATAGGTGTTCTGAACAGAAAATGACTGAATCCATGGCCTTTCTTGAAGCCTCATACCTCCATTTCCCTGCCCATTCTGGATACAGGGGAGCAACTTTAACCACACTCAAAATTCCATAATTCTTGATAAAAATAACCCAAGTTAAGTCTTTTAGAGAAGCAAAATGAAGATGATTCCTATTATCTATTATAATATGCAACATTTTGTTGGCAGGCCATCAGGTTCTGTCACACTTCATTGGAGAATCATAAAAACAATTAAGAAATTATTAATATGAGCTTTTAAAAAAAGATTCAAAAATGTTTCCTCCTAGAAGCTAAGATAGGCACATGACTGCATCCTGCCTGTTTAATCTTTCTCAGAGTATGCAAAACAACAACAGCAATAGGATAATAATGATAGCTCACATTTATATAGCATGTTGTTTGCATATTACTTTACATATATTATCTCATTTGATCCTTAGATGAGGGAACCAAGGCTCAGATAAGGGAAGTGACTAGCTTCCCTTACTGTTGCCTTCCTTTGTCTATTTGAGCCTCATCAGAAATTCCTGGATGACTGGATGAAGGGAACAAGAAATGAGTTAATATGGCTTGAAATTAGACAGCATTTTGTGAATGAAATATTGAAGTATGAAAGCAGTAAAGGGCAGGGACCCTATTTCACAAAACTCTAAAATAATTTTGCTTATTAATTTGAATTTAGCCTGAAGATCATTTTATTTTTTTAAATGGTTATTTAATAAAAGAATATCAAAGCAAGAAGAATCTCACACAATAGAAGCAGGAGACCTGGATTCTAGACCCATTTCTGCTGCTGACATGCTCCGTAAGCCAGAGCAAGTCACTTAATTTTCCTGCACCTCAGACACCTCATTAACAAAGAGAGTGCTCTGGCCTAACGATCACTTCTAGCTCTATGACTAGGAGACTGAACAGACAAATACTTCAACTTCTAAAGCAATCAAATGTATTGGTTTCTTTTAATTATTTGGCTCTAGTCACAGAGAAAGGTAAAAATTTGTGATTATTCTGAAACATGGTTGATTTTCAGTTACAAGACTCATATGAATGTGATGTGTTTGTTCTAGTAAGAGAGAAATTTTAAGTTTCTTGTGACTGTTGAGTTTGTTATTAGCTCGGCGAATCTTAGAGCTTTGGGTTTTCCTGCCCCTTACCATCTGGTTGGGAGAATCACCTTGTTTCTTCATTAAGGCCATGAGTTATTGATATGGAAAATAAAGAGAGAGCCACTGTGGTACATTGGAAAGACCACTGACTTTGGAGTTCCAGGGCCTGGATTCCCATAAGCCTCTGTTATTAGTGTCCTGGACCACTTCAGACATGTCATTTATCTCTCTGTCTCAGTTTCCTTGTCTATAAAGTGAGGAGATTGGATTATACAGTCTCTGAGATTATTTCCAGCTCTACATCTACGATGCCAAGAGGAACAAGATAGTATAGTACAAAGCAGGACAATATGCATCCAAGTGAACATCTGTCACATTTAGTAGCATTGATGAAGAGGACATAGTCTCTTGAAGATCAGGTATTTAGAAAAACCAGTATTTAAAAGCTCTTAAAAACCAACTTTTTATTTTCTATATTAGTAAGGACAGAATGAAATCAAAATGCACAAATAATCTCCAAATGTGATTTTAGCTTGGGTTAGGAATATTTGACTCTCTTGCCATCTATTTTACTGAGTGCTATTAATTATTAGTTGGTGTCTTGGTGGAAAGAGTACTGGTCCTGGAGTCAGGAAGACCTGAATTCAAATATGACCACAGACATTTACTAGCTGTGTGACCCTGAGCAAGTCATTTACCCCTATTTATTTTAGTTTCCTCATCTGTAAAATTAGCTGAAGCGAAGAGCAAACTGCTCTAGAATCTTTGCCAAGAAAAATCTAAAATGGGTCACAAACATTCAGATATAACTGAAACAACTGAACAAATTAATTAATAGTAAGAAGGAGCTATGAATAAACAGCTATAGAGTCAGGAGATCTGGATTTATATCTTATCTATTGCTAACTACCTCTGTGACTATGGATAAATCACTTACCCTCCTTAGACCTTATTTTCCTTATCTTTAAAACGGATGTTTTGGATTAGGAGGCCCTCTAAAGTCCTTTTCCAGCTCTAATTTTATACTCCTAAGCAGAAAAATTATATCTTGAGTGTCATCTTTTTCCTGCCCTTGCATATACTCTGATGGAGATGTTACTACATGCAGATATGGCCAAGAAGTAGTGGAGAAAGAAACTATAAAAATGATTAATTCCTCTCCCCTGTCAAACATTAGGGGAGTAGATACAGGATTATATAGGAGTGGTTTGCTTGGTTATGGTTATTATATTAAATAATATTAATATGATGATAATAATAGTCAGCATTTATATAGTTGCTCAAGGTTTGCAAGGCACTTAACAAATATCATCTATTTGTTCATTACAACAACCCTGGGAGGAGGGTGCTGTTACTTATCTGCAATTTGCAGATCAGGAAACTGAGGCAGACAGTGGTTAAGTGACTTGTCCATGGTCACACAGTCAATAAATGTCTGGTGTATGATTTCAACTTCTGACTTATAGCTCACTTTACTCTTACCCCTAATCAGAGATGCACTAGTATATTCTTTCAATATATACTTTCTGGCAATAAAACTATCAGTAGAGATTGTATAAAATATTAACAACCTCTAAAGTTAAACGATTGAACCACTCTCAAGAAAATTCCATTCTTGTATTTAATGTATTTGACATAAATAGACATGAATGGAACATGAAATGACATAAGTGGGATTCAGTTTTACTTCCTGAGGCAAACCAGCAAATTTTTCCGACGTGCAAAAGAAAAATATTGTAGTTATTAGCTACTAAAACGAAGTGTAACTGCTTGATAGAACCAGCCTATTTGAACTCCTTGTATCTGTGATACTCTCCTTGAAACATCACATTCTTATCCATACATACTTTTCAAGTTAGCTTAGAAAAATCCAAATCTATTCCATCTACACAACACAATTTCTATTAAGATCTGAGCATGGGTAAGATTTTAAAACCCTGTAAGCATATCATTAAATACTGCAAAATAATTTTTAATTAAGGAATTTTGATTAATCTTGATCCAAGCTCTTAGGTCATATGTTTTTCATTGCATAATGGGAGCTGTGAGAAAAATGTAAGAATCTTCTCTGTACCTTATCTTTTTTTATGCAGAATACGTGCATGTCTCAAGTATCTGGTAGCAGCCGCTGTTGTTGCTCATTAAATGGTGGGTTGTGATGTGCCATCTTCCTGCTGTCTCCCATCTAATTAAAGAGGCAAAATTGCTATTTATTCAGCCTTCAGTTCCTTTTCACAGCTTCTGGATTTCTTAAAAAAATAAAATGAAACAAATACATTGTTCTCTTTTAGATTAGAAAAAGGTAGATAGCTTTACTGCTGTGATTTTTGCATCAGAGAGTAAAATCCACATCAAAGTACTGAAACAAATATTAGGATTTTCCCCTTCCCTTATTTTCTCTTTTTGATTGAACAATCTGATGGGTAGGCAGTTAATGAAGAGTGTAGTGTGTGAATCTCAAATAGGTATATAAGTAAAGCTTGAGTTACGAGGAACCCAGGTGGAAGACAATTTCCTTGTTAGAAGATGTAATTAGATTAATAATTGTGGATGAAAGCTGGTTCTTGAGTACTCCCCATGGATTCTGAAGTGGTTGAGGATACAGATTAATTGGAGATGTCACTTTCAATCAGTAGAGTAGAATGATTTTAATCACTTCCATGAAATTTCTCTCTTTAATGTGAATTTGGTGTATATTCTTATAATATATAGGTATCTGTATACATATATACATACCTATTTTTACATGTATGCACATATGTATTCTCAAATATATTTCATATACACATATTATATATACAGCATATATAATATATACATATGCAGTATACTTAATGAATATGATATATATGTATATATTTACTTATATGCAGACATACATATATAGCTATATCTTTGTCATCTTGAATCTGTCTCATAAAAAAAATAACATTCATTTTTAAGTGGACAAGTAAATGTAATGAGACCCAACATCTTCCTTAAATAAGGTATTATTAATAATACCTCCCTCAACAGACCCAAAGACTATCATTTGATTTCAGGGCAGTTTTATAGTATGTCCAAGGATTTTATTCATTCTTGCAGTGAAGTATGCAGTGAAGCATACAAGGGCAAATATGTATGTTTTATACCTAATAGTGTTTTACTCCTTTGATTAAGGAATAAATCCACATGGAAGATATATGTAGTTTATGCAGTTGACCTTTTTCACAATAGAATACCTTCTTTTGCTCTTTTAATTATTTTGTTGTAATTAACTTTCCTGAAGAGGCACTCCCTGTTAATTTGGAACCTCCATGTGTGAGAGTACATAAACATTGGCATGATGTCACTTGATTGTTGAATTTAATCAAATTAAATTGAATTGATTGAAAGTGAAATCTGTAACTGTAATTGACTGCAAAAATATTTTCTCAACATTCTCAACATTTTCTCAACATATTGCTCAAGCAATGTGATGTAGAATTCCCTAGCAAAGAGCATCAGTCAAACTGGATCGCAAATACTTTAATGATGCTAATAACAATTGTTTATACCTTTATTAAGTTCGACTAAGTTGGGAGATTTCCTATTTCATGTTTTGTAGAAGGGAAATCAATATTGTTGCAAGATTTGCCAATTTCTAATCCTCTCTGGTATCCAATAATTCTTATTTTGAGCAAAAAAAAGAAGGGGATTTGAAAAAGAATTATCCTAAGATATTAGCATCTGCTATTTAAAACTCCAGCAAGGAGAATATAGTTGAATGTAGGAGTTCAGGGAGGAGAATCAACCTTGATTTTTATTTCAGTTTCATTTGAATCAGCTCGTTGGTGGAGAATCACCCATCCTGATTAGTTATTAGAGCAAAAAAGGAACTGAAGGCTAAAGGCAAGGAAAACGAATGCACAATTTGCACACCCTGAAAGAACACGTGTTGAAGACTGAGGGAAATTCTTGACTTTTCCTCACAGCTTCTTCCAGTGTTATGCAATGGAGGATATCTTACCCAAGAGTGTGAACATATAATGACTGCATGCTCCTGAGAGCCCTATTACATGGTAAGTCACTTTCTTTATTCTATGCAAAAATAAGCTGCCAATGCAGTGCCCTGATTGAGATTTTAATTGCACAGGGTTTTGGAAGAAGAGAATAAACATTTTTAGAGCAATCTTACCTTATCTTTCATTTAATATGCCTCTTACAGGGAAGACATGCATGTTCTATCTCTTCTGTAGGAAAATCATAGGACCATATATGGCATGGAGATTATTATTGGATTCAGATTGATCACTTTAGTGTTAATTCATTCATTGAATCAACAAGCATTTATTAAAAGATTACTATGTACCAGGCACTGTGTGAAGGGCTCAAGATACAAAGACAAAAATAGTCCTTGCTTGTAAGGAATTTACTTTCCACTGGAGGAAATCAATATTTAAGCCAAGAAGCAATTGCAAAATCTATAAAAGATAAGAATGAAAAAATTTTGAGGGAGGTGAGCACTTAAATGAAGGCAATGAAGGGAGATCTCCTATGGGAGCTGATACCTGAGGGGAGCCTTGATGAGAATCCAAGAATTGTTGGACCCAAAAATTGTTTGGCAGTTCAGTCAATCATTTGTTGGAGGGGAGGAGGGATTCCAGGTATGGGAGACAGCAGATGCAGAAACACAGAAAAAAGGAAATGGCATGCCTTCTATGGAGCAGAAGTTTAAGATAATACATGAGAGGGAGTGATATGTAATCAGCCTGGAAAAATAAGTCAGATCCAGAATGTGAATGACTTTAAATGCCAAACAGACAAGTCTGCTTTCTGTCTCAGAGGTCAGGGAACCTCTGGAGTGGTTTGAAGAAGGGTGTAACATTTCTAGTCATGTGCTTCAAAAATATGTTTGACAGCTATTTGAATAATGAATGCCCAGGTAGGAGGAGACTGGAGGGAACAAGAAGATCAATTAGGCTGTGTGTGTGTGTGTGTGTGTGTGTGTGTGTGTGTGTGTGTGTGTGTGTGTGAGAGAGAGAGAGAAAGAAAGAGAGAGATAGTGACAGTGAGAGAGACAGAATTAGGGAGTGACAGTGAGAGATAGAGAGAGAATATGATGAACCAAGGTCACCATGTTGTGAGTAGAAAGAAAGGGATGAAGCAAGAGATGTGAAGATAAAATCAACAAGATTCGAAACATTGAATGGGAAGGGGGAGGGAGAGGGGAAACTTTGAGAGTAATGAGGAAAATACAAATCTGGGAACTGCAAGGATAGTAATGCCTTCAACCAAAATTGTGGAGCTAGAGGGAAAGATAATGAGTACCATTTTGAAAAGGCTAAGTTTGGGATGCTTATGCAAGAGATGTCTTGCAGAACATTGGTAATGTGGCACTGGAACTTAAAAAGAGATTAGGGCTGAATATATAGATTTGCAGATTTCTTCAATCAATAAGTATTTATCAGGTTATCATAGGCCAAACACTGTGCTAAGCTCTGCACATACAAAGAGGAAAAAAAAAAAACAAAGTTTCTGTTCTCTTGAAAACCCCTGGGGGAAGCAACATGCAAACAACTATGGATCTCTATAGAAGACATTGAGAATAATCTCAGAAGTAGATACTAAGATTTGCCAGAATGATGTAACAGTTTTTTGTTTTGAACTGAGCTCTAAATGATGGTTTAAAATGTAGATTTTAAATTAACATTTTGTGAGGGAAGGAAAAGGTTAATTAAAATTTGAACTTTACATATAACTGTGATGTAATTGGACTAAATTTCATATAAGGAAGTAAAATTATTCATCAGCATGAAGGCACAACTTATTGCTCAAGGGGATGTTGAAAATGCTTATCAGAAAGTGGATTTTAATCATGTCCGGTCATTACCATTCAACTGTAGCTTTTCTCTGAGTTATAAACAAGCTCAGTCCTAGGAGATCATAAGAAGGACAAGTGATCCTCTTACTGCCTTAGAGATGCTGCAGTTCTGAGTTGCCTCTGCTGCCTCCACATTTAGGCATGTGATTGTAATCTCTTTTCTCTGTAACTTTTTCCTCCAGTACCTATTGTAAAGCAGACGTGGGAAGGTCAAGCAAGTCTCATTGAATACTACAGTGATTATGCAGAGAGCTCAATTCCAACTATTGATCTGGGAGTACCTAATACAGAAAGAGGTGAACACTTAATTTTATTAGTGCCTTTGTAAGAAATATTTCATTCTATAAATATGATTAATTAAGGCAGAAAATGTTTATTCCTCAAGTAGATTATAATTCCACCTTATATATTTTCCTCTCCTCCCAGTGATTTCTTTAAGCTTTACCTTTACATCAAATGGGGCTACAAGATGGCACAGTACATAGAGCACTGGATGTGAAGTCAGAAAGACCTAAGTGCAATTCCAGACTCAGACACTCAGACACTGTGACCCTGTTTGCCTTAGTTTCCACATCTGCAAAATAAATTGGAGAAGGAAATGGCAAGCCACTCCTGTACCTTTGCCACACAAACTCCAAATGGAATCATGAAGAGTCAGATGTAACCAAACCTATTGAGCAAAAACAAATTAAATCAGCAACAAGGGGTTATTTATTTATTCCTAATAGTTTTTCAGTAGATTGTAATTAATGTTGTGGAGTACTTGAAAATTGTACCTATATAAGGCTTAGTGTATATATATATATATATATATATATATATATATATATATATATATATATATATATATAATGCTATGCAAAATATATATATACATATACTCACATATATAAACATATACATATGTTTTATAATTGAAAAAATAAGATCCTATTAGGCATTCCAAGTAGCATATACTATACACAGATTACTACTTTTCAAAGAATTAAATTGCAGTGATGGCATTATCAGTTTGAGGGATTTCATAGTTTTGATATCTCTCCACTTTCTGAGCCCCCGGGATCATGTTGCTGAAGTTATAGGGAGACACCACCAGATGGTGGTCTTGCTTATCTTGGTTACTTAAGACTTGCTAGTCATTTCATTCAATGAATGTGATGTTCAATGAATGTTAACTTTTATAAGCAATTAGACATTTTATTAACAAAAAAATTTCATATTATACTACAATTATTTAGTAGATACCTGAAACAGGTGGATGAACTTCAGAATCTCCCTGTGCACTGAAGCTGCTATCAGCCTTGGCAATAGATAGACTAGATGCTTGGACTCTTAGAGACCTGGGAACATCAGTGCCTCTGTGCTACCTGAATTTGTCCTGGAAATCCATTATATTCTGACCTGGTCCTTCTATCACAGGTTGCTGTAGTAGACAACTAAACTAATGCTTTAGCTAATGATTTTTATCTAAATTTACCTTTGACTAATTTGGAAAGTTTCAGTGGAAATTACACTGAAGGATCTCCAAGCCAATCCCTAGATTTTTTTTTTTCTACTTTTAGCCAGATCAGGGAAAGTATCTCTCCCTTTTGATCTGATCTAACTCTATGGTAGTTTGTTCATACCTGTGATCAGAAGCACTATATAGCCTTCAGTCGAATTAGTCTTTCATCATCCTTTTTCAAAATCAATTTATATTTTATAACTTCTTAATTCAGGTGATATGTTTTAGCGTGTCAACTTGAGTTCACTTACTGTAGAATCAGTTTCCCTTTGTTCTCATAGATACCATATCCATAAATGGATGGAATATTTTCAATAACTTTCCTAACAACAGTAAAAAACATGTTATGTTCAGGAGTTTTTTTTTTTAATCTTTGATGATTAAAGACCCTGGCAGGGCATCATTGTTGTAGTTTTGAATATCAGTTTTCAGTTTTCTGTAGACATGATGTAATTGGGGTTAGTAATATATCATATAATTGATCATACAACAGCTATTTAGAACAGATATGTACATGATGACTCAATATTGAGTATGTGTAGTTTATATTTTTAAAATAGTATATGATAAAATGATTTAACTTTCTTTTTTAAACTATAAAATTGAATGACTTGAGTTTCATCAACTTTCTGTCTATGAAACAAAGTCATTACAAAACAATGAAAGAGGAAGCTAAAAATACAAGTAATGTACAAACTAGATAATTCTTTTTTTCATTGATCAAACAAAGAGACTATGCCATTCTCAATAATTTTATAGTTTCAACTCTGCCAATTTTAGGTATCTGTTAAAATGAACCATATAATTGGTTTGTATTGTTAACCATTTCAAGCTTTAGTCAAGGTTGGCCTTTTTTGTTTTGCCTCTGTGGAGTTGTTTCAATCATATCCAATGTTCTGTGACCCCATTTGTGAAGATACTGGAGTGTTTTGCCATTTCCTTCTCTAGCTCATTTTACAAATGAGCAACTGAGGCAAACAGGCTTAAATGACTTGACTAGGGTCACAGAGACTGGATTTGAACTCAGGTCCCTTTGACTCCAGTTCCAGCATTCTATCCACTGTACCACCTGGATTCCCAGAATTGGGCAGTATAACTCAAGAAAATTGGAGTTATGGCAAGGGTATGGCATGGCTTAGACTATGTGACTTCCAAAGTCCCTTCTCCCTTTGAAGTCCTATGATCTTAAATCTAACTTTTATCCTTCCATCCAAACTTGCCTAATTTAAATATAGGCTTTTCATTCAATAGAAATAGAACCTGGGTCACTTTACCTTCATATGTTTCCTATATGTTTCCATTTAGTATATAGATAAAAATACTGACTATCATTTTCATTTATATAACATTTTATATCAGAGGACATATTCAAGCCCTGTCTCTGGCCCTTGACATCTCTGGTAACTATATGTTTTCCTGTCCTTTTTTCTTAGGTCATTGTGGAAAGACCTTTGCTATTTTGGAAAGATTTTTGAATCATAGCAGTGATACAACATCTTGGCTAGTCATTGTAGATGATGATACATTAATAAGGTAAGAAGTCATTCTTGGGGTGGCTAGATGGCGCAGTAGATAGAGCACTGGCCCTGGAGTCAGGAGTACCTGAGTTCAAATTTGGCCTCAGAAACTTAATAATTACCTAGCTGTGTGGCCTTGGGCCATTTAACCCCATTTGCCTTGCAAAAAAAAAAGTCATTCTTGTTCTTGTTTGGATAGAGATTCTAAATATACATTCAAAGCCTTAGTTAATGCAATCTTTCTCTTTTCATATTTTCTAGATATTGTGATTAATATAAATATCATGATTAATTTTATCATTGATTTTTATTAAGCATTCATATATTCATGGTGCCATATAGGCTATTTTTATTTTTTAAGGTGAAAAATACTTTATTTGATACATTTTATTTTGACTTGTTAGTCACTTAGCAATAAACAGTATCCTTTTGTGCCTTTCCACAAAAAAGTAAAACTATCTAGTCCATTGATTACTACTGGTAACACAAAGTTATATAACTTTTCATTCATATAGTTTACCATGTTACTATAAGAGGATGTCATATTTTTAACCTTAGTACTAGAGAACCAACATTGTCCACTGTTAGCTTGTTTCTGTTAGTTTTTAACAGTCTTTTTTTTAACACTATTGTCTATATATCTATATACACAATTATATATTTGATTCTATTCACTTTGCTCTATATCAGTTCATACAAATCTCATTATTCTCTGAAATCTTCCCATTCCTAATATGTTTCTTATGGAGCCATTTATTGTTAGCTGACATGCATATAACAGCCATTGGCTGTTTACTATATATGACCAAGGTCTCCAGTGCAGAGCAGTTCCCATAGACAGTCTTTGTTGTTGACAATAGAATTAAATACATACCAGTTATTTAAGTTTTCTTGAAAATTGAAATTTTTAACAAAATGATAATTGAGAGAATCTATTAGAGCAAAAGCCAATAAGGGAGTCTACCTTTCATATATGCATAAAAGCTTTCCCCCTCTCTTAAACTCCTCAAATGTATAGAAATATATCAAATGATAATAATATACAAAGATGAACCTAGGCTCTCCAAGGCAAGCTTTCAAAGGTGCTGCAAAGATAAAAAGACTTCCAATAAAAAAAAGACATTCCAGACCTAGGAATGACCAGTTGTCTGTCAACTGAGGACCAGATAAACAAAGTTTGGGGAGATTGTCACCATATAAGCAGTGAATTGAAAACTGTCTTCTAAATTATCAGTGCAGATAGGGAACACCCATTGCAATGAAATTGTAACTCCTTGAAGTATATGAAAACTTTATTATATAATTTAAAAAACAATTTGACTAATTTGAATTTTTAATGTCAGACTTGAAGGAAAGATCTAGTGAAGGTGGCCTTTACAATATTTTTAGAAGAAGGGAAGGAAAGTGCAGAGAGAAGAATAGAACTATCCCTCACTCTCTCAAGTCCTTTAGGGGATTATTGGCTGATTTTATTGCTTCTATAAGCTATTTGAACTCCAGTTACAACTTTTGATATAGCTAGTATGCTCTGCACAGCAGGTCTGAGGAGCCATGAAACATTTACCAGAAATGGTGTTTGAAAAAGTAATTGTTAATTATGCATACCATTGATATTTTAGTATCTCCAGGCTCCGGAACCTGCTTAGCTGTTATGAATCAAGTGAACCAGTGTTTCTAGGAGAACGTTATGGCTACGGACTAGGAACTGGAGGATACAGCTACATCACTGGAGGAGGAGGGTAATTGAATCTTGAGATGCCTCCCAACTTTGTTTTATATTTATCTGTAATCATTCTGAATTCCATATTCCATGAATTCCATGATGTAAATGTATTTACACTGTGTTAATTATCTATTTTTGAGTGATAGGTGGGTTATTTAGTTTAAAAAAAACAAAAACCACAAAAAAACTATTTGTGGCATGGAGCTTCCTCTATTGAAATTCCTTCTATCCCTGTGACTTGTTAGATAACTCTTAGGAAGTTGTCTGAGGCAAATAGAGGTAAACTGATTTGACTAGGGTTGCAGGTAAAATTTGAACCCATGTTTTTCTGACACCCTTTCTAGTGCTCTATCCACTGTACTATCATAAATCTCAAAAAGAATGTTTTGTCTTTAGAGTATATGAAAATATTCTCTGTGTCAGAGTACTTGATAAAAAAATTACAGTGGTATATTGTTTAAATCAATTAACTAATTTTAATGGTAGGCATATTTTTAAAATATGGATTAAAATCTTTGAGGATTGTAATTTTGTTCTTATGGCTGTCTTTCAGCCAGCTACATGGCACAGTGAATAGAATGCTGAGCCTGGAATCAGGAAGACCCATATTCTTGAGTTTAAATCTGATCTCAGACACTTATTAACTGTGTGACCCTAATTAAATCATTTAATTCCAGAAAAGGAAATAGCAAACCACTCTAATATCTTTGCCAAGAAAACTTCAAATGGGGTCAGGAAGAGTAGGACATGACTGAAAAATGACCCAACAACAAGAAAATTAGATATTTAAGAAATTCATTTATGATTTTATAATAGGGACTAGACCTGTGTTTTCATTGGTATAGAGATCTCTAAGGTGAGGAAACTATCCCTATCAATGCAGGTAAGCACTGTCTCTGCAACTTACAGTCTTAGAGCATTGATAGGGAACAGATGAGTGAGTTGCTCAATCTATTATCTTACCTTTATTCTATAATGCATACTTTTAAAGAGCAGTTGAGAATGAGTACTTTGAGAGATGCAATGTGGTATTGTGACTCTCTAGAAAGCTATCTTTGGAATCAAGAAAACTGCCTCAGACGTATGGAAGCTAAATGACCTCGATACCCTAGGCCACTCTCTAAGCCAAGATCCAGGAGTTTGTTTTTTTAAAACTATTTTGATTATATTTTAATATAATTAATTTCCTTTCTATTTCTATGTATTTTATTTTAGACATTTAAAAACATGATTCTGAGAAATAGGCAAGACTAATAGGAAAGACTAATTATGCTTAGTTAGTCACCCTGACTCTAGAGTTAATGAAGTTTCAAGTATTTATTATTCATTCAGAGCTAAGACTTCAGGAATTGAGATGTTGAGGCAAGAATGGAAGAAAGTAGGCTAAGGGCCTTCTATCTGTCTACCTTAAAGCAAATACAGGAGCCATAGAGACAGGCCCTAACACAATGGAAGTCTATAGGCTACACTAGACTGCCAGAGGGATCTGTAACACAAAAATGATAAAAAGTTCCTGTTTAATAAGCCTAGAAGTGTAGAGAGTTGTAGAGCTCATTAGTAGAGGGGACTTCCTCATGGAAACTTCTCTATACCAATGAAGTCACAGATTTTATCTTTAAAAAGCAAGACAAAACAAAAACAAAAGATAAGCCTTTGACATTAAATTTGTTCTATTTTTGGTTATATATTTTGATGTAATCCTGTGGGTACAAAATCAATTAAAATAAGGTTTTTTGTTTGTTTTTTGGGGGATGTGAAGTGGAGGAGATATTCCTTCCCACTTTTTCCAACTACAGAGTAGATATAAAAATGCTCAAATTGCTTCCTGTCATCTTTATGATTTTAATTGGTTGAGCCAGACCTCTGTGGATTTACTGAAGGGGTAGTCAGTCTCAAGTCTCTTCTTGCTAGCCACAAAGCATAAGGATGCTTCTGGAGCTATTTGATATAGGAGGACCTCCCATCCAGACATAGGCTTGCTTATGACTTGCAGTTCAGGGAGAAGGAATAGGATCCTCTGACCCTTGACTCTCTGAATCACAGAGTCATTCTTAGACCTCAGGGCCAACAGGAAGAATAAGGGGAAAGGAAGAGAAATGTGCTCTTCTTTAAGGATCTACTATGTGAAAAGCATTGTGTTAAATTATTAACAAATAACAAATTACTACAAATTTACAGTTAATTATTACAAATGTTATCTTATATGTTCCTTACAACAACTGTATGAGGTAGGTGTTGTCATCTTCATTTTATAGTTGAAGCAACTGAGGGAAGTTAAGTGAATTGACCAAGGTCACTATGAATGACTAAGTCCAGATTTGAACTCCAATCTTCCTGACTGCAGGTCCAGTACTCTCTAGTCATTGAATCACCCAGCTAACTAAGAATGCAAAAAAGGGGCATAAATTGCCCTTTTATTATATCCACAGATTTGGGACCTTCCTCCATTATATATCTTCAGTTATACTCAGTTACTTGGAGAATAAGAAAAGAATCTCAATTTCTTTACAAATATAGAACCAATTTCCATTTACAACAATCCGGCAAGGGCAAGATTTAGCTGAATTTGTAATTCCAGACTCTCTGGGTTATCTGTCACCAGCTTTTGTAAAAGATTGCACTAGATTCTTTAGTCAGTATTGGCAGGAATATAAATATATCCTTCTTCATTATGGTTGGAAATCCCTTTAATTTAATAGATTTTTATCCCAAAATAAAGTGACCTAGTCATATTATATTTAAAACTATATTATAAAGTGGCTGTCATCAAAATTGTCCAGTGCTGGCTAAACAATAACAAAGTGGATCAATGGAATAGAGCAGGGTTTTTTTTTTTGGTGGTTGTCTTTATTTTTCCTTATGTCTTGTTTTTGTATTCCCATCTCTTAACAGAGTGTTTAGCAAACAATAGTTAGTTAATAGATGCTACTTGATTAACTGACCAAGGCAGATTGTAGGAGCAAAGGTAGTGATGTATGGGAGAATGCAAATTAACAGGAACTGAGAGAAGTATTACAGTGTGAATATAAAGGGGATGGCAAAAAAAAATTCTTAGGTTTATGGAGCTGCTTAGCCAAGATTTCTTGAGTTTTTCAATCTGCCCAGTTGTGTATTGTGTAGCTCTTGATTTACTCAACGTCATACTTTTCAGTCTGGCATTTGAGGTCCTCTACAGACGCGGAGAGTTTCAGAACAATAAGGCACCTTTGAGAGTCATGTAATTTAAAACCTCTTCAGGGAGGGAGAATGAGACCCAAAGATGTAAGGTGACCAAAATAATCACCAATATCAACTCTCATTGAAAAAAAAATTAAAAATTAAATTATTGATGTTTTTTGTTTTCACATTATAATCATTTATTGGTATACATGCTCATGTCTACACACATGTATGGACACAAACATATATGTAGGATAGTGGAATCCTTTGATGTAACAAATTAAAACAGCTAGGTAAGAATGTGTAATGCAGCAAGCCCATTTGGCCAGGTGTGCTATGTTGCCTCTTCAGTCTTCTTGCAGCCTCTGGATGAGCTTCCCAACTCCCCTCCTCAGATAAGAGCAGTATGTTTCATTATCTGTTCTTGCATCTCAATCCAAATTAGATGAGTCTCCTCACTGACCCTAATGTTCATTTCCACATCCATTTCCACATCCTGGTGGGAAAGGGAGAGAGGGAGAGGGAAGAGGAGAGAGATTGGGAGGGAGAGGGAGAGAGAAGGGGAAGAGGGGGAGAGGAGAGAGAGGGGGAGAGAGAGAAGGAGAGGAGAGAGGGAAGGGGTGAGAGAGGAGGGAGAGAGCAGGGAGAGAAGGGAAGCAAGAGGGAGAAAGGGGGGAAGAGAGAAGGAGAAGGAGAAAGGGGAAAAGGGAGGAGAGAGAGACAGAGGGATAGAGAGGGGGAGAGAGACAGAGAGAGAGAGAGAGAGAGAGAGAGGGATAGAGAGGGGGAGAGAGAGAGAGAGAGAGAGAGAGAGAGAGAGAGAGAGAGAGAGAGAGAGAGAGAGAGAAGGGGAGGGAGAGGGGAGAGAGGGAAAGGAGAGTGGGAGAGAAAGGGAGAGGGGGAGAGAGAACAAATGACAGAGAGCACTAATCTCTAAGGAAGATTTGAATCTCACCTAGTTATGGGGCACATGCTAGCTATTCAAAATCTGATTTTAGAGAATTGCTTAGAGCCCTGATAGATTGCTGCAGAAAATGTGTTGTCAAGCATTCGTAGAGGATTTTACTCATCTAGGATTTCCCAATACTAATGAAATAAGTTCTACCCCTATCCTCATTCTATCCCCACTATCTCCCATCCCTGTAATGATGGGCACATAGTAGACACTGAATATATGGTGGTTGATCTAATCCTTATATAATCCCATGGTACCTAATCTTCCTTGACACATTTGGATTTATCTTGTTGAATATTCTCTTTTTTGATGGTAGGAGATCAATTCAATGATAATTTAAATAATTAAATTTAATTTAAAAATTATGGAAAAAATAAATTAAATAATTAAAAAGTAAACAAAATAATGACGAGACCCAGAAGTTCTGTTGATAGACTGAGTTTGAGTAGGAGAAGAAAGATATAGTCTAGATGGAAGGAGAAATACCTTTAAGTCACCTAGTAAGAGACAGAAGAAGGGCAATCATAGAAGGAACAAAGAGAGGGAGAGAAGGAACTAACATTTATTAAATGCATATTTTGTGCCAGAATCTTTGCTCAGTTTTTTATACTCAGTTTTTATTCTCATAGCCCTAGGAAGTAGATGCTATTTTCATATCCCATAAACATTAAAAGCTGAGGACAACAGAAAGTAAGTGACTTGTTCGAGGTCATAAAGCTAGTAGGTGTCTGAAGCTAGTTTTAAACTCAGGCTTTTTTGGCACCCTCCATCTATTGCACCATTGTCTTGTGGAATAAGCTCTTAACCCCAGAGCCAAAATATTTCATTATAAAATGATAGATAAAATATTTTTTTTAGGTTTTTGCAAGGCAAACAGAGTTAAGTGGCTTGCCCAAGACCACACAGCTAGGTAATTATTAAGTGTCTGAGATCGGATTTGAACCCAGGTTCTCCTGACTCCAAGGCCAGTGCTTTATCCACTACACCACCTAGGTGCCCCATAGATAAAATAATTTTTAAAGAAGGACTCTAGGAGACAGTTCTGAAAGAAATTTTCACAAGACAGTTTTCTGATGGAGAATACTGACTTCTCTTCTTTTTTTGGGGGGGGGGTCCCTGCCTCCTGTTTTAACATTTCCAATTTAAAAGAAATAAAGATATCAAAGAAAATCAGTGTTAAACTTCTAGCCTCTAAACATCTTTTAAATATTTAAAAATTGGCTTCCAGGATGGACATATGGTTCTTTTGTGACACAAGTTGATGGGCAATTTTCCATGTCAGGACAGCTGCTTAAGTAACCCACTAATATCTTAATAAAAACATTTTATTTCAAGTCCACATGTGCTTGGGCTATTTGGATTTTGTTGCTAGTACTCAGGATATGTAGAAAGAAATCACAGATTTGCTAATGGATAAATTCACTCTCAGCTTGTACTTTACCAAATCAAAACTTACAGAACCTATAGAACTACAAATGGATCAAATCATTACAAAGATTTTCTTCTGTTTCTACTTTTCCCCATATAGTTACAGGAGGAAAATAAAGGAGCAAAGTACTAGATATAGAGGCAGAGGAAGGAAACAAGTATTTGTTAATTGGCTATTATATGTCAGACATGATTCTAAATGTTTTTCAAATATTATCTTATTTGATTATCACAACCACCCAGAAAAGTAGATGCCATTATTCTTCCTTTTTTAAAGTGAAGAAATTGAGGTAGACAGAGGTTAAATGGCTTCTCCAAGGATACATAATAAGTAGGAATTTTAGGTCAGTTTTGTACTTAGTTCTACCAAATTCCAGGTTTAGCTCTCATCACTGTATCACCTAGCTGTAGAGAACCTGAATCAAGTCCTAGGTGGGTGATCTTAGACAAGTCAGCTACTTTAATATAGCCTATTTCCCATTGTGTTAAGCAATCAGAGTTAATTGCCACCCTTAAGGAACATCTCCAAGTGACCATTCTTTTATTAATAAATGTACTGACTTTATTAATAAAATGATTAAATTTCCCAGAAGCTGGATCCCCAAATTTTTAATTTTTGCACGTTGAAGTCCTGAGTTAGTGTAATGGTCATGTAAGGGAAAAAAAAACTAAACAATATTGGGGAGATAGAAATGACAAATTTTGACAACAGAGTAGAAATGTGCAGTGAGAGAGTCAGGAATCAAGGATGATATGAGGAATAGGGAAATTTCAATTGAAGATCTGATTGTAATCCTAGTTTTGCTATTTACTATCTGATTTATCATTGAGTTAATCACCTCCTATTTCTGGACTTTAGCTTCCTCATTGGAAAAAAATAGAAATAGAGAAGAAATAGGGAAGTTCAAAATAAGGATATGTTTTTTGGGGAAAGAGAATTTTTTTTTGAAAATGTTGAGTTTGAGATGCCTCTGGGATATAGCTTTAGAAATATTCAAGAGGCAAGTGGTAATATGGAAATGGAGATTAAAAGAAAGAATTTTTCTAAACCAGAGAACTGATTATGTCACTCCCCTATTCAATAAAATCTAGTAGTTCTCTTTTGCCTTTAAGTTAAAATGGAAATTTCTCTGGCTTTTAAAGCTCTTCACAATTTGGTTTCAGCCTCCTTGTTTAGCCTACTTTAACTCCTTCATAACCTGATTCCTTTATTATACCTTATTCCCCTCCCAACCAAATTAGCTTTCTTCTTCCTCACACACAACACTATCTCTTTTCTCTTGGTCTTTAGACTGGCTTCTTGCTCTACTTTGTAGATTCTCCTGTTTCCTTTACTACTCAGCTCAATCACCACCTCTCCTGAGAAACTTCCCATTTCCTAGTTTCCTTTCTTCTTATATTACTTTGTATATATTTTGCATATAGTTTGTACATACTATAAATTACATGCTGTCTCCCCCAACTCATGTTTGTCCTTACATCATTCCATAGTACCTGAAACATAATAGGTATTTAATAAATGTCTCTTGATCCATATAGAAAAGTTCAGCGTCATCAGAACTTTGTATTTTTCCCCAGGATCTAGCACACATTATATATTTAATAGTAAATGTTTGGGGTGGTACATGGCGCAGTGGATAGAACACCAGCCTTTGAGTCAAGAGTACCTGAGTTCAAATCTGGTCTCAGACATTTAATAATTACCTAGCTATGTGGCCTTGGGTAAGTCACTTAACCACATTGCCTTGTAAAAACTGAAAAAAAAGTGGTAAATGTTTATTGAATTGGATGGAAAAGATGCCATTGCTTTGATCAGGATAAAAATCACATTTAAACTCCCTCCACCACCCACTCACTCTTGACAGTAAGATGTTTTAAAAGAAGCATGCCTGTAACTGCCCATTTATAATCAATATCATATTGCTTGCCTTCTCAAAGAAGAGGATGGGAAGGAAAGAGAGAGAATTTGGAACTCAAAAATTTTAAAAATAAATGTTAAAGGGGCAGCCAGGTGGTATTGTGAATATAGCACTCTCCTAGAGTCAGGAGGACCTAAGTTCAAATGTGGTCAGTAGCTGAATGACCCTGGTCAAGTCACTTAACCCTGATTGCCTAGCCAAAAAAAATATCAAAAAATGTTGTACAATGAAATTGTGAAAAAAGTAAAAATAAACATGTGCCAAAACAAAAAAGAAATATGTCTGTTCTAAGATCTGTTTTGCTCTAATATTAGCTAATTAGGATCACAAGGGATCTTTTACTAAAAGAAATATTATTGACCTCTCCAAAGGTCAAACCTTATTGATCTGGACCAGTACAAAAACCATTGATGTCAACAAGGCATAAGACTGACACAGAGAAAAAAAAAGGAAATTGTAAAAACGGAAGAGACAGTGGTATGACTGTCTTATTGTTCTCTAGGAATTCTTTGGATGTTGTTGTTTTCATTTATGAGTAATAAAAATGTGTTTTCCTTATGCTATTTTTAAGGGGTAATTTGGAATTTTATGACCTCTTTCCATTCTAGAGTCAAGAAAGGAGTGATCAGCTAGGAAAACGTTTAAACTCCTTTAGGTTAACTTTTTTTGGGGTGGTAGGTAAAATGGGGAAAGGAGAAAGATTATGTCCTTATGTGTCTTTCATTTTGTGAATTGAGGCAGGGAACAATTATCTTTGCATCAGGATGACTCAGGACTCCCCTAATGCTTCTCTTTTATAGTTTCCAAGTGTATACAAAATAATAATAAGGCTCAGTATCAGAATAGACTAGATTAGACCAAAGTAGAATCATTCAGAGAGGCTGGCAACTTGACCAAAGTAACAGAAATTTAATCCAGAACTCCAACAATAAACCCCGAAAACAAGATTCTTACATTTTTCTCTCAGGATTCTATCAAACATTAGAACAAGTCCAAAGGAGTGTCAACCAGGATGATGAAGACATTCAAAACCATGTTACAAGGGGCATCAGTTGAAAGGACTAAAGCTATTAAGTCGGAAGTAGAGAAGACATAGGGGGCACCATTGCTATCTTTTGACATTTACAAATTTCAGTAGGCTGACCAAGGGGAAGAGAGAGTTCCCTTATTTGATTTGGTCTCCATTAAGATCTCTGAGTTAAAATGAAAGGGGAGATGATTTTAACTCAACTTGAAGAGAAATTAACACCCCCCCCCATTTTCTTCTCCTCATAGTGAATTATATTTCATTGAATGTATTTTAACAGTGATTGAATAAGATAATCACTTTCCAGGGGGATATAAAAGAATTCCTGCCTTAAGTAAGTGATTGGTCTAAAATCATCACTGAGTACCTTTCCATTTTTTAAGAATTTATAATTCTCTTAAAATCTATTTTCCTTACTGTCAGTAAGGAATATTCTGGACCACAAGTTCTTAGGGATCTGGACCTGGATAGCCCAGCTAAATCATTCATAGTGGGTAGGAATTAAGGATGTCTCTGAGAAGGAGAGGCTGTTGTTTATCCAAAGAGAACTCCAGTGTATGTTGTCATGGAGAGTTCCAATACCAGGGAGTATTTTAATTTTCTAACTGATAATTTGAAAAAGAGAACGCGAGGCAACATATTTTTGCCAAGAACTTAGAAATGTACAAAGAAATAAAAATTTACCCACAGGGAAAACATCTGTTTCATGTTTAAAATATTTATTTAAGTGTTAATATTGGACAGAAATCACAAAAAGAATTTCTTTTGTACAGGGTAATTAGGAAGTGACCTTTGAGCCCCAGAGAAACCGCTCTTTTATCACAATCAAAAATGTGTATTGACTGAACTAGATTTCTCTATCCAAGTAAATGACTTTTGAAGTTTTTTGTTTGTTTGTTTTTTGTTTGTCTTTATGTCTTTGCCTGTTAGTATGGTCTTTAGCAGAGAAGCAGTCCGGAGACTTTTGTCCAGTAAGTGTCGATGTTATAGCAATGATGCCCCAGATGACATGGTACTTGGCATGTGTTTCAGTGGTCTGGGAGTCCCAGTGACGCACAGCCCTCTCTTTCATCAGGTGAGAGGATTGTTTTCCGTGCTGCTTAATAAAAGGAGGGGGGAGGGTTTCTTCTCCTTGGAGAAGTCTATTTCTCTTCCCTCACCATCATTTCTTTTGAGAATTATTTACACAGATTCCAGATGGGCATTACATGGAGACCTCTTTGATAGGAGCAGAAGTGGGGGGGGGGGAAGCTATTGTGTCACAAAATATTACAAAGGTGGGATTAAAAGGAAAGTAAATGGCATATGACAAGTATCGCTTGTCCTAAGAGACTAGGGAAAACCTGTCCCTTCACATAATGTTGGACATTTTTAATCAAAAAAAAGGATATTCACTATTTGCTCATTTTGGTGATGGAAAATATCCTGGACAAACCTAGCATCCCTCTAGCTTGGATTTAATTCTTTTTCAACTTGCAGCTTTCAAAGCGGTTGAATTTAATTCTGCCGACATGTATAATTTTTGCCTCCTTTTCTAGTATTATCATCAATTTTGTAGTTTTTTTGTTGGGTTTTCCTTCTTTTTATTCTCACTGCCTCTAGTCTGTTAAACTTCAGTGTTGTGTACTAGGTGAAGATGCATACTGGGGCAGGGGGTGGAGGATGGGAGTGGGAAGAAGGAGAAGCAGTAGTGATTTCCACAAGTCATCAATGATATATTTGTATCATCCTTATAATCTTTGGGGAAATATGTTCCTCCTGCACACTGTTTTTAGTAGTTCTTTGAGAAGTAGGTCTATGAATGTGTTTATATTCCCAAAATGAAATCTCTGTGCTATATTTAGATTAATAACAACAGTGCCTTCAACACCTACACTAGGCTTTTCTTAGAGAAATTCATAGCTATTCAGGACTTGAAAATGTAAATGTATGTCTACTTTAGATGCCATAACAAGCACTGAAATGGCATTTAAATCCTGATTTTAGATTCAAGAGGTTTATATTTTATGTCCCCCACCAAGCAGCAGTTGCTTACCCTAGTGATATAAAAATTCAACCATGACAGTTTTATCAGTGGAGAAGGAAACTATAGCAAGGCAGAAAAAAGTATTTGCATCATTGGATGAGGCAGATTCCCCTTTAAACATCCCTAAGTGCTGTAAGGAAAGATAAAAATAGCTCTTTAATGATCAACTTGGAGCATCCTCTTTGACAAAAGGACATTTTTCCTGTTCTTTCAAAATCCTGTCTGTTCTTACCCATTCTAAACCTTAGACATATGACATTATAAAGACTCAGAAAAGTGGATGATTCTTTGGCTCTCTAGTGAAAAATGAAAAAAATTATTAAAACTCTTGGAATAAAAGAGATATAATCTATCACTATATTAACATGACAGTTCTTAGATGTGGGCAGCAGCTCTGGCTATCGAGGGAAAAACTTGGCTTTTAAAAAAAGAAAAAGAGAAAGAAAGATATTAAAATAGAATACTGTGAGTCTGCTCACAAAGGAAAAAAGTAGACAGGGTCCATATATCTGCTCTCCTATTCTTTCCAGCTAAAGGAAGAAAATAACCTATTCCTTAGGCATAAATTCTAGGAAAGAAAATTTAATGTAATTCATTTTTTACTTCTCCATTCTTAAAAGCTCCTGATTTGTGTTCCATAGGCAATGTATTTCAAGCCTTTCTAAAACTAAAAAATATAAATGGAGTCTAGGATTCCTAGTAAGTTGTTTTATCTAATAATGTTTGAAGTTTCTCCTAGAGAGCCATAAATTTGAAAACTGATTTTTTTTTAATTTTCAAAGTGAGTCTGGCATAATGGGGGGAAAAAAGGCCAGAACAAAACACTAAGCAGGGAATCTAGAGACCTGGATTCTCATTCCATGTGCAGACCCTCATTCACTTAGTGACCTATGGGCAAATCATTTCACTCCAGGAACTTAGTTTCATTCTTTGTAAATTAAGGTAGTTGGCCTAGATATCTTCAAAAGGCCATCAGAGTGGCAGGAGTCTGTGCTCTGAGAGGAGAGATGAACATCTATTGTTTCATATTGACTTACTAACTATGTGAGCATAACGCTCTGAATCAGAGCCATGCCAAATACATGCCAAAGAAACCAAATGCTTGGTTTCTTTTCTACTGACTATTTCAGCGAATATTTTATAATGGAATTCTGGTTCTAGAAAGGGATTAAGAATAGGTCTTCCTCTTTACAGCCAGAGTTCTTTAAAAAAAATAGTATCTGTAAAATAAGGACTTTGATTTAGGTAATGTGGTACCTTGATAATAATGATAGTGATAATTTTTACTAGTGTTTCTAAGATGCCTTACATCCATCATCCATTTGATCTTTAAAACAACCCTGTGAAGTAGATGTTATTTTACAGAAGACAAAACTGAGACTTGAAGACCATAAAGTGACTTGCCCATGGTTGCACAGTTAGTAGATGACTGAGGCAGGATATGAAATCAGGTAATGAAAAGACCCCCCCCCCCCGATTTGGAGTTGGAGAACCTCCATTGGAATCCTGACTCAGTTTCTTCCTATATGTGACCTTGGGCAAGTCACTTAATCCCATATTCCAAGTCTTAGGATATTTCTAGATGGCCTCTAATTAGCTCACATTTTCCATGGTGTTTTAAGATTTATGAAGCACAACTCTGTGAGGAAAGATGGTGAAAAGTCTGAAGTTCACCATCCCTGTGTCTAAACCAAGATCTCACAGAGAGGTCTGCCTTTAAATTCTATGATTCTGTATCTAAGGAAGAACAGAACAGCTTTTTTTTTTGATGAAGTTCAATGTGCCCCAACCCTTGGAAGAAGAGTTCTCAATGTAAAGTCCATGAACTTAAAAAACATGTACATATATGATATATATGTTTTCATAAGTATAGTTCAATATTATTGACTTCCATTGTAATCACATATATTATACATTTTAAAAACATGATTTTGACAAGGAATCCATAGACTTCATCAGACTGTCCAAGAGGACCACAATACAATATTGGATTAAAAAAACTCTTCCTTAAAACTACCTATTTCAGCCCCACTTATATCCCCTCCACTACAGTTTAGGCATGGTTTCCTTTATTTATATTTAGTGGAGTTGGAGAACAGCTAGTCAGTATTCTTCATACATCTGTTCAGTTTGTCCTAATTTCTTATCCTCTAAGGGTAACCTGTGAGGGGTCTCTCTTGGCATTATAAATACATTTATTTCTTTACAGGACTCTTGGGTATTAACACACACTTCTCTGAATGGATTTCACTTTCCATGAACTTCATCTTGTTCTTTTCCCATACTGCATTTAATGAAAATCATTAGCACATGTTTGTGCTTAATAAACTAGGTTCTCTCAACATGACTTGTGAGACTAAATCTGACCCTCTTGTAATCTCCATTAATAGACAGAAATTGTGTTAGCTGTATTAGTGATGCAAACAGTTCATTTTCAGCCATGCAGAATGAGTGAGGATTTGCCTCTGTTGTTCTCAATTCTCCTTTCTGGGACCATTGTGAAATCATCTGAGAATTGAATTGAGAATGAAAGTAAAAAATCCAACAATATGTCCTCTCAGGCTTTTTCTTTTCTTCCTGCCACTTAAGCCTCAGAGATTCTTATAAATAAACATCAAATAATTTATGATTGCCCTTAACTATTATTATTTAAAAAATTAATAACCAATTAGAATAGATGGTAGCACATATGTATGTATATTTATGTGTGTCTGTGAATATATTTTCTGGTTCACTTTTCTCCAGTACAACTCCTATCTAGTTATTAACCACTTCAAGATTTAGAATATTTAAAGCCAATCCTGCCTAACTATTCATGATTTTTAATGTTTTCTTGCTGATCTCAGGGAACATTTTCTACTTTGCTACCCTGTTTTAAGGGGTTCTAGTCTAACTGAAAGTTATCTTCATGTTATTTATGAATGAATGAATGAATGAATAAAAATTTGTTAAAGGATCACTTGCTTACTATGTGAAAAACACTGTGCTTTTGAGGATACAATTTGAAAAAACAAGATAGTACCCAGCTAGTGATGTGAAGTATCTATACTTTTCAGTATCACAAACCCCTCATTTTATGAATCTTTTAAAAAATGAATGAGAGGATTAATGAAGGCAAAAGACATTTTTAATCACTACTATGTGCAAAACACAGAAAACTAAGATAGTTCTAACTTTCAAAGAATTCACACATGGGTCTTGGTTACAAGTCAGATTGAAAGATCCTATGGCCCTTGGGTTGTAGCAGTAAAGTAGATGGTAATGCTTCTCTTAATGTCATTGCCAGTTATAAAATCATGTCAATTTTTGATGTTGAATCATTTGACAATCACAAGAACATCAAAAGAAAAAAATGCTTTGGATAGAAGAGAAAGAGATGAATAAGGTATTTTTCCCCCAAGACCATTTTTTAGGATTATGATTCAGTTACAACCTATTCACTTAATGGGCAAAAAAATTATTTTAAGTGTTAACAACTCATTTGATTTTCACAACAACCCAATAAAATGAGGTGCTTACATATCCATTTTGCAATTGAGGAAATTGAGTCAGACAAAAGCTAAGTGATTTGCCCATAGACATAATACTGGTATGTCAGAGGCTAAAATGTTGAACCTAGGTCTTCTTGATTCCTGATCCAGTTCTCTGTGCATTATGATGTCACCTAGTTGCCTCCAAATTAGTGGTAGATAGGTAAGAAATATATCATTCAGAACCTGTACTTTTTATTGCTAGGTCTATCACTAATTCAGTAGGCAATAGTTCATCTCACAGTGTCATAACATGGTGGAGTCAGTTTGGAAGGCCAGAATTTTTCATTAGAATGAAGATTCTTTGAGTGTAGGAGTTGTTTTCTTTATTCTTTGTATTTCTTTGTATTTCTATCAACAGTCTTTGTGAGGTTGAATGGCATAAAGTAGCACTTAATTGATGTTGGACTTGGCCTTAGAATTACATCTGAACCTGCTTCAGACTATGTGTTGCTAAACAAATTGCTAACTTCTATCAGTGTTAGTTTCTTCATCTGTAAAATGGGCATCCACTTCACTGAGTTGTAAACATTGAATGAGAACACATATGAAGTGATTTTTGAATCTTAAAGGGCTATTTAATTCTGGGCATGATTATTATTTGAATTCTCTTTGATTGATTCTTAAAACCCTAGTGTTTGAAGGGATGACTTTGGAGGTCATTGTCTACATGTCCTGGAAGTGCATGGCAAAAGGGAATGGAGACTGGTGTTAAGAAGGAAAATAAAGATTCTGCATGGGTAGCCTCTTTCTGCTTTCTCCAACACAAACCTTGTTGTAACTTCTAATTATGTATTTCCTATTCTAGAGGGACTAGCATTTACTAGAGAAAAAACATTGAGTGACCCCTGTCTTGTTGAACCCCTTGGTTCTTCAGTCTGTATCAGATGTGCAAGGGGGATTGGGAGGCCACCAACAATCTTTGCAGAAACGCTTGGTGCACATCTGTGATGCCACTGCTATACAGTCCACATGAATTTGTAATATCTTAATTTTAGCCATCATAGATTTTTCTAGAACAAAGGGATTGAAGATATAAAACTCTAAGCATTATAAAAAGAAACTGAAGCCAGATGCTACTTTTTTTTTTAATTTCCAGCCTGGGCAAAACAGCTATCCTGCCCCCCCCCCATAAATCATATAAAATTTTTAAATCTCATTTAAATGTTAATTATTTTATCTAGTTCTCTGGGGAAAGGTTGGGGGGGTGTCAAAGTATTCTTTTTATTATCAAAGCTAGATGATAGATATTATGTTACTATATCAACATTATAGATCTCTAGATCTGTATATCCCTATATACTTATTTAAGGGCTAGGGTAGGAAAAAAGGATGAGAAAGAAGTCCCATAGGTAAAGGATAGAGAAAGGATGGTACAAAGTATTCCAGTATTGATTTTGGACATGCAATTGCTATTAGAGTGTTGAGATTATAAAGCATTCTTTTTGCAAATTTGACTATGAAAACAAAACAAAAAAAACCTCCATGGAGAGGGAAATAATTGTCTCTTTTCTTCCAGGCTCGACCAGTGGATTACCCAAAGGACTACCTTTCTCACCAAGTTCCCATATCATTTCACAAACACTGGAACATTGATCCAGTAAAGGTATATTTCACCTGGTTGGCGCCCAGTGGTAAAGATGCCACCAGTGGCAGGAAGCAGGCACATTTTAAAGAAGAGTTATAAGTGACTTGTGTTGCTGGGGAAGATGTTCATGGGAAGATGGAGGGTCTGGGCATTCTTGTGCTATGTTGTACTTATACTGCTTAGGTGTGCCATTTTGCATAGGAAACTTCTAGTCTTAGGGATGATACTGTATATTGTTCTGTTATTTCTTCGGGGGGGGTTGGGGTGGGAGAAAAAGGGAGGGATCTGAGGAAGGGGAAAAGTCTAACTTTGACTTACTTTGCTTTTTCCTTTGTGATGATGTGAGTGGCTCTTAGAATAATCCCTTTGGTTTGGAATCATGAGATTATTATATTACATCCTATTTAACAGATATTTTAAAGCCATGATGATCAACAATTCATCCTAGGGAAAATAGAGCATTACCTTGGACCCCTTGCTGTTCCCTTATACTGCAACACATTTTGCAACAAGGGGCGACTATTGGGTAAAATTATGTGCATAGAAGAATGAAGTGTTTTGGCACAGATGTTGGTGGGAAACTGTTCTGATTTTAACTTCTGGTTTTTAAATCTACTAATGATGAGAAATACTCTCTGGGAAAGGAGTAGGAATGATTTTGTTGATTATGAATGTTCATAAAATACTGGCTTATGGAAACCTCTATGGGTTGCGAAGACTCATGATTTGAGAATTCCTTCCCATGTAGCAGATTGTTCCTGTCCATCACACGGGACTTTTGTCTGTGTCCTCCCAAAAGTTTTCCATGAAGGCTTCATTCAGTGTCCTTCCTTGCTTACTCCAGATGTCACAAGAGTACCTCTGGGGAACTGTTCATCCTTTGTTTTTGCTAGATACTCTTTATTTTTTTCTTTTTCAC
The DNA here is from genome assembly GCF_037893015.1 of Macrotis lagotis. NCBI lineage: Eukaryota > Metazoa > Chordata > Mammalia > Peramelemorphia > Peramelidae > Macrotis > Macrotis lagotis. Next base: position 727,716,564 of record NC_133658.1, on the reverse strand, counting down.
TTGTAAAATTTTCATTCTGTACCTGTTAAAATTTTCCTGGGTACCTGGGTAGAAGGGGTTTTCTAATAGTCTGTTTAGACACTAGGAATTAGTTAATAGCCCACTGCTCACTGAAGTTCTGTCTTTATAGCCCATATAATCTCACTCATTGCTACCAAATAATAGTACCCATCTATATCTGAAAATAAGAATGGAGCCTTTACCTAAGTTGATCCATAATATAGGTCCCAGGAAGTGAATTAAATTTGAAAGTTCTAAACCTGCTATTCACAGTACTTTTTTTAGGTTTCACTGAATGTTGCTTTATAGCTCTGTCTTTCTCATTTAGAACACCATACCTTACACAGGTGGACAGTGAGACCATTGAGTAGTTTTCCTGTTCTCTTATGGAATGTATTTTGAACATGATGTTTTGAAGCCACTTTCATTTTTAAACCTTATCCAAATGAAACCTTAGTAATGTAACACATTCATGTAAAGAATATTATATATTTTAAATCATTTTGGTTTTTTCTATGTATAATTCAGTTTTGTAAAGCTATTTGTATAAAATCTGACTTAGTATTCTAAACTAATTTTTGTAAAGTAAAATATTTTTCTTTTCTTTTTGTAAAAAAATAAAAAAAAACAAACGGACATGTTGTTCTTTAACTTTTCTGTCTCTACTTTTGTAACCAAATGCAAGATTTTAAAGCCATATTGTTGAAATAATGTTTTTTAAAATTTTACATATTTTTTCTGTAGTTCAGCATTTTATTTATTTCCAAATGAATCCAAATTCCAAATCTTGGAGCACTAAGGTTGATTAATGACTAAAAGCTTTATGTTCATTTTTGTGACTGTAACTTTGAAGAAGGGGTTCTTCTTCTCCTGTATATACCAAAGGCCCCCTCAGGCAGTTTGATAAAACTTAGGAACTCCTTCTTAGAATTTTGTTTTTAAACCTCCTAAAATAAAATCTTTAAGATTATAAAGACAGTCAATTGTACTGAAATAAAAATTTCAAATTTTTTTTGAAACAAGTTTATGAACTCCAGGTAAAGAATTCCTGCTTTAAAACATTTGAAATATAAATATTCATTTGAGGTCAGTCAAAATAATGTGCCAGGAGATATCAATAGAGTACTGAAGTAATCTTGCTTTAGAGAAGTGTGATTTCTGCCAGGCTACTATTATCATCATTAATCATTGATATTAACAATAGAGGCTTAGTAGTTCATTTCTCATGGACCAGGTGGACCCTAGGGCCCTGCTGGTGAGAGCTAAATTACTTCCAACAATAATAGTAAAAATTATAGCTCAAATTTATGAAGCATTTTAAGGTAATAAATATCCCTAGGGAGGTAGGTAATGTAAGCATGTTTATTTCCATTTTACAGATGGGGAAGTTAAGAATGAGAAGAATGAAAATGATTTAAGTTATTGGATCACAGATTTAGAGTTGGAAGAAGCTTTAGAGGTCATCTAATTCAACTCCCTCTTTTTTAGAGGAGGATACAGACATAGAGAGATTAAGCAACTTGCCCAAGGTAACAAAGGAAATAAGTGGCAGAATGGGATTCAAATCATCAATGTTCTCATCACACTATGTGGTCTCTCAGAACCTGAATTTCACTTGACTCCAATTTCAGTTCTCTGACTATATTACACTTGCCCCTTTAAAGGACAGTGACACACAGATGATAGTTTACTTGACAGGATCTGAATTGATTTATGTGTATAGACAAAGAGGTACACATATACACATACTTAAGAATGTGTATGGGTGTATATGAAAATAAATATCCATAGGTGAGAAATAGATCCTACATGATACTTTCTTCCCTTTGTGTTCCTATTTGGGACTATGGGATTTAGAATAATTATGTTTACTGCCTTAGACTGTATAAGCTAAACATGAATAAAAAATATTTGATCACATTTCTGTTTTCTCAAATGTATTCATTAGTCTGACAGGAAAAAAACCGAATCAATGAAATGAAAGGAAAAGATGAAGAATTCAGGAGAGAGGCTTTTGCTTTTGTTTTTTTTTTTTAAACAGATTAAGAAGCCTTGTTGACATTGGAATATCATGTAAAGGGAGAATGGGATAATATACAGAGAGCTTAAAGCCCTGGATTTAAGTCCTGTTTCTGATCCACTGGTGGATCCTAAGCAAGTCCCTTTGTTACTCAGCATCCTCACAGCAGTGACATAACTGACTGCAGAGAAGTTGGGAGGCGGTATTTCCTCATGAGGCACTACTTAGTTAATTTCAATCATGATTCTGAATAAAAACAAATCCTAGGAATTTATTAAGCAACTACTATGCACAAAGAACTTTACTTTGAATCAGAGATACAAAGATGAAAATCAATGCAATTCCTTTTCTCAACAACTCATAATAAATCAAAACAGTATGTTTTATAAAAGGCTAATCAAAACAAACATACGTTAAATTCCTACTATATGCTACCATATAGGCACTATGCTAAGAGCTGGGGGTCATCCATCCATCAATGTATCTCCCAAATTCTATACCAGAGACTGGGAACCTCCAGACCATGGACCTGCATAAGACCTGTGAAATCATGTGGTCTGGTGGGGCCCAAGGCAATTGCAGGCGGGACTCAAAATCCACTAAGTCTAGGAGCTTTAGTAGGGGTGAATTAATTAAATGTTTAACCAAATATAGCAGGCTAATTTTCAAGCTTTGACCCTTGACAGAAAAAAGATTGCCCATCTCTGCTCTATACATGTTTTCATTTTAATCATATGTTAAAAAGAATTAAAACAACTGATCCAAGATCCAACCAACTCTTGAAATCTCACTCAATTTATCCTACTAAACTGATAATGAGCTGTTGATCCAGGGGTGTCCTATACTCATTTTATAATATTAGCACTTCATTTTCCAGAAGAGGGCCTCTCCAGATGTATACTTGCTCTGGCTTTGTAACAGAGATCTTAACATTTGGTCCCAAAAGGATTATTTTTCTCCAGGTGATGTTAAAACACAGAATGTGGGATAACCGAAAAGTCATTTAGACTCAGACTCACTTCAGATGATGCTAAACCAAAGGGAGTTGTCTAATGATGTAGAATTTTCACATTTTTGCATTTTACATCTTTTGGCTAAATCAAAAATGCACAGACAAAATAGAGTTCTTAGATTGGATAAAAGCACTGAAAGCTTTTACCTTCAGAAACAAAGGTGTCATGTTCAGTAAGCAGGGGGAATGTATTATCTCTGCACAGGTGGCACATTTACATAACTTTCACTTCTAGAGAACAAACATAGAAAGTCAATATCCTTGGTCTTGAATATATTATTGAAATGTCAGTTGGAGTCATTGCACATGCTAATCAATGTTGATTTGTATATATATATTTCTCATTTTACAGAACAGACACATTTTAATAAACCTTTGTTAAGTGAATTTGGGGAAAATGATTTCCTTTGTAATTCCTTTCCATTGTAAAATAAAAAATGTACTCAAGTTGAGAAATCAGATGGCAGGTATTTCTGCTGCTACTATGTGATATCTGTGTGTGTGTGTGTGTGTGTGTGTGTGTGTGTGTGTGTGTGTGTGTTACAGAGGAATATAAAAAATGGCCCAGGGTTCTAAAATTGAATTAGAAAGACCTGGATTCAAATTCAGTCTTAGTCACTAGCTGTATGTACCTGGACAATTCACTGAACCCTATTCATGCCTCAGTTTCTTTGTCTATATGATGATGTGTTGGACTCAGAAATCTCCAGAGTCTCTTCAAAATATGTGATTCTGTGAGAATTCTATGATACTTGTCCTGAAGTAGTATAATAAAAATATTATAAAAATTTGAACATTCATGTAAAAGATATCACAAAGTAATATGTGATTTGTTGTCAAATAGCTGGTACAGACAAATGTTGAGATTTGCGAGGGCTTGAGTGGAGAAATTTTTCAAATATACTGAATGTGAAACTTTGTACAAAAAGTTGGTTAAGGTAGCATATACAACTGGTTCTCCAAGGAAAAAAAAATTCAGGCACACATGACTTTTTTTTACTTTTTTTTAAGGAAAGATTTTATTTATTTTGAGTTTTACAATCCCCCCCATTCTTGCTTCCCTCCCCCACCCCATTTTTAAGTTTAATCTGCATTAATAATATTTTCTCCATTCTTTCCTAAGTCTAGGCAATCAGAAAAAGAATAAATCAAGCCATGATTTGACATATTGGCTCATTTCTGATGTGTAAATTCATTCTCACAACTGGTTCCAGCATACTTCTGCATCTAACTCATGGTAGAATGAATTGAGAGAGACAAAGGATGCCATTGAAATAATTTTAGACTTTGAGGCAAAATATCTAGGTTTAGGATCCAGTTCTTCCACTTAGCAGTGAAATGACAAGTGAGTGAGTCAAGATACTTCTTGGAGTTTCAGTTTCCTCGTGTAAAATAACCGATAATACATTTATTTTACTTTCCTTAAAATTATTGTTTACTGAAAAGTATTGCCTAATGTGAAAGATTTGAAATTGCGAGTTATCATAAGAGCAAAAGGCAGAAGGTGCAGAACTTTATCTCTAAGGTTACTTATCTAAGACTGCAGTGTCCTCAGTAATGTGACATTGATTTTTTCTAACATCAGGTTCACCTGTCTTTCTATTGGCAGGACCTGGAAGATCTAAGTTCTAGTGATGGCCCTATGAAAAGATCTTAGACTAACCAAAGCATGACCCAGTGAACTTGGAGTCAGAAGACTGAATCTCAGTTCAGACTATGCCACTTTCCTACCAGTCAGGGGACTTTATAGGCAAGTCACTTAAAATTTCTGATTCTCAGTTTCCTTTATACAGTAGGAATGATACTTGAATCTCATAAGAAAAGCATTTATAAACTATAATATCCCTTAGAAATGCAGTAGATGCTAAACAAATGTTTGATATTATTATTAGATCTGATTTTCCTCATCTCTAAAACTGGGAGGCAGCATGGTCACTGGTAGAGTCTCATGACTTCTGTTTGAATTCCTATTCTGCAACTTATTACCTGTGTGACCTTGAAGAAGTTAATTGCTACCTCTGAACCTCAATTTCCTCATCTGTATTGTGAAGGGCTCTACTAGATGGGTGTAAGCTCTAGATCTAAGACCATATAATGAGGGTTGGCTCCTCTTTCAGGGCCTTTTAAAAATCTAAAATAGTAAGACTTTTATATTGTAGGATTATTTTCTCTCTCACCTATCCATCCCCATTTTGAAATAAAAACATAACCCTTGTAACATATATATATATATATATTAAAGCAAAACAAATTCCTCATGTCTGGATATATGTGTCATTTATCATCTTGAATCCATTGCTCCTCTATCAGGATTTGAGTAATATGGTTCATCATTTGTCTCCTGGCACCACAATTGGTTACTGCATCTATCAAGCATCTTAAATTTTTCAAAGCTGTTTTTTTTTTCTTTATGATATTGCTCCTGAATAACTTGTTCTCCCGGTCTTCTTACTTCACTGGACAATATATAAGATGTATAAGTCTTCTGAGGTTTCTCTGAAAGCCTATTCTTTATAATTTCTTAAGGATTGAGAGTAATTTCATTGTATTCGTAGAATATAGCTTGTTCAGCCATCTCCAAATTAATGGAGACTCCCCAAGAAGATTCCATTAGACCTGGTCGATGGTATTTCAGTCTGACACTTCACCAGTAGTTACCACTCCATGTATAGTACTCTTCCATGTATAAGATGCACCTTAATTTTAGGGCCAAAATTTGAAAAAAAAATGTATTGTATAAAGTTATTGAATTCAAGTTTTATTCATCATGAAATTCAAGGACTTTCTGCTAATAGCTTTCAGACATCCTTTGGGCAAGTCTGGTGTGTGGATGCATGCTTTGTCCATTCCGTTTCATGAACCTGAAGCACCAACTGTGTCCTCCTTTGAAATCAGTCACTTCTTGTTCATCAGCAGTTCTTCTGGCCTCATGCTGAGCCATCTTTGTGGACACAGGAATTCCACTGACCCTTTTGCTCTTCAATCCATTTCTTTAATCTCCTCTCTAACTCAGGCCATTTGACTTACTTGTCTCTCATGGTCTTCTTCTGTCGTGGAGTTTCAGGAGGGTTTCTTTTTCCTGTAGCCAGTCTCAGATTGTTTTCTGAGTTGGAGGAGAACCGAACTGACATTCAGCAGCACAATTTCCATTCACTTTTGCAAACTGGATCACTTTGAATTTGAATTTAGCATTGTATGAAAATCTTTTCTGAGCCATTTCTGGGAAGAACATGGCAAAATGTAACCTAAATTGGTAACAAATGTGAAACAATGTGCACAAAGACAAGTGTGGGAAAAAAACATTAAATGCAAGTAAAAAAAATTTCAACCACTGTATAAAGACGCTCCCAGTTTTTAAATCCCAAGGTTTTCAAAGAAGGGTGCTCCTTATACATGGGGAAACAGTAATTTCCCTCTTTATTCATCCTATTCTTTTGATGTTCTCTACATCGAATTTACCTTTAAGGAGGTGAGACTCATTTTGATATCAGGATTTGAAAATTGAACAAAAACTAGGTCTATCTAAATTTTACCTTCTGGAGATCTCCATTTATGTTTGAAATTGGCTGTCAACTGTGGTGTGCCTACATGGCCAAGGGACAATGCTACAGGACTTTAGAAGGTTTCAGAGTTTTGCCATGCTTACAAGGACTTTTTCATTCTTATAAATATTGTGAAGTATTACTTTTCATTAGAATTTATCATATTTTTATTTGTTAAAAAACCTACATACAACTACCAAAAAATACAGAACATCAAGATTCCTTGATTTTTTTTCTTAAGGCTCTTTTATTTTGAAACACTTCTTTCTATTTGCTTGAACTGTGCTGTCATTTTAAAAATTGCTTTCCCTCCAAACAAGTCTTTAAAATGTATGACCTAAGAACTTCCCCTATCCATCAGGCAGATACTAATAACATTCCCAGCATTATCAGTTTCAAATAGATGTTTTTTATTAGGTTTTCCTAAGATAAATGGAGAAGAGCTAAGTTTCATTGCTCCTCAGAAGAAAAACATTATTATGAGAAGATGTAGACAGGATTACCTCTGGTAAATTTTATTTGTGATGAATCACAGCTATAAACAAGTGACCATAGAGAGCAGAGCTCCTACTGGATAGCTCATCTCTCCAGTCTATTCCCACTGATGTACATGCTGAACCCAATTTTATTTGTCATCTTTTACGATTATGAATTAAGGGTTTTTTGTGGTTATAATATATTCCAAGGGCCAAATGTGGGGAGCCTAGAAGTAACTTTTCCTGCTTACAATTTGTTCAAATTCAGAAATTGATACCCACAATGGAAATGGTTACCTTTTTTGGAAGGAAGGAGAGTATAAACTGTCCTTTATATTTTACTTTTGTATTTCTCAAAAATGTTCCATCTTGCTTAATAGCAAGATAAGTTCAAAATGGATATATGATTTAGACAAAGTGATACCATAAACCATTTAGGAGAACTAGGAACAGTTTATCTGTCAGATCTATGGAGAGGGGAGGAGTTTGTGACCAAACAAGAAATAGCAAATATTATAAAATGCAAATTGGATAATTTTGATTACATTAAACTAAAAAGGTTTTGCATAAATAAAGCCAGTACAACCAAGATTAGAAGGAATGCAAATTGCTGAGAAACAATTTTTTTACAGCTAGAGTTTATTATAAAGGACTTAGTTTAAAGCATATAAAGAACTGAATCAAATTTATAAAGAATACAAGTCATTCCCCAACTGATAAATGATCAAAGGCTATGTGAAGGTTTCCTGATGGAAAAATTAAAGCTAACTATAGTCATATGAAAATTCTTCTAAATTATTATTGTAAGAGAAATGCAAATTAAAATGCCTACACATTGGCTAATATGACAAAAAAGGAATATAATTAATGTTGGAGATGATGTAGGAAAACTGGAACACTAATGCACTGTTGGTAGAGTTGTGAACTGATCCATTCTGGAGAGCAGTTTGGAATTATGCCCAAAGGATTATAAAACTGTGCATCCCCTTTACTCCAGCAATACCACTACTGGGTCTATATATCCCAAGGAGAATGTAAAAACAGGAAAAGACCCACATGTGCAAAAATATTTATAGCAGCTCTTGTAGTGGAAAAGAGTTGGAAATTGAGGGCATGCCCAACGATTGAGAAATGGCTGAAAAAAAACGTGATATAGGAATATAATAGAATGCTATTTTTCTATAAGAAATCATGAGCAGGTGGATTTCAGAAAAGCCTGAACTTAAATGAAATGATGCTGAGTGAAGTGAGCAGAGCAAAAGGAACATTTTACACAATAATAGCAACATTGTATGATAATCAACTATGATAGTCTTAGCATTTCTTAGTAGTACAATAAACAAAGACAATTATAAAAGTTGTGTGATGGAAAACACCATCCATATACGGAGAAAGAACTAGAGTCTGAATGCAGACTAAAGTATAGCTTATCTTCACTTTTTAAAATTTGTTTTTCTTTCTCATGTTTCCCCCTTTTGTCTGATTCTTCTTTCATAATATGGAAATATGTTTAATATGATTGTATATGTATATCCTATATCAGATTATTTGCCTCAAGGGGAGGGGGGGAAGGAAGAGAAAGAGGGAGGAAATTGTGAAACACAAAATCATACAAAAATGAATGTTGAAAACTATATATGTTATTGGAAAAAATAAAATGAAACATTAAAAAAAAGTGACTGAGGCAGGGTTCAAACTATATTTTCTCAAGCCATTTTCTTTATTTATTTGAAATGCTAAGAAGCAAGTCAGGCAGCATAGTGGGTAAGAGTTCTGGTAGCTACAGGCTAGTCCCTAAACTTCTCAGCAAACCAAGCTTGAGACTAGTTCTAGCTGAGCTATCAGTCTCCTAACTGAGAGATCAGACATGGATAAACCAGACCACCTTCATGTAATGCATACACAAATGTACATTTAGTACAGGATACATAAGCACATGTGCCTTTGCATTTTTGTAAATATATATCCTCATGTATATGTACATGTGTAGCAATGCATGCGTGAATACACACAACTGTTTTACTGTGATGTATACACATCTATATATGTATACATGAATATTATAAATTCATAGATACAGTGAATGACCAAGCTAGGAACCTCTTTAACATCATAGGTCATCAATATCTTAGCAATTTATAGACTTAAAGAGTTGTTTAGAGCACTGATAGGTTAGGGGAGAACTTGAACATAGATCTCCATGACTTTAAGTATCATTTTCTATTCACTCTGCCATGCTGATTCCATGTCTCTTCCCCTCCCTTCTCCCTCCTTCTCTTTCCCTCTCTCTTTGTCTTCTGTCTTTCTGTCCGTGTCTCCTCCCTATTCCCTCCCTATCTCTTGTTTCTTCCCCTCTCTGTTCCCTTTCTCTCATCATATCACTAAAAATACATACATATTATATATGTGTATGTGTGTTAAGAGTTCCCAGATTGCCAGACATACTCATATGTCTAAAATAAGAAAACATATGCAAAAGTGATATAGCAATGATTTTTAAAGCTAGCTATGCCTTCTTAACCAAATATAATCAGTTTGTTTTAGGTCATAGAGAGAGTCCCACAACCTGATTTCTAGGCTTTCTGTTACATTAACTAGCACTTGATGTGAATTTTCTGAAGAGAGACAGAGAAAAAAAAAACACCATCTTCAAAGATCAAAGCATAAAAGGAACTTCGAAATTGCTGGTCCAACGAATTGAAATTACGACCTTGGGTAACTTTGGTCATATATACTGAGCTGATGCTTTTGACACCTACAAATGATCTATAGATAAAGATACAAAGGAATGAGAAACGCTGGAATTAATTCTTATTAAACTAGTGATTTTTTCAAAGTAACCAAAAGAGTGTTCACAAAATAGATTGTTCTATTTTTCACAAAAAAGCAATGGAACTGCAGAGCTATGTATATACCAACATACATTTTAAAACTTGCTCTCAGATTCTAGTTGTGGGTCTGGATACATCAATTAATTTAAAATGGACACAGTGAAGGGGTGTAGTGGATTTGGGTTGGACCTTCAGCTAAGAAGATATGAGTTCAAATCCTGACTCATACCTTTGAGCTATATAACCTGGGTAAGTCATTTAATCTCAATTTGCCTCAGTTTTTTCATCTATAAAAGGAAAATGATGATAGCACCTTTATCTCAGAGTTATTATAATCCACTAATAAAGCACTTTGCAAATCTCAGTATGCCATATAAATTCTTATTGTTGTTATTACTGTCATTAACATTATTATGAAAAAGTAGAATGAAATAGTAATTATCAAGGATATTAGCTCAGAAAGTACAACACTGAAAATGTCTACAATGTCCAATTAGGTCAAGTCAACATGTATTTATTAAGCATCTGGTAAGTGCCGGGTCCTGTGCTATGTTGTAGGAATACAAAGAAAACAAAACTAAAACAAAACTGATACATAAAAAACAGGAGATGTTATTTTACTAGGTTCAACTTGAGCATCTGGAAGTCGACTTTAGTGGGTGATAGAGAGGAGTGGAGGTAACTGCTATTTTATGCTTTGTGTACAACAATTTAACATTTTTTACTAAAACTTTTTTCTACCATGGCATAGTAGATTAAGAGCTGAACTTGGGGTCATGAAGATCTGGCTTTCTTCTGACATTTCCTTACTGTGTAGCCTAAGTAGCCTAACCTCTCAACCTCATTTTTCTCATTCTTGAAGTTTGGATAATAACATTACCTCAAAACATTACTGAGATGATCAAAATCAAATGAAAAAAATATGCAAGGTGTTTTGCAAAGCTTAGAGTATTATATAAAATTGTTATTTATCAAGCTAGCAATTATTATTTCTGAAATATTGTTATTTACCTAATTCATACAAAATTGTCGAGCTTTTAACTATTTATCCTAAAGCCAGGCTAGTAGAAGCAGGATTCTTTAGAATCCCAGATCTACTCTAAATATTTATAAGATTCTACTAAAATATCCCCCAGCAGAGCAACAGAATACTTGTTGGAACAGAGCATCAATACCATTGTCAGCTCCAGAGGGTGGTCTACATAGTTGGTAATAAAAGTCTGAAAACCTAAGAAGAAAGGAAATTGGGTAGATACTTGAAATGAAAGACAAAATGGAAATAGGATCAGAAGCAAATCTATTTTTTTCCACATTAAGTTTTTTGGTATTTTCAACCCATAGGATTAACAATATGACAGCCAGAGTAATATACTGAATTGACTAGTTTGGAGTCCAGCCAAGTGGACATGTTGAATGTCAAAGCTAAGAAAAATGCATGCTATGAATGAGATCACAGCCAAGCTCAAATTAAATTCCAATGAACAGATTTTGAGGTGGCTTCCAGATCTGAAACTGACTTTTAAAGTGGGATGAATTCTTTTCAAATCCCCTAGAGAATGGAAAACAGAACCACAGATGTAAAAGAATTCTCGTTACAGATCAATTCACTTATATCTGAATATAAAACTCAATAACAATATTTATACCTGCTGCATATCCCTCCATTGACTTTTGAATGATCAGAAGTTTTGATTCTTTGGTGGTTGTAGCATTCCATGATTTGTAGCTATGTAACATTACCAAAAGAGTCTTAGTATTAAAAATATGACATTTTATTTTAGGGTCACTGAAAGTACTAAGTATTTTCCCAATGCAATTCAGAATTCTGAGTTCCCCCTTATTTGATTCTGGTATTAATTCACTGTCCATGTGTCTGTCCAAGATACAAGTATTTCTGCAGCAGTTCCTTGTATGTAGTCTTTTTTCACTTCATTTTTTCTCATGTGGATAGGCTGACCAAACTCTTTAGCAATTTGGATATAATTTAGAAGAATGCAATATTTTTGGGCTTGATGAAATCAGCACCATGTTATATACAAGTAGGAATATCTAGTGGATCTAACTAATCTCTCTTCCATTTCTACTGTGCACTAGACAACCTCCATGTAGATACCTAAGATATATTACAAATGACAAATTGTATACATAGAACTGTATGCAAGATACTATTAAAGAGACATGTGACTGAAAAAAGATGCGAGTTATTCTTGCAGTGAAAGTGAAGTTTAACAGATGCACAGTCCACATGCTCCAATGATACACACATACTGTCAAGAGATTAACAGGAAGACCTCCCAACACATTAGGTGGATCCCCTTTGGAACATTTACTGTTGCATGTTGATAAGAATTTCACAGCATGAAGAAGTATGAATGGCTTGTGATCTTCATCACAGGGAGAATATAAAATATTGTTGAGATTGTGGATCCAAAGTAATAAATATTATTAATAATAGGAACACCTTCATATCTGTAGAGCTTTACAGCATTTGGTATTATGAGTTACTTATGAGAAAGATACCATGCAGCTCCTCTAGGAACTGTCCAAGGTGATTACAATTTCAGTTTTTCAGCTCTGAAGATATAATAGTAAGACTATCTATTTGATTATAAATACAAGCCAAGGCATAAAACGGGATGCAAACATACATACATGTATGCATATATTCATACATACACTCACATACATATATTCTTATCAAAGGTACTGGCCACTATTATAGATGAAATACAGCACAAAGTTCAAGTTGAAGAGGGATTCTCTATAGAAAATGAAGTCCTTTAAGATGATCCTTTTAGAGAATGGAATTGTTTTGTTGGTGACATTAAGCCCTCAAACACTGCAGAAAATCCTGAATGGAATTCTATAACCATTTAAAAGAGTTTGACCTAAATCATCTACAGAGGAGAAACCAAGTGGATGAAAAATGTGTATTGTTCAGACTATGACATGTAATTAGATGGACAACTTATAGAACTTATCTATCAGTACATAGTGTTTGAACAGACACTAAAAATAAACTTAATAAGTTGGACCCAGAATTAGGAGGATGGAATTAATTGCCTTTGAGTGGTTGCAAAGTTTTTTTTAATAATTTTGAATTTGTCCTCAAAACAAATGTCCAATATTATACTCATATTGAATGGCTCTGAGGTATGGAACTCTTCAGTTTCTGAAGAATTAAAAACAAGTGTCACTCAGAAGGTAGAGGGAAGGTACCTGATAGGTGTGAATAGTTGTAACATATCACACATAAGGAAGAATGAAGACAAACTGAAACAAAGAATGTTATTAGAGAAAAGAACATCCAAAAAGGATATGATTTAGTCACATGGCAAAAATGAGAGATCACCAAAGGATTGTCTATGTACTGGACTGGTAGCCATGAATTATCTAGAGAAATTAAGGAAGCTCCTTGCTCATTGAGTGGGCCTGTTGAACTCAAGGAAGGACATAAGCAAGTCTCACTGAATGGGAAGGCATAGATGATTTGTGATCTGGAATGTTTGAAGGAATATAGGTACACATGAAATCAGAGATCCATTTGAGTATACTGTACACCAAATAATTTTCTGGGTACTATGAAAAGACATACCAAACCAAGAAGACAAGTCTAACCTTTCCAAGGGGACTAAAACTACAGAACAAATAGAACTTTCCAAAAATGTGGTTCTATCTGTCTGACATATTCTGTGAGGATCTTAAAAAAATCAAAACTGCAGTAACAAATCATAGTATGGAAATCATAGGGATCAAGGCTTGCAGAAAAAGTGGATAACATTTTATTTAAAAAAATTAAATTCAAAATACTGTAATGGAACTTTTGTATTAAAGTAATTTGTATTAAAGTATATTACTAATAACTTGTATTAAAGTAATAACTAAAATATAGTCCAATTATGCTTGCAATATCAGTCAGTATTCAAAAGGACAACTTCCATGTAAGACTCAATTCTGGACATGTACCAAGATCCAAGGAGAACTACCCCAGATGCTGGTTACTTTACCAGCTGTGGGTCGGTCATACATTAACTAAAAAGACAGGATCTCCAATTGGAGCTCCTAACATACATTCATTCCATTTGTCTGGAAGTAATATTCCCAGAGCAGAACTATGTTTGGCTGGATGTAGGCAGATTCTGTGTGAGAAGTAAACAAAATAATAGGGCAATGAAGCAGCAGAGGTATTGGGAATTAACATGAGGTAACTTGAAGCATGGAAGATAAATAGGACCCTGGAAGAACATACTGAAACGCAATTCTAAATGATACACACAGCCATGGATTTCTGAGGGAACAACAGCAGCAATAAACTAGGCTGTCTTGTAGTAACCCAAAGAAAAATGATTCTTTTTTGAGGCAAGACAGTGGGAAGCTTTCAGATGAATCCTTATTTGTGGAAACTATTTCTTTCATTTTTTCCTTAAGTGTTCCACTGTCCCAAAAATAAATACAGAATTGATAGTTTGATTTTTGAATCACCCCTCCTTTAAAAACTTTACATAATTCTTCCAGTTCTTAGTGAATCCCTTTTTCTACCCTATAAACATTTTTCCATTTTATTCATATATATATATATGTGTTGTATGTACCTCCTTGTGCTCCCCGTTTCTCCTTTAGCACTCTACATTCTAGCCAAATTGGCCTACTGTTCTCTAAACTTCACTTGCTACCTTCCTCCTCCGAGTATTAGTCTAAGCTATCCACCATCCTTACAATATTTCCCTTCCTTATTCTGCCTTCTAGAATACTTTTTTTTTCAAGTTCTTGGGCACCACAGTTCACTCACGAAGTCTTTCCTGCTCATATCCAGTTGTTGTTGCTCTCTTTTTTCTCAAATATGTTTGTATTTATGGATTTAATGAGGGCAACATTTATATCTTATCTGATGAACCTTTAGTCCCTTTGTCCTTATAAGTTATGAAAGTGAGCATGGGCAAACTTGATGACTGAGAAGTCAAAAAGATATGAAGGACTGGAGAAGATATAATGTGAATCGTAAGTTAGATGATTAAAAATGGTATTTTCAGGATAGAGGAGTAATGATGGTTGAGTCTCATTGTATGCTTGGCATACTCCTATGTCCACTTTACTGCTCCATTAGTAATGGACAGAGTGAAGATTGACCAGAGTTAGTACAGAGTATACTGAGGAGCAGTTAGAAGGAAAGCTTAGAAGTTAATACCAGTAGCAGAACTGTGAGCAGAAAAGTAGCCACATCACTAGATACCTCAACTCGCTAGACTGACCACACAGGAATTGCTGAATGGAAAAAAAGAGATAAAGGACACCTGGGCTTGCGTAAAAAAGGACTAGTGGTGTTTGCTAACTCCAGCCCTGAAGGTGTTTGTGACTTTTTGGGGGAGCAGCTGAATTCAAGCATCTTATTTATGTCCAAGAACTAACTGAATTTGAATCCTGCCTATAGACTAAGAGTTGCTTGCATCTTGAAAAAGTCTTGTGTTCATAGATCATGAAGTAGTTTTAATTAATTTTGATTTGATTCCTTTTAATTTTATGGTAATGAGTATGCTGTATTCAATCAAGTTATATTTCTGGGGTCAATCCCATTATGCCATACATAAGTGTTTAGAATCCAAGGAAATGTAGAATAAAGGCAAATAGAAAGGTTGGCTTATCCTAGTGAGTAGGGCTGAGCTAAGACTTTAACTGGATAAAGGCATATCCACCTGAATCTCTGGAATAAGATGGTGAATACTTCTACTCACAGAGGACTAGGGGACAGAAAGTAATAGATGTAATAGAAAGTAATCAAAAGATGAAAATCATAGATAACATTGCATATCTCCTAGGACTGTTCTGGAGCCAGCCCATACTGGTACAGGAAAACAATACTTAAAATTTTCAGTGTGAGCATTTATAGAAACACTACAAATTAGGGTGAAATTTACTCTTTTGTTGATTATTCAGACTTAAGTGCTGGAGCAAATGCTAATGATGAAGATTAAACTTAAAAGTGTATCTTGTGTACTTTTTTTTTTTAGGTTTTTGCAAGGCAATGGGGTTAAGTGGCTTGCCCAAGGCCACACAGCCAGGTAATTATTAAGTGCCTGAGGCCAGATTTGAACTCAAGTACTCCTGACTCCAGGGCCAATGCTCTACCCACTGTGCCACCTAGTCCCCCTACAACTTTTTTTTAAAGAGATAGTTTCCAAGAATTGGAAATCAAGTAAATGCCCTTCAATTGGGGAATGGCTTAGCAAACTGTGGTATATGTATGTCATGGAACACTATTGTTCTATTAGAAACCAGGAGGGATGGGAATTTAGGGAAGCCTGGAGGGATTTGCATGAACTGATGCTGAGCAAGATGAGCAGAACCAGAAAAACACTGGACACCCTAACAGCAACATGGAGGGTGATGATCAACCTTGATGGACTTGCCCATTCCATCAGTGCAATAATCAGGGACAATTTTGGGCTGTCTGCAATGGAGAATACCATCTGTATCCAGATAAAGAATCGTGGAGTTTGAACAAAGTTCAAGGACTATTCCCTTTAATTTAGGGGAAAAAAACAGATATCTTATTGTCTAATCTTGTTATCTCTTATATTTTTTGTTTCTTCCTTAAGGATATGATTTCTCTCTCATCACACTCAGTTTGGATCAATGTACAACATGGAAACAAAGTAAAGACTGACAAATTGCTTTCTGTGGGGGTGGGGGCAGGGAAGTAAGATGGGGGAGATTGTAAAACTCAAAATAAATAAAATCTTTAATATAAAAAAAGAGATGGTTGCCTAACATTTACCGGAACATCATAGCACATCCTCCAAATATAACTTCTGATTTTAGATACAGCATACAGCTTTCTAAATGAATACAGACAGTATTAACTACTTAATGCCCGTGGTTGTACAGGATCAGCATAGAGTTAAAACAATATTCCTTAAAGATGAAATTATCTGGGTATAGGTTTCATTTCTGTGATAGAACTAAAAAGTTCTATAAAGGAATTATATCTAAGCTAGTCAAATGCCAAAATCAATTAATTCTTTTATTTATTATATTTAAGGGAAAATTATATGACTCAAATAACTACAGGGCAGCTAGTTGGCACAGTAGAGTGCCAGGTCTGGAAATCTTCCTAAGTGCAAATCTTGCCTTAGACACTCACTAGTTATATGACCTTGGGCAAGTCGCTTAGTCCTATTTGCCTCAGTTTCCTTATCTGTACAATTAAATATATTTGGAAATGGCAGAAACTACTCCAGTATCATTGCCAAGCAAAACTCCAAATGGAGTCACTGAAACAAATGACCAACAACTACAAAGCAGAGGAAATTGAGAGTGGTTGATGATATCAACAAGGGAAGGGGAAAATAGCATCCTTCCAGTCTCCTGTACTGGGCCTGACTGACCCTCCAAAGCAGAACAGGGAAAGGGTAAAGAGGATACAACCAAAGAAATCATAAGGGAATATTGGTAGAAGTTGTCTACAGGGTCCTTCCTTTCCTCAAGCTTTAGGATTCTGGGGTGAAAAGGGTCATTCTATCCCATTCTTCTCCAACTCCAACCTCCTTTATTCTCACAGGATGTTGGCTAGTATGTCCCCCAGGGACATTGTTAATACTATTTACAAGTCTACCAGAGGTCCCAACAGCTGCTTTTTCAGTCAGGTTTTCAAGGTCTGTTTTATTTCCTGGAGTTGTGCACCAAACTCAGGGGACTGCATATAGAATTCAAGTCTCATAAAAAAATTTCCATCTCATCTTACATAACTCAGTACCAACCGTTTTTTCAAACTACTTTACTAAGGAAAACAATTTTAAGTATACTATTATCTCTATTACTATTAATAGTATTTTACTACGTCATAAATAAAGTTTGACCTTAATCAGGGTCTTATAATTAGTCTTTAATTATTTCTTTATATTTCTTCTGGATCTTTTATATCAAATTTTATCATTGAGTTCTAATTTTTGTTGCAAACACTTGAAAGTCTTCTGATTCATTAAGGATTATACTCAACTTTGTTGGATATGTTATTCTTGGATGCAAACTCAGTTCCTTTGATCTTTGAAATATGATGTTCCAAGACTTATGCTCCAAAATAAAATTGAGTAGGAAAAGGTTAAAAGAAAAAAATTATCCTATGAAAATAGGGCATTAAAATTAATAATATAGAGGAAGCAGTTGGGAATGGAGGATTGATAATATGGGAACGTTACTCTCATCTGAACTGAAGAAGCAACAACTATAATCCAAAGAGGTTTAGAAGTGTTCTGAACTTCTAGAGAAGTGAGAAAACTGGTGTATAGATAAGGTAGGGATTTTTATAAAGATTTACAGTTTGAGATTAAAATTAAGAGGATTGGGTAAATAGATAGGATAATAATAGATAAGGAAAGGACTTTAGGGTTTTTTTGGGGGGGGGCGTTGCAAGGCAATGAGATTGTTACTTGCTCAAGGTCACATAGGTAATTATTATTTTTTTTTGCAAGGCAAAATGAGGTTAAGTAGCTTGCCCAAGGTCACACAGCTAGGTAATTATTAAGTGTCTGAGACTGGATTTGAACCCAGGTACTCCTGACTCCAGGGCCAGTGCTTTATCCACTGTGCTACCTAGCCGCCCCTAGATAGGTAATCATTGTAAGTTATTAATTAGTTATTGATTGAGTTTAGATTTGAACTCAGATCCTCCTGACTGATGATCAGTTGATCATCCTGGTTGATGCTCTATCCACTGTTCTTCCTAGCTGCCCCAGGGAGGGACTGAGAACGAAAATAGTGAAAACAGATTATAAGGCACAGACTTTTCACTATTTACCAAGATAAGGTCAAAAATGGGTGTGTGACCTAGCCATAAAGACAGATTTTACAAGAAAATTAAAACAGAACAAATTACTTATCAGACTTATGGATAGGTGAACAATTTATGAATAAACAAGAGAGAGAACAAAGTTAGATGTGAAATGGATAATTTCAATTATATGAAACTAAATATGTTTTTGTATAAATAAAATAAATGTAGCCAAGATCAGAAGGAAATAAAAAATTGGGAAAATTGTTATAAACAGCTTAATCAGATAAAAATCTCATATCTAAAATAGATAAAGAACTTTGTCAAATTTCTAATAATATAAGACATTCTCCAGCAAAAGGATGCAACTAGGCATTTTCAATGAAATTCTAAATTATTATTAGTAGAGAAATGCAAATTAAAATAGCCTTTTGATATAATTTAACACCTACCAGATTGACTAAATGATAAATGGATAAAGTGAAAATGTTGGAGAGGATGTGTAAAATTTGGGACATTAATTCTTTGGTGGAATTGTGAAATGACCTAATCATTTTGAAGAGTGATCTGGAATTATATTCAAAGAGTTATTCAACTACCTATACCCTTTGATCCAGCAATACCACTCCTTAGTTTATTTGTGAAGATAATTAAGAAAAAAGGAAAAGAACCTAGATATTTTAAAATGTTAATAGCAGCTCTCTTTGTGGTGACAAAAGAACTAGAAACTGCAGGACTGTCCATCAATTATTGAATGGTTGAACAATTTTTTTTCATGGTTTTGATGGAACTAATGTACTATAAGAAAATGAGTTCAATGATTTTTAGAAAAACAAAATGATGAAGAGTGAAATAAGCAGAAATGTAACAGCAATATTGTTTTAAGAACAGCTTTGAGCGAATAAGCTATTTTAAATATTATAAATACTCAAATGAACTATAAAGGACATATGAAGAAAGATGCTATTTCCATTGAGGTCTAATAGTAGACATTTTAAAGGTGGGGAAGAGGAAAAATTGAAATTTTATGGTAATTTTGTTGTATATTTGAAAAGAATAGCAAGTTGTGCATAACAGATTTGCAGTTTCATATGCAATCATCTTTATTATTATGCTGTTATAGAAATAGTTGTTTTATTCCATAAATTAAAAATAAAACTAAAAAATAATTTCCACCACTCATAGTCTTCTTAAAGATCTCTTTTATGACAAGTTAATATTTAGAGTCAAACTATAGACCATGTGCCCTTATAATAAAAGGGAAGACATACTCTGTACCTAAAATAAAAAAAGGCTTCTAATTCTAAATTTATTTTTTCTAAATAAATTTTAGAATTTATATGAATAATGATGAGGGAATTTTGTGCTTACTTGTTCCTTATTTTAGAATCTTTCTACTACCAAAGGCATAATTCAGATTTCCCCTAAATCACTTGAGACATCCAGTATCTTTTCCATACTCAGGGCTATTATAAGATGTAATTTGCACTTATGGAATTGAACCTTGGGGTCTGTTTTGGGACATCAGTGTGTAATTGTGACTGACACATAATAGGTGCTTAATAAATATTGATTAAGAATGTGGCTTATTGGGAGAAGAAGAATAACAGATATTTTTTTCTACATGCTGAAAAAATGAATATAAATTCAAGACAATTACCTTATGAACTTCAAATAATTAATAGCTTAGGTGCTGGGTTTTTATTTACAATGCCGGCTTCTTTATGCTAGTCCGTCCTCTTACTCACCAGTCCAACGCGTGATGAGTCTTCGGGGTACCTCCGGCCCCCACTCTTTGATGGGGGAAGAACCAGACAGAGCGCCTGAGGTGGGTAATGAGTCTTTATTCTTCTGTGATCACATTCCCGCTTCCCCCCCACCTCTCAGCAGACCCTTTTATCCCCTCTGTCCTCCCTCCCATGAACTCTTACTCAATGAGGGGCCGAGTTCTGTAACATTCCCTTATAAGGTGATTATGTTTCCCCCTCTAAGCGACCGCCAAGCCTCTTCCCCCCGCCCCCAACATCTCCCCCTTTCTGTTTTACAAGGTTATCACTTGGTGTGACCTTAAGCGGTGCTGAGGTTAGCCTTAAGCGGTGTCATTTCTACTGGCCTCTGATAGCCGGGGGCGAGGAACCCTGTCTTAGGTCATCTCCTTCAACCCAGGACCTTGCCCGTCCTAGGCGCCCGACACCCTCAGGGCCTGTCTTAGGTGGCTGGGTCAGGAGAAGTTGCCCGTCTTGGGGTTTACCTCGTTTTACCCCTAGGTGTCACATGTCATGCATGGCGGCTAGCCAGGCTTGGGGATCCGCCGGGGGCAAGGAACCCTGTCTTAGGTCATCTCCTTCAACCCAGGACCTTGCCCGTCTTAGGTGGCTGGGTCAGGAGAAGTTGCCCGTCTTGGGGTTTACCTTGTCTTACCCCTAGGTGTCACATGTCATGCATGGCGGCTAGCCAGACTTGGGGATCCTCCCCCGTCTCCATGGCCATGAAGGCTTTCTGAGTAAGAAGCATATAGCCCCTCTGTCGCCTAGCTAGGCGGCAGAAACAGACAACAAGTAGGGTAATTCCCAGAATCAGCGTCCTTGTTCACCCTCAAGGGGGTATCCTCCCGCCATCTGGCAATCCCTCCATGGTATGGGATCCTCGATGTCTTCCCCTGTGGCCACACATGAGGGGCCCCACCGAGGCAGAAGGGAGCCCCATCGATGTATTGGTCACTAGCAGGCGAGGGTAGATCGGGGAGTTCCGTGCTACCGGAAGGGGAGAGGGAATAACTCGGAGTATTCCCCATGTCGGATTTCCTTCAGATGGAGCACCTCCAAGGATCCCTACGATGATCAGAAGGCCTGAAAAAGAAAGAAATTCCTCTCACCCCGTAGGGTTGGGCATTAATCAAGGTCTCTTATCTTGTAAACAGGGAGCCATCTTTCTGGCTCTTCTATCTTATCCTCGGGATGAAATGACAGGTGGCCCTGTCTTCTGTTCTTTACCGTTACAGGGCCATGCCAACCTCCCTCTTCATCTCTCCACATGACTTTAGAGCCTGGTAGGGCCTTGGTGGGAGAGGGCAGGAGCGTTGGTTCTTTCTTAGCATGTCCTTTTGGGGAGAAAAATCTCTGGGAGGCTGTAGTGCCGTCATCCCTGACTTGTAGGAAATTCATGGTAAATAGTACCTGAGACAGGTCTGAATGGGTCAGTGACCTGCCAACTCCCCCTTTCTGTTTAAAAAGCGTAGTTTTGAGTGTGCGATTTGCTCTTTCTACCAAAGCTTGGCCAGTGGGATTGTAAGGGATCCCGGTGGAATGGGAAATGGAAAATTCTTTGCAAAAGGAAGCAAAGGCTCTCGAGATGTAGGCAGGCCCATTATCGGTTTTGATAGCCGAGGGGACGCCTAAGACAGCCATCTGGGCATATAGATGTGAGAGAACGTGTTTAACCGCTTCTCCTGGCTGTAGAGAGGCGAAGGTGAAGGAGGTTGGCCATTCCCTGCTGTAGGACGGTGAACTGATAACGTTTACTGGGGGCTTGGAAATTGATCGCGGGGAGGGAAAAGGCAAATTTTTCTTTGTCCTCCGGGTGGAGGGGAATGCTATAGAAGCAGTCTTTAACATCAATCACTATAATAGTCCACCCTTGCGGGACTGCAGTGGGCATAGGGAGACCAGGTTGGAGGGTCCCCATGGGTACCATGTTGGCATTTACTGCCCGAAGATCAATCAACATTCTCCAACTCCCCCCTTTCTTTTTTATGACAAAGACGGGGGAGTTATACGGGCTAAGGGACGGTTCCACTTTGTTCTCGTGCAGGAGGGTCATTACTATGTCTGTGAGGGCGATGAGCTTTTCTTTTGTCAGGGGCCACTGCTCAACCCAAATAGGTTTCTTATTAATCCATGTTATTCTGGGGGAAAAGCTCATCTCTAGAGTGGCCCCAATTAATTTCCCCGCAGGCTATCAGGGGTGGCAAGTGTCAGGTTAAGCTGGCTCAAGATATCTCTACCCCATAATGCATAAGGGAGGTCGGGTAGGCACAGTGGGGTGAAGAGTCCAGATTCTTCCAAAGCTGACCACCGTAGGGCGTGTGCTGCTTTCATGGCAGATCTATTGCCCCCCACCCCCGTCACTGCTTGAGGGCTCTGTAGGAGTGGCCACTCGCGCCTCCACTGTCCCCTATTTATGACAGAGCAATCGGCTCCAGTGTCAATTATCCCTTCGAGCTTCTGATTTTCCACCGTGACGGTTAACAGTGGTCGCCCAGAGCTGACCGGGTGGACCCAGTTCACATGAGCGGGAGGGGTCCGCAAGGGCAGCGCCTTTCCTACCTCTTGGCCCTGTTTTACCAAGGTGGGAAAGGGGTGGGGGTTTGTGACCCTTACGGATGTGGGACTTCCGGGACCAAAAATGACCTGGGTATGGGTGACTAAGTCCACACATCTCTCAGCCCCTGTGATGAGCGCTGGGAAAATATTTAGCTCAATGGGAATCATCGAGGTTTCCCAAGGCCCGATCTCTCTCTGCTGTGTCCCTTCTCTATAGTCAACCCTTACGGGGATAGTCACAGTAATGGGGCTGCTGTCTTCGAGCACGGGGGGGGGGGGGGGGGGGGGGGCCCGCGGCCGGGCCCCTCCCTTTCCCTTTTCCCGACTTCCCTTTGGATCGGCAGAACCTGGCTATGTGACCTGGCTTTCCACAGGAATAACAGGTCGGAACTGAAGTGGAGGGGGGCCGCTGCCTGCACTGTGCTTTGAGGTGCCCTGGCTTTCCGCACCCAAAACAGGTGGGTCTCACCTGCATACCGTGAAGGGCGGTCAGGAGGCTATCCTCCCGGTTCTCCATGGCAGTCACTAAGGCTTGAATTGAATCCTCGCTGGGCATGTCCAGCAATTTGTCAACAATTTCTTCTAATGAAGCGTCGGGGGGAAGGCTGCTAATGGCTGCGATCCCTTTGGGGCGAAGACCCTCTTTAATCAATTGTCTCATAAGTAGATCAGATCCTGGGGTGTCTCCCATTATACGAGTCACTGTCTCTTTAACCTCGTTCACAAATGAGAGGGGTGTCTGATCTGCTCTCTGCTTCAGCCCAACCAACTTCTGTGTGGCTCTCCCCCCTTTCATGGCTCCAATCTTATCCCAAGCTGCAACATGTGTTTCTTTAACAGTCTCTAGCTCAAACTGGCCATACTGGGCCTGAACAGCAGGGTCAGTATAGGCTCCAGTTCCACACAGGAGGTCAATGGCTAAATCCAGGGGAGTATAACCCCGGGATTTTGCCAGCTTAGAGGCCTCTCTGCGGGCCTGAGCCTTAAAAGCTAAATATAAGGAGGCATCTAGGCACGCGGCTGCAATTTCGTCAAAGTCAGCAGGGGTCCAAGGGTGCGTAGCGAAGAGGTTTTGCATCAGTCTTTTTACATAAGGGGAGCTTGGGCCGTATTTAGTCACGGCCTCCTTAAGTTCCTTAAGCATCTTAAAAGGGACAGGGCGGTAGTCTCGGGCTCCGGTAAGGGGGTCCGTAAATACCGGGTAGAGGCCCCAGTCATCCCAGTCCACCTCCTCCCCTTTCTCTATTGCTATGGAGGCACTGGTGGCAAGTAGGCCGGATGGGCGGAGCCCTTGAGGGGATCTCTGAAGGGCGGACAAGGAACACGGGGGATTTTTTTGCCTCTGTTTCCTGGCTGGGCCGCCAAGCCTGGGGCGCGGCAGCTGTCCAATCAGCGCGGACTTCTCCCTCCTCGTCAGCAGCCTCCCGGTCCCACCTACTCACGCTTCTCTTCCTGCCACCCCTGAGGACTGTTTGCACCCCTCCCTTCCCGCGCTCGGAAACTTCCGGCCCTGAATCTCTAAGTGTGCCACATTCATCGCCCTCCCCCTTTTCATTCTGTCTCGGTAAGGAGGGGCATGCGGCATTTTCTTCTCCCTGGGGGCCCCTTGTTCCCCCATTGTTTCTTCTAAGTTCCTCCCACGGATACAGGGGAGGGGGTGGCCTTCCCTCTTCCTCTGAGCCCTCTGAATCCGATCCCGCCAACGAGCTACCCACCTGAGTGCTGATTGTTCGTGCTAAAGTCACCTTCTGGGGATGCAGGGCTGCATCCACTATCTTATACACTGTAAAATCCTTGGGGGTCAGTTTTCCCGGGCAGGTGTCATTATAGGAGGCCATCTGCTGCCCTACCACCTTCCATTTATCTGGTTGGATCCCACTATGTTGCACCCAAGGGCAGATGTTCCAGATATTCTCAACAAAAGCACGGCACGTCTTGATAGGTAATTTACGGCCATGCTTAGCGCAGAGTTTATAAAGCTGCACTGCAACGGCCTCTTTTTCCTCCGGCTCAAAGGCGGGAATACTATTCCGGCCCCCCATGCTGTCTACTAGCCGAGGCTGCAATCCTAACAGGTGGCAGAACTGGAAAGTTCCGTTCGGCAAAAGAGAAGGAGGCAGCAGGGCACAATCAGACAGGCCAGCACGGCAAGGAGCGTGATTAGAGTAGAAGGAGAAAGGGGAGAGAAAGAAAGCATAGTCAACACAATAGGGATATGTCCTTCAGGCAATATCTGAGAGTAAACGCCCTCTCCTTCCTCCCGGTCAGAAACGACCGAGGCTGTCTGGAGAATCCGACCAGCGGATTCAGACGTTCCCTAGCAAAATCAGGTCCCTGTTCCGGGGGCCACTTGCCGGGTTTTTATTTACAACGCCGGCTTCTTTATGCTAGTCCGTCCTCTTACTCACCAGTCCAACGCGTGATGAGTCTTCGGGGTACCTCCGGCCCCCACTCTTTGATGGGGGAAGAACCAGACAGAGCGCCTGAGGTGGGTAATGAGTCTTTATTCTTCTGTGATCACATTCCCGCTTCCCCCCCACCTCTCAGCAGACCCTTTTATCCCCTCTGTCCTCCCTCCCATGAACTCTTACTCAATGAGGGGCCGAGTTCTGTAACATTCCCTTATAAGGTGATTATGTTTCCCCTCTAAGCGACCGCCAAGCCTCTTCCCCCCGCCCCCAACACTTAGGGAGTAGTAATAACTTCTAGGTTGCAAAGTAACTACCCTTGTTAAGACCCAAATAGGCTTCATGTGCTGTGCTTGTCCCATTTCCTCTATAGCTACAGTTACTTAAGTACTTATCACCAAAACCCTTTGACTTTCAAATGGTTCATCTGAAATGAATATAATTTTATTATTGGAAATTATAGTGAAGAAAATCTCTTGATAATTTTAGAAGTCCTTGAAAGTCATTGGGTAAAATAGAGTGAAGCAACAAGGAAGTTTGTTAAAAATTAGTAGGAAAGGCTTATTTACTCTCTTGTTTTTGTATAAAGCTGCAAGTTATTTTTGGAGCAGACAGATTTTGAGCATCTGTCAATAGGGAGGGCAAAAGTCCTTGTGTTGGTCTCAGGCTTATTGTCCTTTACCTGTCCTCCTTGAACAAGAAAAGAATCTTGTGAACTTCAGACGATCAAAGGATTTGTATTTTCTCATTGGTATCTTAGCAATATTCTCAGAACAGCTTCTAGTAGCATCTGCATTAAGAGCTGAAAACTGACTGGATGTTTTAGTAAAGGCAGATTTCAGAATCCATCAAGAACCCAGCAGACAATGCCTGAGGGAAGCAACTTCAAAGAAAGCTGAATTACCTCTTTGTCACACATACTCTTTAAGCTTAAGGCCACTTTCCCCTGAACTCTTTATGTACTGGTGGTACAGTATGTCATAGCCATTTGAGGAAATTTTTATGCTAATTATTCTTACTATACACCCTTGGCAAATAACTCCTTTATAAAAGCTAATTAAATTAGGCTAGTTAATATCAGTAGATAATCAATAGGGAGCACAATAATAGGGATTCATTAACCATAGTATTGGAAATCTACCTGAAACCCTTCAGCATCTTCTAGAACCTTGCAGGGAGCAGTATCCAGCCTTACTTTGTATCATTGTATGCTATACATGATATATAGCAAGTGATTAATAAATGCCTTTTCATAATTGCTCTAAATCATTACTTATTAGAGAAATGCAAATTAAAGCATCTCTGAAATACCACCTCACATTTCATAGATTGGCAAATATGACCAGAAAGGACAATGATCAATGTTGTAAGGGATTTGGGAAATCTGGAACTATACATTGTTGGTGCAATTGTGAACTCATCCAGTCTTTCTGGAGAGCAATTTGGAATTCTGCCCAAAGGGCAACAAATATGTGCATATAAATGTCATGGTCTCTCAGATTAGTGGCATACATTATATGGTCTATAAAAAAGGATCTCCAAGGAGTCTTTTCCAGAGTCGGCAGTATGCTAGACTTGGAATCAGGAAGACATGAGTTCAAATTTAACCTCAGGCACTTACCAATTGTGTGAACTTAGACAAATCACCTAACCTCTACCTTGGTTTTTTCATCTGTAAAATAAAAGAGTTGGATTTGATGTCCTTTAAGATCTATTATCTTGTGATCATGATTTAAGGAAGAATCTTTGTATCCAGAGAAATAATTGTGGAATTTGAACAAAGGCTAAAGACTGCTACCTTCAATTTAGAAAAAAAATTATCTTTTTATGTAATTTTTCTGTTATACTTTATTTTTCTTCCTTAAGGATATTATTTCTCTCTCCTCACATTCAACTGAGATCAATATATACCATTGAAACAATGTAAAGACTAACAAACTGCCTTCTGTGGGGGGTGGGGGGAGGGAAGCAAGAATAGGGGAAAAATTGTAAAACTCAAAATAAATAAAATATTTCTTAAAAAAATCCTTTATGATTTCTTTCTCATCACACTCAATTTGGATCGAGGTATAACATGGAAACAATGTAAAGATTGACAAATTGTTTTCTGTGGGGGGGGGGGGAGTAAGATTGGGGGAAAAATTGTAAAATAAATAAAATCAAAAATCCTTTTCATTTATTCATTCAAACCATGCAGGAAGAGGGAGTTTATATAGGTCTTGGAGAAGCTGTAGGAATATTGAATACATCAAGCTCTCTCTGTGCTTCAGGGTGGCTTATAACCATCTTGGTGTCCATGATCATAGAACAAAAGCTTTTCAGCTCTTCATCTGACTTTATGAAGGCTTATTCATTAAAAGAAGATGGTACATTTTCCATGCAAAGAATCAATCTTCACTGGTTGCTATACTCAAAGGCTACTTTGGTCTAATGTCTAGATGTCGATGGTTATTTTGTTTTCACTTACTTCCTACTCTCATTTGAATTCATTGACCATTATGTCGGTCTAAAGCTTGAGATTAATGCTCTCCTGTTGCCTCAGCATTAACAACTCAGCAGTCTGTTGAATGAGTGTAAAGAGATAGAAACTTGTGCAGAACCCTTTTTTAGCTCAAACAGGGATGGATTACAACTATGAATTAGGGAAGGTAGAAAAAGACTCCCTTACCCCTCCATTGATGTCTCTGAAATTGATGCTTTATTAACATCAACACTTTATCTGATCAAATTCAAGAACTGTGATTTATTTAAAGCTTTCAATAATAAGATTTGTAGTTGCAGTTGCAATAGTTTTTTCTAGTTAATAATAGTTAGCATTTCTATAAGGCTTTAAAGTTTGCAAAGCACTTTATGTATTTAATTATTTTCACCTTCACAACAATCCTGGGAGATAGTAGATGCTATGATTACTCTCTTTTTACCAATGAGGAAACAGAGGTTGAGCTAATTTGCCCAGGGTCCCACAGGCTCAAGACTGCCTAAGGCAGAATTTGAACTCAGGTCTTCCTGACCCCTGGTCTGTGTTCCATTCATTGCACTGCATAACTAGTATTTATACCTACAGATGGAAGTCAAACCCCTCTAATAAATTGCCCCTGGAGATTCTTAGACTTCATTAGAAGTATACAATTCCTCTATTATTAAGATAAACTGATACTGACTCAAAAGATAAAAGTTACTGATTCAAGACTATTCTTCCTTATATCATGATCACAAGATAATAGATCTTAAAGGACATCAAATCCAACTCTTTTATTTTACAGATGAAGAAACCAAGGTAGAGGTTAGGTGATTCACAACTGGTAAGTGCCTGAGCACTCGTCTTCCTTTTTTTTAGGTTTTTGCAAGGCAGTGGGGTTAAGTGGCTTGCCCAAGGCCACACAACTAGGTAATTATTAAATGTCTGAGGCCGGATTTGAACTCAGGTACTCCTGACTCCAGGGCCGGTGCTCTATTCACTATGCCACCTAGCCACCCTTGAACTCATGTCTTCCTGATTCCAAGTCTAGCATACTGCCTACTCTGGAAAATACTCCTTGGAGATCCTTTTTAATAGGCTATATAATGTATGCCACTAATCCGAGAGTCCATGACATTCCAGCTCTCCTCCATCTCCCCTCACCTCCTTCCTCCCCTTCATCTCTGCAGGATATGGATACCCTCCTACAGGAAAACCACTTCCTTGGATCTTCTCATTTTCCTTCGGGAAAGTTACAGTAACAGGAGCAGTGGCAAATGACAGATCTGAGCAATACCCTGTAGCATTAATAACTGACTTCTACCTTTGTACATTCTCTGCAAACACTTTCCACTCTTCCCTGAGCTGGAATCTCTCCATGGTGGTCTGTTTTGTCTCTTCAGCTAAAGAAGTTTCAGATCATAAAAACTGGAGGCCTCAGACTATGGCAGAGCAGAAGGGAAAATATAAGATGTAAATATCTCTCCAGAACCTGGGAAGTTGTGTCTGCATTCCCATTCCATATGTGTGCGGTTCATTTGATTTCTAACAGCATAAAATGTCTCTGGTTAGCCTCTTACTGATTTTTATGGAGCTGGTGGTTTCCTAAAGTTTCCACTAAGATGGAATATCTTCATGTGAACAAAGAAGTGTTGTTTTTCAGGACTTTTACCTAAGGGAAGCCTATCCCAGAAATGCAAGGCATCCTTGTCATTCTAGGATACTGGGATAATTATTTCTCATTACAAAACTTCCTTCACAAGCGTTCTCTCCCTGCCTGTGTCACAGAACATAGGCCATCCTTGAACACCTCTGGCTGCTATGACACACTGGCAGATCTACCCTCCTATTGCTAAATATACTTCAAGATATCTGCTATTACCTTTTTCATTGTGATTACCCAACTCAAGGAGATGCCAATCAACCAATCAATCAATAACTATTAAATGTCTACTATGAAGCAAGCATATATATGTATGCACATATACATATAACATCTAAATATAAATAAACATCAATATATGCAGAGTAGTTTAGGAGGGATAAGACTGATATTTGAGAGATCAGATAAAACTTTATGCAAAAGGTGATATTTGAGCTATCAAAAAGGAAGAGTACAATGATCTGGAGGAAGGAAGGAGTACACTCGAGGAACATAGAGTGTCCAGGGCAAAATCCCAGAGATGGAAGATTGAGGGTTATGTGTGAGTCAGTTTGGCTGCATTGCAAAGTGTGAGAGATGGAGTAATTTCCAATGAAGTTGAAAAAAGAGAGGTTGGGGTCAAATTATGAAGTGTTTTCAGAGTAAAATAGGAGTTTCTGTTTTATCCTAGAGATAACAGGGAGCCACTGGAAATGATTGAGTAGGGAAATAACATGGTGAGATCTTTGTTTAAGGGTAGTTTTGGCAGCTGGATGTTGGATTGTTTGGAATGGGGAGAGGTTTGACAGGGAAACCAAGAAGGAGGTCCTTGCAATGATCTTGTCTGATGTTTCAGGACTCAGATTATGGATACTTTTTACTCATAAAGTTTGCTTAGCTTCTAATTTTTATTTCCAATTTTTACCACATTCTACCAACATTCTACCACAGCAGAATTAGAGTGCATCTATATGATACTCAAACAATTAATCTATCAATTCTCACAAATCCATTCTGGAAACTTAGAACTATGTGATTGTCCCTATTGTTCATGATTCAATCTGCTTGTCAATACAGTTGAGAATAATACAGTGGAGGGTTGACAAAACAGAAGAACATGCAGGTGGGTTTGTGGATTTGTGCTAGAGGACTTGCCCCTCTCCCTGAGATGCTCTTATTGATATAGGAATTGTAAGCATCAACACTCTTAGCTGAGAATGTGATGAACCAGGATATTAGGGCAAAGCTACTAAAAGGAAGACTACAGGTGTATGGGGTTGGGGGAGGCTGTATTGTAGCAAGGTGAACCAATGGATAGAGTGGGTTTGGAGTCAGGGCAAACTCCTCATTATGAGTTCAAATCTGATCTCAGACACCTACTAGCTGTATGACCCTGAATAAATCACTTCAAACTGTTTGCCTCAGTTCCTCATCTATAAAATAAGCTGGAGAAGGCAATGATAAACCTTTTCTCTATTTTTGCAAAAAAAAATTCTAAATTATATCATGACTGACATGATCAACAAGAACAACAATAGTCTGTGATTACAGAGTTTTAAAATGATGTTGCAGAAATTTCTGGGCTGCTTTTGAACCCTTTAGATGCGTTTCTCATATGTCTTATTTGTGTACTCTCATATCCTGTTCTTCTAATGGAAAAGATAAGGAGATGTAAGCTGGATCAAAATTTTATTAGTTGGATTTGTAGCTGGTTAAATGATTAGATTCAAAGATGTCTCAAAGTCATCTTGGCAGCATATCTCCTGTGGAGTATCTTGAAAATCTGTATTCAGCCCTATGAGATTTAACATTTTTTTCATTGACTTGAATAAAGATATGATATGCTTTTCAAAGTACAAGTGAAGCGGCAAGCATATGGATATTGATTGTCTAAAATATATTGACAGGCTAGAATATTGGACTAAATTTAATAAGATGAAATGTAGTAGAGACAAAGACCACACAGGACTTCAAAAAACCAACCTTGCAAGTATAAGATAGAAGAATGTGATTAGATAGCTTTTCTGAAAAAGATCTTGTGGGTTAATAAGTCAACAATGTGATATAGCAACAAGAAATATAAAATTGATCTCAGGCTTCATTAAGAGAGGCATAGCTTCAGGGGTATCCTGGAACCAGCTTAAGCCATTGGGAAAGCCAGCTGTTAAAGTTTCAGGGTGAAATCATCAAATGCTAGAAATCAGGGCTTGATTTAATGTTTTGTTCATTCTTTAGTTTTAAGAAAGTGAAAGATAAAATGTTAACAATACAGATTGAACTTTGAAGTATGCCTTTGTAGCAATTTGTTGAACATTTACCAGTAAACTCCTACATAGCTTTGAGGGATAGGAGAATAATATTCCCCTAGACCCTGGTCAGATCTCATCTGGGATATTATATAGTTTTTGAATGATATTGATAACTTGGAGAGCATTCAGAATAGGACAACCAGGATGGTGAATAATCTTATGGTCATGATACATGAAGATCATTTGGAGGAACTGACTGAGGGCCATGAGAAGAAAAGACTTAGAGTGGACATGGTAGCTGCCTTCACATATTTGAAGGTCAATTATGAAGAAGAAAGATTACATTTACTACTTTTGGTTCCTGAGGTTAGAACATAAATGATTGGTGGGAATTATAAAGGGACAAATTTATGTTTGATATCACAGAAAGCTTTCAAACAATCAGAGATGCCAAAAACCAGAATAGGTTGCCTTGAAACGTAGAAGATTACACTCTACCCCATTCCCCCAAGAAGTCTTCAAGCAGAAACAAAACAATTATTTTTCATGTAATTTCTGGTGGGGTTTCTTTGGGGGGTGGGGTTTGGCCTAGATGCCTACCGAGGTTTCTTCCAGTTTTAAAGTTTTGTACTTGCTCCCTATCTAGGAAAAACCATCAAGGGACTTAAGCATATCCCTGAAATGCTTTGCTTATGTTTCTGCCCATAACACACAATGCCCAAGCATCTGTATGTTGGTACTCAGAGTAAAGGGTTAGGATGAAAAGATATGGACAGGATCATGGGTTGCATCCTACATAAGGAGAACATATCTCAATACCCCTCTTTCCCTTCACCAAGGAAATTTCATTGTAAGTGGTCCTTGAACCTTGTTAGATGAAGTCTCTTGTCAGACATAGACATGGCAAGGATACACTTCTTTCTTGAATATTATCTATAGATTTCCTTCTGATTCAATGTTGAGTTTCAATTATTTAAGACTGATGTAATTAATATTTTTATGGGCACCTCTTTATTTTGCAAAGTGGTTCTGTGCTATGCTTCCTTTATATTACACTGAAAGATGGTAAGAATGTACATATTTCTTACATTGGGCTATCAGGTCACAAATCCCTAGACCAGGAATCTATATTTTTATGGTGTCATGGTCCCCTTTGGCAGTCTGGTGAGCCTTAAAGACCCATTCTCGGGGGAATGGTTTGAAAATGCATAATATACATAAGATAACCAAAAAAATCAAATTACATAAAAATACTATTATCAATAATATTTTTAAAAAATTCATAAAGCTCAGGTTAAAACACCCTGATCTAGAGATTTGGTTCTTTTGGGAATATCTAATGGAACTCTCCAAATAATATCATCATAGTTATCATTATTACTATCACTACCACCACCATCATCATCATCACTAATATTTGTAACATGCTTCCTGAATGCCAGGTACTTTGCTAAGTTCTTTATAATTTTTATCTTATCCAGGAAGAGATTCTTTTTGCTAGCTGTGTGTGAACTAGGGAAACATGAAGAGGTCTTTAAGATCAAAAATTATTTTTAACTTCTAATAAAGTAGAAATCAATAATTATAAATGACATAAAATCTTTCAGGGGTTCTCAAATAATTTTTGAGTATATAGGGGTCCTGAGACCAAAATGTTTGAGAATAGCATGCAATTTTTTTGGTGGCACTATAATAAGAAAACAAGCCAGACTAATGTTTCTAATCAGAGTAGGGACCAGAGAATGAGAAATCTTTTGCCAGTGTCCAGTAACTGCTTCTTCTCTTGCTTTTGACCCCCCAATTTCAGGAATTCTGGAGCTATTAAAAACCAAAGTGAACTTTCATTTGACAGATGGGCCATAAATCTGCCACATGTTCTCTAGATGGAAGAAATGACTCACTTGCAAGATGACCTATTTCACAAATACTTGGGCATGTGACTCTCATTTTTCAACTGTTTTATAAGATGACTTTGCTATCCATAAACCAAGCTCAGCATCTAACCTCATTACCTAGGAATACTATTTTGATGGATGTCATTGCCTCCATTATTTTTTGTATTTGATTTATATGTTTTCTTTTCAAATGAGCCTGTAGAGATGTTTGCTTAATGTATTTTAGTGACCTGTAGTTGAAGGATGTATAAACAGAGGCATAAATTGACAAGAAGTATAACTGGGCAGCTATTTAGCCCCAAGGAAGAGCTCTCCTTTTAACCAAGAATGGTCATGTTGAATTTATATTTGTACAAAGCATCAAAAGAAAGACTTAGTTGTTTAGAATAGCAAAACTCAATAGAAAGTTCATGGAAAAGATGGTATAATGTAAAAATTTGTTCCACTATCCTGGTTTCTTTGGGGGGGGGGTGCTTGTAAAGGATTCTTCTTGAGAACTGAGTCCTGGGCTTTTCATTGAATTTTGAGGCATTTGCATATGCAGCATGAGCCAGACTGTAGATTATTATTATAACCCAATTATTTTTCTTTCGTGGAGACATCAATATGAGTCAGTGATCTGGAGGGGCAAGAAAGAAAATAAGATGAGGCATTGGGAATGTATAACTCATGCATCCTTTTGTACTGTGGACTGTATTTGTTCAACCAGCTTAGGGGAAACAAATTTTTTTTCCAAATTCTTTTTCTTAGGGAAGGAAAAAAGTCATCATTTTTTTTTAAATCTGTATTTAACACTTTATTTCCTTAAGGTATTCATCAATGTCATTGAAATTTGAACAAAGTCCAAACAAAAGATTTTTTTTTATGGACAGTAAGGTCCAAATGACTTTAGATGGTTTGCATTGAACTTCTAGAGAGAGCTTTTAGAAAAATATAACTGAATAGATAGACTAGAAAAGTTATAGAAAAGGTACAACTAGCACCCATAGTGAAGTATTTTGCTGAATTGGAATAGACACTGAAACAAATATACCCCTTTAAAATATATTATTTAGGGGGCGACTAGGTGGTGTAGTGGATAAAGCACTGGCCCTGGAGTCAGGAGTACCTGGGTTCAAATCCAGCCTCAGACACTTAAGAATTACCTGTGTGGCCTTGGGCAAGCCACTTAAGCCTGTTTGCCTTGCAAAAACCTAAAAAAAATAAAATAAAATATATTATTTACTTTTAATATTTTTTTTTAGGTTTTTGCAAGGCAATGGGGGTTAAGTGACTTGCCCAAGGTCACACAGCTAGGTAATTATTAAGTGTCTGACTCCAGGGCCAGTGCTCTATTCACTGTGCCACCCAACTGCCCCATTTTAAAATCATTTTTTTAAAATGTTAAATTCTAAATTCTCTCCCTCCTTCCAACCCCTTTTCAACATGGAGAAGGCAAGCATGTGTTATTAATTTTATACAAGTGAAATCATGCAAAACATATTTCCATATTAGTCATATTGTGCCCCAAAAGTAAGAAAAGCAAAGACAGTGATATAATTTTACTTCATTTTGCATTCAAAGTTCATCAGTTCTCTCTCTGGATATGGATAGCAGTTTTCTTCACAAGTGCTTTGGAATTGTCTTGGGTCTGTGTGTTCATCAGAGTAACTAAGTCTTTCATGGTTGTTCATCATTACAATATTGATTTTATTCTATTCAAAGACCTCCTGGGACTGCTTACTTCACTTTCCATCAGTTCATATAGGATTTCCCAAGTTTTTCTGAAACTATCCCATTAATTATTTCTTATAGCATAATGGTACTCCTTCATAATGTTATACTGTCTTTTAAACCATTCCCCAAATGATGAGTATTCCCACAATTTTCAATTCTTTGACTTCAAAAAAAAGAACTGCTATAAATATTTTTGAATATATAGGTTCTTTTTCTCTTTTTTTGTATCCTTTGGATAACATAGTTCCAAATTACTCCCCAGAATAGTTGGATCAGTTCACAACTCCAACAATTAGTTGAGTAGTTTACTTATTTCCTCCCCTTCAGCATTTGTAATTATGTATACTTGTGAGATGGTACCTCACAGCTGTTCTAAATTGCATTACTGTAAATTCATTGGATATATTTCATTGTCTATGTTAATTACTTATCAAAATGCAATTTCCCTGTTTTTAAGAAATGTCTTTTAATTAGGTCTGTTTGCTTTTACTCTGTCTGAGATCAGGGTTGCTATCTCTGATTTTTTTTTTTTTTGCTTCAGCAGAAGCATAATTGATTTTGTTCCAGCTCCTTATTTTTAAGTGTTGTGTCTTTCTGTTTCAAATATGTCTCTTGTAAACAACATATTTTTGGATTTTAGCTTCTTATCCATTCTGCCATCCACTTCTATTTAATGTGTGGGCTTATCCAATTGATATTCACAGTTTTGATTACTGTGTATTTCCCTCAATTATATTTTCTTCTGTTTATCCTTCTCTGTCATTTTATCCTGTCCCTTCTCAAAAATCTGTTTTGCTTGTGACCTTTGCCTCCCTTATTATGTCTTCCTTTTTTTTTCATCTTTCCCCTTTCTCTTATCCATTTGCCTCCCTATTTCTCTGTTGGGTAAAATAAGATTTCTATGCCAAATTGATCATGTTTATATATTTTTCCTTCGTTAAATCAATTCTGACAAGAGTTCAAGCATCATCTGCAATCCTCACCATTTCCTCTCTACTGGTTCTTATGTGGTTCTTTTGTGTAAGATAATTTCCAACAGGTGGGTACAATTGATAGTGCACTAGCTCTGAGGTCAGGAGAACCTGAGTTTGAATGTGATCTCAGACACTTAACACTTCCTAGCTGTGTGACCTCCAGCAAGTCATTTAACCCTGATTATCTTGCATTCAGGGCCAACTCCAGTCATCCTAATTCATATCTGGTCACTGGACCCAGATGGCTCTGGATGCGAAAGTGAAGCTGGGGACTTAACTGCTAGTACTCACCTTGCAAAATCACCCTGTATGTATTTTATGTGTGTGTATACACATATATGTATATATATGTGTGTGTGCAGTCATATATATATACATACATACATACATACATACATGTTTCTGCCAATATAATGTAAGTTTTTTGAGGACAGGCACTGTTATGCATGAGTTTTTGTATTCAGTGCCTAACAGTTTGAAGCTCAAAACCAGTTCCATGATATCACCTCCTTTATGTCATGGTCTTCTTCAAGATCAAAGGACAAACATTACCTCTTCTTTCTCCCTTTTCTCAGTGTATCCCTTTCTCACTTCTTTGTTTTTTTGAGATTATTCTAACATAATCAACTAATACCCATGACCTCTGTCTATGTAGACTCCTTCTAGCTGCCCTATGATAAAGTTCTTAGGAGTGATGCATATCATTTTCCCATTTAGGAATATGAATAAGTTTAAGGTTACAGAGTCCCTTATGATATCTCTTTCATGATTACCATTTTATGCTTCCTTTGAGCCTTCTGTTTGAATGTCAGATTTTCTATTCAACTCTGGTCCTTTCATTAGGAATATATGAAAATTTCATTTCATTAAATATCTACTTTTTTCACCCTGGAAGAATTACACTCAGTTCTGCTGGTTAAATTATTCTTGGTTGTACTCCTAACTCTTTTGCCTTCCAGAATATCATATTCTAAGTCCTTCATTCCTTAATTATGGAGACCTTTAAATCTTGTTTGATTAAAATATGAAGAAACCACAATCATAATTTTTTTGTTTCTTTTTGACTGCTTATAATATTTTCTTCTTGACCTAGAGTTCTGGATTTTGTCTATAATCTTATTGGAAGTTTTAATTAGGGAATTTCTTCTGGGAGTTGAGTGGTGTATTCTTTCAGTTTCTAGTTTACAATCTAAAGCTAAGATATTAGTTTTCATTGATAATTTCTTTACTCATGATGTTTAGATTGCTTATTATTATTATTTATTGTGGCTTTCAGGAAGTTCAATAATTCTTAAATTATCCCTCATTTTTCCAATGAGATATTTCACATTTTCTTCCTTTTTCTTCTTTTTTTGGCTTTGTTTTATTGTTTCTTGAAATTTCATGTAGTGATTAGTTTCCACTTGCCTAATTTTAATTAAGGAAATATTTTCTTCAGTAAACTTATGTACCTCTTTTTCTACTTGACCAATTCTGCTTTTTTATTATTTTTTTAGGTTTATGCAAGGCAAATGAGATTAAGTGGCTTGCCCAAAGCCACACAGCTAGACAATTAAGTGTCTGAGGTCAGATTTGAACTCAGGTACTCCTGACTCCAGGGCTCTGTCCACTGTGCCACCTAGCCATCTCCAATTCTGCTTTTTTAAGGAATTTTTTTCTTTAGTGAATTTTTGTGTCTCTTTTGCCATAAGGACATTTCTGTTTTTAAGGTATTAGTCTCTTCATTTTTTTGTGTCTCTTTTACTAAATTTTCTTTTCTTTTCATAATTTTGTTGAATTACTCTCAATTCTTTTCTCATTTTTCACTCTACCAGTTTCTTTATTTCCTGTAGGAATTCTTTTGACCAATTAGCATTTTCTTTGAGGCTTTATTTATAGCTGTTTTCACATTCATATCTTCTTCTGAGTTTGTCTTGGTCTACCATAGTAGGTTTTTTATGGTCAAGTTCTTTTTTTTGTTGTTGTTAAATCATTTTTCTAGCCTTTTTCTTGACTTTGAACTTTATTTTTAAATTCACCTCTGACCAGTTGGGTGTGGGGAGGCACTGTTCTGAGCTTTAGGTTTTTATGCTATTTTTATAGCTAGTTCTGGAACTCTGCAAGTTTTTGTGCTTCTAAGATTATACGATATGGTGAAAGGTGTGGTCACTGCTCTCCTAGTCTGTGTTCTGGTCTTTACCAGGAGAGGACTTCTCCTCCTATATAGGCACAAGGCCTAGCACTATTCTTGGCCCTAGCAAATATACCCTTCTATTGAACTTCTCTATAAAGGACAATGTCAAATTACTAGTTAGTCACCTCAGCTGGCACCCCCAGTTTCACCTTCAGTTCCTCCTTTTCACTCACTCCACATATCCAATCAGTAACCAAATCTTGTAGTTTTTGCCTCCACATCTCTCTCATTTGCCATTTTTCTACACCCCTCTCAACACCCCCACCCTCAATTCCAAATAAGATCTCATCAGCTCTTTTCTGAGCTATTTCAATAGATCTCCATACCTCAAGTATCTTCCCACTTCAAGCTGTCATTCACATATGTATCAAAATATATTCCTGACCATGTCATTGTCCTACTCTGAAAACTCAAGTGATATTGCTCCAGGAGCAATTTCTTTGTTTTACGATGTAAAATTCTTTTAACCCAACATACCTTTCCAGTCTTATTACTTAATATTCTTCTTCTGACCTTTTATTGTTCAAGTAATTTGTCCTTATTTTTCTTCATACGTAGTGTTACATTTCATGCTTCTGTACTTTTGACTTAGCTCTTCTCCATATCTGGAAATGTATGCACCTTTTACCTTTGCCTCTTACAATCCCTGCCTTACTTAAAAATCCAACTGAAGGGTCACTTTCTACATGAAGTTTTCCCTGATTGCCCAGCTGCTAGTACCCTCCCTGCAAAATCACCTGCATCTATTTTATATTCACTTATGTATGTGTATAGGCACAGAGACATACATGCATACAAAATGTTTCCATAGGGACTGTTATAGGCTGGTTTTTGTATTTAGTGCCTAACAGTTGAGTGTTTATCATGTACCTAGAGACATAACAAAATGAAGATGGATCATAGGAGTATAAAATCATAGACCTAGAGCAACCTTGGAGTTCACCTAGTCCAATTCCTTTACAGATGATTGCCCAAGGAAATTGTTACTAGTATGAGATGGTTGTTGTTATTCCAGTCATTTCAGTCATATCTGATTTTTCATGACCGCCATCTGGGGTTTTCTTGGCAAAGGTACTGGTGTGATTTGACATTGCTAGTAAATGTTTGAGGCTAGATTTGAATTCAGAAAGAGGAGCTTTCCTGCTTCTAGGCCTATAGCTTGATCCACTGTGCCAACTAGCTGTGCTAAGCCAAGATTACCCAGATAGAAAATGTCAGTGGAAGGATTTGAACCCTTGTCCTTTGAATCAAGAACTATCAAAGAAACTACCTTTGTTGACACATTAGTCATACAATTTTAGGGAAAATATTTGAAAGAACCCAGACTCAGTTATGCAATATACAACATGAAAATAAAAATGTTCCTAACTTACCTTACAGATTTATTGGAGGAAAATTATTTTGTAAAATGTTAAAGCCTTGTCTAAACTTAAATTATTTTTAAGAAAGAAAATACCATTTGTACCCATGACTAATGATAATAATATTTCAGAATAAAGATTGGCAAGATTCCCCAAAGAAAAGACTGTGATGATCTCCAAGGAGATAGAATGAAAAATCTAAAATTTAGGTAAAAAAAGCAAAAAAAATCAATGACTTGAAAAATTAAATATAATTTCATGGAGAAATCCCAAACTAAACTGCCAATGTGAAAAAAAGAGAGTCAGCAGGAGAAGAAGATAGCAAGAATGACTTTTATGTCAGAAAAAAGTAAGATACCAGCTCCTATGAATGATAGCATTGTATAGTAGTATAAAGTTCCAGATTAGAGTCAAAGAGACTTGGTTCAAATCCTACCACAGAAGTTTATAATCTCTGTGATTCTGGGCAAATCACTTATCATCTCACTATTCAGTTTCCTCATATGTAAAATGGGGGGGTTGTAGTTGATGATTTTTGAGGTCCCATCCTGTTCTAAATCTATGATTTTGTGTCTCTTTTGGAAAGATATGTTGATAAGAGTGGGGGGAAAATCAAATTTTCACCAAAATAGTTTCTAGTTTTCCCAACTTGAGATGGAAAAAGGCAGTAGGATATTTTTCCTCTAAAAATCTGTAGAAGTAATTTAATTGAACATAGCAAAAGTTATGCCAAGCAGATTAGAAATTCTTTGAAATTTGGTTTAATGCAACAAATATTAAACAACATACAAAGCTCTGAAATGCAAAAAATGAAAAATGGTATTTTCTTTGCCTTCTTAGAACTTACCATTGAAGTAGAAGAGATTATGTCAAGATGAAAGCATATTGGGTGGAGCCAAGATGGTGGCAGAAGAAGAGCCTCTCTTAGGTGCTCTCTCCAAAATATTTCAAAAACCTTAGAATTATGACTCTAACTAAATTTTTGAAGAGAGAGAACCCACAAAAAGATCCAGTGAGACAATTCTCCAGGCCAAGGTAACCTGAAAAATAGTGGGAAAAACTGTGTTCCACAGGGTTGGAGGGGTGACACAGCACTGGAGCACAGTGAAGGAATTTCAGCCTCCTGGTAACAGCCCCAGTGCACCTGGGAGTGCTGGCTCCCGGCAACAGAAGCAGTTTCCTGACCTGCACCCCAG
The DNA here is from genome assembly GCF_037893015.1 of Macrotis lagotis. Classification (NCBI taxonomy): domain Eukaryota; kingdom Metazoa; phylum Chordata; class Mammalia; order Peramelemorphia; family Peramelidae; genus Macrotis; species Macrotis lagotis. Next base: position 727,675,525 of record NC_133658.1, on the reverse strand, counting down.
GGAACACCAAGCACAACTTGGAAGATAAGCAGGGAGATCTCTGCCAAAGCGAGTGAGAAACCCAGGCCCTCAGGATTGCCATGGCATTCCGTGTGGCCAGGCAGCCCAGATCCCAGGAAATGGAAACAGGTCCATGGAGCCTCCCAGCAGGAGCCTCCAGGCAGCTACACCCTGAGTGCTCAGCCCACTGAAGGTAAGGGAATGGAGGGAGACTGCAGAGGTCTGTCCTCTGTCCCTGAAACAGGACTCTGGAACTTTGACCCCATTCAGAGCTTGGTCATAGTCTGGGCCCCTCAGAGCAGGGACTCCCCTCACAACACCAGAGTAGAGGGGTGCTCTTGTGGTCATTCACAGACCAGGAGAGCAGTCAGAACTTCACACACTGAGGTCCTTGGGGGGTGTTCCAATAATACTTAAAAGTTCAGGAAGCACCCCAAAACACAGACTCAGGATGGGGAAATGAGTAAACAGAAAAAAAGGAACCTGACCATAGACAATTACTTTGGTCCCATGGAGGACCAAAACACTCAATTTGAAGATGAGAAAGTCCAAGCTTCTGTATCTAAAGACTCCAAGAAATACAAAAGTAGGGCTCAGGCTATGACAGAGCTCAAAAGAGATTTTGAAAATAAAGTAAGGGAGATATAAGAAAAATTGGGAAAAGAAATGAGAGAGATGCAGGAAAAACATGAAAATGAAGTAAGCAGCTTAGTAAAAAAAATGCTGAAGAAAACAACATGGTAAAAACCAGCTTAGGTCAAATGGATAAAACAGTTCAAAAAGTTATTAATGAGGTTGAGGTCCCATCCTGAATGCCTTAAAAAAGCAGAATTAACCAGATGGAAAAGGAGATAAGAAAGCTCTCTGAGGAAAACAAACCCTTCAGATATAGAATGGAACAAAAGGAAGCTGATGACTTTGTGAGAAATCAAGACACAATAGTTCAACACCAAAAGAATGAAAAATTAGAAGAAATGTGAAATATCTCTCTGGAAAAAAACAACTGATCTGGAAAACAGATCCAGAAAAGATAATTTTAAAATCATTGGGCTCCCTGAAAGTCATGATCAGGAAAAGAGCCTTAACCTCATTTTTAAGGAATTTCTATAAGAAAATTGCCCTGATACCCTAGTAGTAGAAGGTAAAATAGAAATTAAGAGAATCTACCAATCTCCTCCAGAAAGAGATCCCCCCCAAAACAACCCCCAGGAATATTATAGCCAAGTTGCAGAACTCCCAAGTCAAAGAGAAAATATTACAAGCATCTAGAAGGACACAATTCAAATATTGTGAAGTTGCAGTCAGGATCACATAGGACTTAGCAGAAACTACATTAAGGAATTGTAGGGCTTGTGATATAATATTCCAGAAGGGAAAAAGGTTTGGAATGAAACCAAGAATCAACTACCCAGCAAAACTGAACATCCTCTTCTAGGGGAAAAGATGGGCTTTCAATGAAACAGGGGAATTTCAAATGTTCCTGTTGAAATGAGCAGAGCTGAACAGAACATTTGATCTTCAAGTACAGGACTTAGGTGAAGCATAGAGAAGGTGGATGAGAAGGGTAAATTATAAAGGACTTAATGATGGTGAACTGCATGTATTCCTGCATGGAAAGATGATACTGATAATACTCATATGAACCTTCTCATTTAATAGAGCAAGTAGAAGGAGCTTTTATAGACAAGGCACAGGAGAAAACTGAATTTGAAGATATAATATATTGTAAAAATGGAGTAAATGGGTGAAAGGGAAATGTACTGGGAAAAAAGAGAAAAGAGAAATAGAATAGGCTAAGATATTTCATATAAAATATATTTCATGTAGCTTTTGTAATGGTACAGAAGGGGGAGGTGAGAGGGAACGAGGGAGCCTTCATTCTCATCGAAAATGACTCAGAGAGGAAATAATAGGGTATAGACATCTAGAAGAAAAAGGTGAGAAGGGGGACAGGGGAGGGGGGATGTGGATGATAGAGGAGAGGGTAGATCATAGGAGAGGATAGTCAGATATAACACATTTTCTTTTTTACTTTTTGGAAGATGCTGGGATTGGGTGGTTTGTTCAGGCCATGGGGCTGGATGGTTGCTGGGTTACTGGGGTGGGATGTAGGCTTGGGGCCTCTTGACCCCAGGGTTGGTGCTCTGTCTACTGCACCACTCAGCTGCCCCACAGCACATTTTTGAAAAAGGATAGAGTGAAAGGAGAGAGAAAATATAATAGATGGTAGTGGGAGGAATGGTTGGAGGGAATTACAATCAGCAACAGCAACTGTGGAAAAATATGGAAGTAACTACTATGATGGACTTATGATAAAGACAGTGGCCCACCTGAGACAGAGCTGATGGTATCAGAACACAGACTGAAACACATTTTTTCTCTTTCTTTTACTTTATTTCTCAGGAGGTTTTATATTTTTGTGGGAGAGGAGGTATTATGTTTACTCAAACAAGAATATTTTAGTAATGTGTAAATAAATTAAAGAAAAATTTTTAAATTTTAAAAAAGAACAAAAAAGACTCAGAGTATAGAATGAAAAGAAGATATGGTATAATAAAATGTGATGCATTGGTTTAAAAAATGAAAGCATATTAAATACAAATAATGTAGTAAGGAACTGGGTTAAGTATTGGTATAGAAAGAATAGCAAAGACAGACCTTCCTCTTGACCTTTTATAATAGTAGAGAGAGAGAGAAAACATTTATATCTGAATCCCTCTAGACTGCTTCTCCAATTCCTACTGGCTCTGAAGGTCAAATCCTCAGAGGACAATTAACCACTTCTCCTCTCAAGATTCTCTGGGAATAGCACTGTTCTTCATGACCCCTATCCAATGTGATCACCAATGATTATCATTTAATCTCAGGTGACTAATTTTTTGTTGTAATTGTTGCCCAGTATTTTTAGTCATGTTCAATTCTTTATGACTCTGTTTGGGGTTTCCTTGGCAGAGATAACGAAGCATTTTGCTATTCCTTTCTTTAGCTTATTTGAAAGATGATGAAACTGAGGTAGACAGGGTCAAGTGACTTGCCTAGGTTCACATAGTTAATAATGTCTGAGGTGGAATTTGAACTCAAATTCTTTTGATTCCAGGCTCAGTGGAGAGAACCAGTCCTGGTTACTGGTGCAACAGTCTACCTCCTCCTGAAGTTTGGTTGCCTCATTGTAGAATCCCTTCTCTAATATGCACAGGATAATACAAATGGATATTTTGGAGTCAGTTATAACAGATTTGTGAGTGGACTATTAAATTTTCAGCATAATCCTTTAAAACTCAGAAATCAGCAATGCCACAAATCAAGGATTGAGTTACTGTTTTGTCAATTGTCTAGATTTAAGAAAGTTTAAATAATACTTGTGAAACTTAAAAGCTAGTGCATATCCTCCCAGAACCTTGTTAAATATTTATCAACAAGTCCCTCTATTGCTCTAGAAAAGGGGCAGGGAACCTTGGTCCACTGACCATATTGGTTGGACTCAAAATTCAATAAACCTAGTATCTTTTTGGGGTGAATTAGTTAACTATTTGACCAAATGCAGCAAGTAAAAGCTGTTGTAAATATCTAAATGACCCTTGGCTGAAAAAAAGTTTCCCCACCCCTGCTCTAGAACCATCACTTGATCTCAGCAGGATTGTAGTAGATGATCAGGAACTGAGGTTGTCATTAGATGGGAAGTTTTTTGACTAAGACTGACAACAATAACAGTACTAACAATTGTTATTTATATAGTGCTTTAAGTTTTGCAAAGTGTTTTAAATCTATTATCTCATTTGAACTTCATGATATCCGTACTTAGATGTTCTTGTGATTCTTACAACCAATTCTAATACATTTTCTGATGTCAACATCTGATTTCATCTAATGTTGCAAAGGATTTCAGTCCTTTTCAATTGATTAAAGATTTATTCAAACTTAGTTTATATTTTTGAATGATTGATTAATTGGAGAGGTAGACTCAGAAACAGGAAGATCATTGTTCAAGTTTTGTTTTTGATCCAGATTGTCCTGTGAAGTGGAGCTCCCTTTAGTGACCCAGGCATCTTTCTAAGATCATGTTACAGGACAGCTGTTGATCTATATTGGTGAAGGAAATTTTCTCACAGCAAATTCCCCGAAAGGATGAAATAATAGATTTTGTAAACCCTGAGAAAGAATCAAAATGTCATAGAGTTCCTTATTGTCAGTCCCCTTATATAATTATAAATCTAATCCATACTGCATTTATCAGTATCCATGTCTTATCTTTCCTTAATGGAGAGTAAACATCTCAAAGGGTTGACTAATCTCTTGTCCATCTTTGTTTCTTCTCTGGTACCAAGAATTACAATACCAAAAAATTAGCATTTACTAAATATTTAATGAATAGATGTGTTTCTGTCTCATTTTTTTCTTATTGTCCTAAAAATTGCCAAGATATACATAGATACTTGTATCCCTTGCCTTTATTCTTGCCAATCTGTCTTGATTCCTCTAGAATGATAGGGGTACAAATGTATCTAGAGAGCCAGGTGTCACTTGAAATTATACACTGGTTCTTCTGTTCTTTAAATCAGAATAATATTTCTAACTCTGAAATATCTCACAAAACTTTCACAGAATGCAAATGTTCATAAAAAAGGATGGTGTGTTTAATTTATAGCTATTTGGGTTTTAGAAATAATGTTTCCACCAGGGAAATTAAGAGAAAAACCCACCTAGACTTAAGTAATGCTTTATTCCCAGGTTCCAAATATAACATAATCTGTCAACCTAAATGGGGAGGGGGAGAAATATGAATTTAATTACTGTAGAAATGAAGAAGTGGGAATGAGTTGATCCAGTGTTAGTCTATGGTATGAAGAACAGGTTGTTCTGGTGTCACTTCCAAAATGGAAGCATTCATACACCAGGAACAACATAAAGAAATTAGATAATACACCTCAGTTTTTCCAGATGTGAGTTAACCTAATCCATGGGGAACAAGGACCTCCACTGGTGATGAGGGGTTAGAAAAGGGGGGGGATGTCACAGATTCACCGAAATAGAGCTGGAAGTACATCAGTGGCCATTTAGTCCAACTTTCTCATTTAAAAGATGAAAAACTTGAGGCTCAGGGAAGTTAACAAATTTGTTCAAGTTCACAAAGGTAGAATTCTCAGAGGATTGAACCCATGGTCTCTGATTCTAGAGTCTGTAACTATTTCCATTGTACTATATCTGCCCCAACTATATTTCCTCTGTCTAGTGCTTTACATAGATTCTCTTCCCATATCAACAGATATTCGTTTGATAACTGCTATTTGAAAGGTAAAAAGAAGCAATTGGGGTTAGGAAATCTTTCTGGTGTCTTTTCCAAGAAAACCCCAAATGAGGTCATAAAGAATTGGATAAGATTGAAACAACTGAGCAACAGCAGCAAAATTTGAAAGGCACCTTTAAATAATTTCGTCTCAATTTTCTAAATAGATTTTATGTGTACTAACCATTTCTAAGTTGTCTTCCAGTGTGCTGCTTAATGTCATCTGTTAGTTTCATGATCAGAGTGGGACTTTCTTTATCTAAAACTATCCTGAGAGTAAAAAAAATCAGTCTTTATATCTTGCTTATAGACTGAAAAGTGAATTTACATTAGGCAAAAAGGAAGAATTTATGATATGACCTCTGGGGCAGAGGTGTCCCTTACATCAGTCAACAAAACTTGATTAAGTGTTCATATTTTTTTTTAAATCACTTGATCTTACAACCCCCTTAAATTTTCCTCCCATATCCTTGAAAAAGTTTTTCTATATTTATCTTTACTTCCTTTTCCATCTCTCTCTGTAATTTAGCTTCCAACATCAACTTCCCTCCTACACCAAACTCCCTCCCTCTCTCAATGTAGCTTTTTCTATTAAAGGCAACAAGATCCTTCCACTAACTCAAGACTTACAGCTTTGGTGTTATCTTTGACTCCTCACTCTTACTAACCCCAAATATTCGATCAATTTCCAAATCTTGCCATTTCTACATCCACAATATTTCTTACATATGCCTTTCCCTCTCTCCTCACACAATCAGCACTTTAATTCAAATCATCTTACTTGCATGATGACAATAGTTTCCCAATTAATCTCCCTGCTTCAAGTCACTCCATTCCATCCTCCCCAACATCTGCTGAAGTGATTTCCCTCCCCTAAAGCATGGGTCTCATAATGTCACTTTTCTACTTACTAAGCTCCAGTGACTATCAACTCTAGAATCATATGAAAACTCCTTCTGTTTAGCATTTAAAGCTTTTTACAATATGACTATTCCACCTCTCCAGCTTTATAATATATTACTTCCCTCTCCACACATTCTGTGATCCCACCAAAGTGGCTTCCTTGCTATTCATTATACATGGAACACTTCATTTTCTGTTTTTGTGTCTTAGCATTGGCTGTCTTCCATGCCTATAATAGACACCACTTTCAACTCTACCTCTGGGAATTCCTGGCTTCTTTAAAGATTGAGCTCAAACATCACCTTCAATATAATTATCAGTTCCAAGTCTGCTGGGGCTATGCCTACAATAGTTTGTAAACCATGCTTACCTGTTTATCATTATACACACACACACACACACACACACACACACACACACACACACACACATATATATGGGAGATAATTATTTAAAATGGACAATAAAATCTCTTTAATAACTGAACATGCTAGAAATATAACAATAAGAATTTATTCCTTCTCTGATGTCTGGGGGAAAAAACTCTTTGGATTGGATTTTACCCTTGTTGCTTTATTTTCAAGGTACCATGGACCCAGTCAGCAAGAACTTCATTCTTGGCTCTTCAGTGACCCAGATTCCTCTTTAAGAGAGCCAGAACTGAAAAGCTAGTGAAGAAATTGCTTTTTGGGAAGGCCTACTATACAGCACAACAGGAATATTGATTCAGTGAACAAAGGCCAACATGAATGAAAGATCTGGCAATTAGTTAGGAAATTTAACATTTTTAAATTGAATTGAATTTCCTACTAGGATCCTACTGTCTCATTATAGGCTTAGTAACATTGATGTTACTACAGTTTAGTAGATAGATACACAGAGCCCACAAGATGAAAAACTAAAGCAAGTCAGCTTAAGTGAGGGGACATACAATAAAGGAGAGCTGTCAGGAAGGATAGAAGTGGGCACATCCTGCTGAAACTCTGATGAAATTGGGTCCTGAAACTGGTAAAGGCTGGTGATTATATTTGTATAAATATGTTTATACAGACATACATATGCATGCATGCATATAAGTGATTATTGTGCTTCAAAATCAAAGAAGACCATGACATCAAGTGAATGGTGGCATGACATGCATGTTTGTATTGATTAAAACAAGGGGAATATTGAACAAAGATATCCTTCTCATAGCCTTTTCCAGAATTAACTTAACAAAATGGTCTGATGGTATAGGAAACAGGACTACCCCAGAAATAGTGGATTTGTACAATCTGATTTAAGAGAGCCAGAAAAAAACAGGCAAACAAAACGTTCAAGTTTGCTAAAAATGCAGAAGGTGCATAAAATCCATAGTCCATAAACAATTAATTCTCTGTCTCTATTTCTGTCTGTCTATTGTCTCTGTCTCTCTCTCTGTCTGTTTCTCATCTCACTTTGCAAACAACTGCACTCCCAAAACTGACTCCCTTTAGAAGGGAAACATAGTTGTTTTCAAGGCAGCTCCTTATCGCACCAAATAAAACAAATAACTTATATAGTATGTCCAGACTTAAAGTGCAACTCTAGACTAGAATACCTTCAGAAATGAAATCTATGAGGAGTTCCTAGGGAGTCAAAAGCCATATGGTGACTTTCATTTTGTCCCAGAGATTTATATAGGTGTTTACAAGGGGGTTTGAGTTTCTTAATAAGGAAAGTGTACATGAGATTGCTGCAGGGAATTACCTACTTATTAGGTGTTTGAAAACCTATTAGGTTGTTTTTATTAGGTGAGGATAACTCACAGAATGATAAGTTTTGGTACTTTGTACTTTCACTTTCTGTGACTTTCTTAGCTCCAGGGTCCCTATGGTCTCTCTTCCTCAAGAGGCTGGGTAAGAACTTTCAGGAATGCCCTCCATCTATAACAAGAGACTATATCTAGCAATCTCAAAAACCTGGAGTTGCTAGAGGGGCTACTCTCATATTAATTTTTTTTAACTAGAATACTAGATTCTGGGATCACATGACCCAGAAAAAAAATCACTTCTCCTCTCTCTAGGATATTGAAATTTAGGGACTCTCAATTTTTAATTGATATTTTATTTTTTTCCAAATACATATTATGAAAGTTTTTCAACATTCATCCATATGCCTATGTATATTTTTAAGTTTCAAAATTTCCTTCCATGCTCCCTTTTCACCCCCCTCTCCTCAGCACAGTCAGGTTAATATTATACATACATATTTGCATTAATGTTGTTTAAAGATTAGTCATTTTTAGTATGAGGAATTAAGATTAAGGGAAAGAAATATATGAGATTTTTTTTTAAAGTGAATGGTAGTGTTCATCAGATTCTGAAGGATTTTTTTTTATTTTTCTTCCTCTGTATGGGGATAACATTGTCCATAACTGGTTTAATAGGGTTGTCCTAGTTCTCTAAACTGCAGAGAGCAGCTACATCCATCAGGGTTGATCATCTCACAATGTTGCTGTTAATTGTTCTTTTGGTTCTGCTCACTTTAGTTAACATCAGATCCTGTAATTCATTCTATGCTTCTCTAGAGTTTGACCATTTATAGTTTCTTAAAGATCAATAGTGTTCTATAATATTCATATACCATAACTTGTTTAACCATTCCCCAATTGATGAGCATTCCCTCAATTTACAGTTTGTTGTCACTACAAAAAAGAGCTGCTATGAGTGTTTTGGAAATGTGGGACTTTTCTCATTTTTTATGATTTCTTCTGGAGATAGGCCTAGAATTGAAAATGCTGGGTGACTCATTATTTTAATAATTCAGTCCTTTCTCTTTTCTTTCAACAGAGTTATTAATTGTTCAAAACTGGACCCAAGTATTCTCTTTTACTTTTAGTATACCTTAACCTTGGATCAAAGTAGACATTGAATATTCCTAGGGAGGACCCAGGACTGTTCTAAGCTCTTTTGTACCATCAAAATCACACAGACAAGGTGATACGAATGGAAACATACCTAAGTCTGCAATGAAGACTATCTTTTATGAAACAGATCAAAGAATGACTCCTTTCATAACATCTGTCCCACTGAAGTCTGAAATAATTTATTCATTTTGGGACAATTTCAGGCACTATCATATTTCTTCAATCCTTTCATTATAGTTGGCATGTCGATATGTTGTTTGCCACTCAACAACTCCAAGAGAAATGCCAGGGGTAGAACAGAAGTCTGTATACAGTATTTATCAATCTGACCTTTGATATTATTAATTTATGTCAAAATTGGGCATTCCTCATTATTGTACAACAATTTCATGATGGCTTGGTTCTAAATGATGCATGATACTCATATACTCATTTACCAATGAAATAAAGTAAATGTGCTTGCCCCTGCGCTTTTTAGTATGTTGTTTTCAACAATGTTTTTAGGTGCCTTCTATGAGGGTGTGGCTTCAAAGTTAGCAACCACAATAATGGTAAATTATTTCACTTGAAAAAGTTACAAACCACTAATACTCATGCAGAGAGAGAGAGTTGGTATATATTTTTTGCAAGGCAATGGGGTTAAGTGACTTGTCCAAGGTCACACAGCTAGGTGTCAGAGGCCAGATTTGAACTCAGGTGTTCCTGACCCCAGGATCCATGCTCTATCCACTGTACCACCTAGCTGCTCCAGGTGCATGCTTTTTTGTTTGCAGATTATACGCACAATGCAGCCTCTGAAACAGAGAAACAATAAAGTATGGATTGATTTTATGCTGCTTGTAATAATTTTATTCTAACAAAACCAAGAAAACAAAGGTGCTCCACCAGCTATCACCACCATTCATACATGGAAAATCAGTTACTGCAAATGGAGAAATTTTGAATGCTGTGGAAAAGTTCACTTACCTTGATAGTGAAAGGTACACATTGATAATGAGGTTGACACATTCATTGCCAGAGTTAGCTCAGTGTTTGGGAGGTTCTGAAGGAAAGTTTGGGAGAGAAAAGGTATTAGACTGCCTATAAGATTGGAGGTCTACAAAGTCATTGTACTGACATTATTTTATACTTGTGAAACATGGACAGTATACTTGTATCATGCCAGGAAATTGAACCTTTTCCATTTGAATTGTCTGAGGAAGATTCTGAAGATCAACTGGCAGGATAAGATAGCAGACACTGAGGTTCATTCTCAGCTAAAATGCCAAACATTTCAAACTCTAATGCAGAGGGCACAACTTCGTTGGGCTGATCATGCTGTTTGAATGTCAAATATTTGCTTGTCTAAAATACTATTTTATGGATAACTCAAGCATTTTATGGATAAGTCAAGCATTCATGTGGAGATCAGAAGAACACTATTAAGGTCTATCTAAAAAATTTTGGAATTGTCTGTGCAACATGGGAAACACTGACATAGGGCTGTCCAGCATGGAATGCTGGCATCAAGAAAGACATTGTAATTCTATGAGCAAAACAGAATTTTAGTAGCTCAAAAGAAATGTGATACATACAAATTTAGAGGCATCCCCACCCAAAATGTTCATATGGACTGCTTGACTTATTGAAGCATTCTGAACTCATATTGGTTTGATCAACCACAGTTGAGCACACTGTAACTTGAACTCTAACATAGAGATGTCATTGTGGTCCTCTTTGAAAATGTAGAAAAACGGGGCAGCTAGGTGGCGTAGGGGATAAAGCATCAGCCTTGGAGTCAGGAGTACCTGGGTTCAAATCAGATCTCAGACACTTAATAATTACCTAGCTGTGTGGCCTTGGGCAAGCCACTTAACCCCATTTGTCTTGCAAAAACCTAAAAAAAAAATGTAGGAAAACAATCAGCCAGGTGGCATAAGCTTATCAAGTTGATCAGGAGCTCCCTTAATTAATCCCCTTCACATAAATATAAAATCACAGCTCCTTCTTTTATGGAAGATTAAAGAATTTTGATTCTCATTAGTTCAGGCTTCATTTTTCAACTGGTATCCCACCATTTAATCTTACTCTTTCTAGGTATCTAGTATGCTTTAGACCCCGGAGATCTTAATTTGGGATACAAAAATGTATTTTGTTTTGAGTATTTTTACAACTATATTTAAAAGTAATTCATATCCTTTGTGATTTTACATATTTTATTGTATATATTTAAAAATATTCTGAGAAAGAGTTCAGTGGTTTCTCCAGACTGCCAAGGGATCTCTGACAGAAAAATGCTGAGGAACCTTTGTTCTAGAAAAAAAACTATGAAGGAAATAAAGAGAACTCTCTGTTGGCTTTTAGAACTTAACCATTTAGATTGTCCTAATCAAAACTTACTTATACTGTGTCCCAATTTCCCATTACTCTAGTCTCTGCTAGGAATGTAATAAATTAATGCAGCTATAAGAATAAGTTAATGGCTGTTAGGGGATTAATAGGTTTTTCCTCTCCCAGTTAAGGGATTTACTTTTTATTGTTGCAACTCTGCTTGATCTTCACTTATTCCAATAAAATGCCCCTTCCAGTATAGCTGATCACCAGAAATCTCATAATGCTTTTATAACTCAAATTAAGGTTTGGATATACTTAACACCTTCCCTATTCCATTAGCTTCCTCTCTTCTATGAATGGAGGGCTGGAAGGTGGAACAATAAACTTTAAGTTTTCCTTTCTAAAGGGTAGACCCTGTACTTTGCAGCTCACTCTGCTTTTCAATCATAATGCTTCATTAAATAAGATGCTGGATACCTTCTGTTGTCCTCATCCTCACCCTCTCTTTCTATTTTTTTTTGTGTTTTCTTTCCCCACTAGATTGTAAATTCCTTGAAAGGACTGTCTTTGTTTTACTTGTATTCCTGGTTCTCAACACAATACCTAGCATATAGTAGGCACTTGAAAATATTTATTAAATTGAATTGAGTAGAGTAGTATTGTTAGAGAACTGTCCTCTGGGGTGCAGAGGGCAGAGTCCAAGCTTTTTGTGCAGTGGCCCAGGGGTCTGACTTCCCATACTGGGACCTCAGGTACTGGCAGCTTGCTCCTTGTGTTAGGGTAGCCTGACCCAGTGCTATCTGTTGCACTGTTGTTCCAGGGCTCTCAGTATGCCTTCTGTGCTGGGGCTATACTGCTGGCTTGCTGAGCTGGGAGTCAGGGATCTTGGTTACAACCCAGTGATGTGGCTAAGAACCTTCCACGGGTTTCTTCATTGTTCAGCTATTCTGGGATGTATCCCCCTTTTACCCAAGTGAGACAGAAGTCTCTTTCCTGAAGTCTCTTCAAGATATATTGAACTGAGAAATTATTTATCTGCTTCCTTGAATTCTCTTAACATTCCAGAATATCAGTGGAGCATATAGGTTACTCATTAAATTTTTAAATGAATCTTAAATCCTCAGACCTGTGATGTAACCGATATAGATATCTCCTGGACTCAGAGATCAGTTCTCTAACAGTACTAACCCTAGAAAATTGCTATAGTGAAGGGAGATCCAATCATCCCAGAAAAGGAAAAGCAGTAACAAAATGTCTACATCTGAAACCTCAAAGGGGATTATGAATTGGTCTCATGTTCAAGAAGTCCTCTAGGAAGAGCTCAGAAAGAATTTTTAATTGAGAGAGGAAGAAGAAAAATGAGAAAGAATTATGCAAGAAATTTATGAAAAATTTGAAAAGATCAAAATTGTCTAAAGAAAACAATATCTTTAATAGTATAATTGGCCAAATGGAAAAGAAAATGCAAAGACTAATTGAAGAAAATAAATTCTTATAAATAAATTATAATTCTTATAAAATTAGAACTGGGCAAATGAAAAAAAAAGAAAGCTCAACCCCAACCCAAAAAACTTGGTACTATCCTCTGTGTACCCAAGGAGGGGGAACTCAGCTATCAAATGCTCTATAATACATCACGAATCCATCAAACAAAATAAAAATACTGGAAAATAGAAGAAATAAAAAGTACCTAATAAAACAGCAGACCTGGAAAATAGGTCTAGAAGAGTCTATTTATGAATTATCACTCTACCTGAAAACCATGATAAAAAAGAACCTGGAAAATATATTTCAAGAAATTATCAATTTAAACTGCTCCAATATCCTAAAATGAGTCAGTTAAATAGTCCTTGAAAGAATCCCTTGATCACCTCCTAAAAGAGGGGTCAAAACAAAAACTCCAAGGAGCATAGTAGCCAAATTTCAGAATTATCATCTTAAGGAGACAATACTGCAAACAGTCAGGAAAAAACCATCAGAGTTCAAATATCAAGGAGCCTCAAATACTGACAATTATGCAGGTCTTAGCAGCTTCAACATTAAAAGATCAAAGAATCTGAAATATAATATTATGGAAGGCAAAGGACCTGGATTACAATCAAGAATTTATTGCCCTGAAAAATTCAGCATATTTTTTTAGGGGAAGAGATGGAAATTAGATAAAATAAGGGACTTTTAAACTTTCCTAATAAAAAGATTAGAGCTGAATTGAAAAGAAAATCTTTAAATCCAAGACCCAAGAATGGTATAAAAAGGTAAATAGAAGGAAAAGAAATTAGTTAATAAGACTAACTGTTTACTTGTAACCCTTGCTAACTATTTCTATTGGAACAGTTGAAAGGAGTATACTTATAGAATATAAATTGATTGTTATGATAATATTATAAAAACAATTAAGGCATAAAAAAGAATTGTAATGGGAGAAGAAGAGGGAGGAAGAGAATAAATCACATCACATGAAGAGGCACACAAACCCATTATAGTAGAGAGAAAGAAGGGAGGGTGTGAGCATTGATTGAATCTTACTTTCTATGGATTTGTCTCAAAGAGGTAATAGCATACTCCCAGGTGGGTTTAGAAATTTATTTTACCCTACAAGGAAGTAGGAGGGGAAAGGATAAAGAAGGGGAAAGAGGGACTAATAGAAGGGAGGTCAGACATAGGAAGGAAAAGGGGAAAGAAGAAGGGGGGGCAACTGATAGAAGGGAAGGCAGATTGAGGGAAGTGGAGTTCAAAAGATAATTCAAGGAAGCCTTCCCGTTCTTCATACTTTTTGAATCCCCTTTAGACAACTTATGAGAGGACAAAAACAAAAATTTACAATGTGGGTAGCCATAAAGGTAGTGTGATTTGCCTTTTGGAAGGTAACATTCAAATTTATGATTTCCCAGATCTGTCTGAGTATTCCATAAAAGACTGCCTAGTATATTTGAAAGAGTGCATTTGAATAAGAACAAACTTGGCTTCATGAGAAGCCTTGGCTGCAATCCTGGCTCCAATACTTACTTCATATTGGATCATGGGCAAATCATATATTGTCTCTTATCCTCACTTTCCTCATCTATAAAATGAAAGTAATAGTAGCATCTATCTTACAAATTGTCTTGTTTTAACTGATCAGGTTATATCCCCAAGCAGCAGATCAGTTTCTTGAGGAAAGAGACTTAGTTTTTCTTTTTATTTTCAATATTCTGAACAATCCCTTGAACATAAAAGCTTAATTGTTTGTTGAATTAAATTGAATCCAAATGAACTGAGATACTCTATCCCTTTGGTCAGGGAAAATGAATTTAGTGAGCAGGGCAAACAATGCCAAATTATTATATTTAGAAAACTTATTTACCTGTCAATCTATTTAAAAAGTGTTGTGTGTGTGTGTGTGTGTGTGTGTGTGTGTGTGTGTTTATGTGTGTTTAAAGGATGTGTCTTTGGGAGATCTAACAATTCAGGATGAACTTATTGGTCATTATACAGAGATTGCATATTAAGAATGTCAGTAGTTAAATAAACAATTTTAGCCAGCATAAAAACAATATGATTATTAGTGCCTTCTACTTAATTACATTTCTTTAAATTTTTTCTCATTTCTTTTAAAGTAATAGACATTTATTTTTTTCTTCCTCCTACTTTATTCCTTTTCCCTCCCAACTGAAAGTAATACATTGGCTATGTCTAAAAATATATGTCTATTACCTCTCTCTTATGAGGTGGTTAGCATATTTCAAAATAGATCCCTTGGAATCATGATCAATCATTTCATTGAACAGAGTTCTTAAAGTCTTTCAAATTTATTTGACTTAACAATATTTTTATTGTTTAAATTGTCCTGATTTTGCACACTTTACTTCGTACCAGTTTATGCATGTTATATTCCATTATTTCCATTACATTCATTATTCTATTATATTCATTTTCCATAATTTTTTAGCCATTCCCTAATCAAAGAGCACCTACTTAGCTTCCAATTTTTTTTTGGCAAGGCAATGGGGTTAAGTGACTTGCCCAAGGTCATACAGCTAGGTAATTAAGTGTCTGAGACTGGGTTTGAACTCAGGTTCCTCCTTATTCCAGGGTCCATGCTCTATCCACAGTACCACCCAGTTGCCCCCTTAGTTTCCAAATCTTTGCCAACACAAAAAGAGTTGCTATATCATAAATATTCTGGCACTTATGGGCTCTTTTTTTTGATCATTTGTTTTTCTGAAGGTCCTTCAAAAAAATCTGAGGGATATACATTAGAATCTCAGACAAGGTTGAACCAAGATGGCAGTATGAAGCTAAGAAGCTCCAGGAGCTTTTCCCCTGAAACAAAATTTAAATGAAGCCTCTATAAACCTTAAAACCACAGATCCCACCACTAAAAGACTAAACAAGTTGTTACCTCAACATGGAGAATCTTCAGTAAAGGTCTGTCACTTCTGGGTAAAGTAGAAGTATAGCCTAGCATAGGCAGTAGAACAGGAAAGACAATAGGAGGCTCTTAGCCCCAGTTCAGTTCAGGTCCTATCTCAGCAAGTTAGAGTGCTAGTAGGTCAGCAGTGAGGGTTCCAACTCCGGAGCAGCAGACAAAAATCTAAGCCCTGGGCAACAGACAGGACTGCATTGGGAACAATCCACTGCACAGTCAAATCCTTGGTGTAAAGGTGGAAACAAACCTCTGCATAGACAGTTCCTGAGATGTGTAGGAACACCTTGGCAAGAGATAAATTAAGGACCAGATCTCAACCCCAGCCCAAAAAACTTGGTACTATACTCTGTGTACCCAAGGAGGGGAACTCAGCTATCAAAATGAACAAAAAACAAAAAACAAACACTGAGTGCTAATCATAGAAAGCTACTATTCTGGTAGGGACAATAAAAATGCCATCCCAGTAGAGAAAAACAGTGACAAATTGCTTACATGTGAAGTTTCAAAGGAGTTTATGATATGACCTCAGATCCAAAACCTCTTGGAAGAAATCAAAAAGGATTTTAAAAACCAAAGAAGAGAGTAGGAAGGACAATGTAAAAAAGAAATGGGAGTCATGCAGAAGAACTGTGAAAAAACTGACTGAAGAAATAAGCTCCATTAAAAGTAAAAAGGACTGGGGGTGGCTAGGAGGTGCAGTGGATAGAGCACTGGCCCTAGAGTCAGGAGTACCTGAGTTCAAATCCAGCCTCAGACACAATTATTACCTAGCTGTGTGGCCTTGGACAAGCCTTTTAACCCCATTGCCTTGCAAAAACCTAAAAGAAAGTCAAAAGGACTAACTGGAAGAAGAATGTAAATCATCAAAAACTAAACTCAACCAACTGGAAAAGAAATGAAATTCACCAAAAAAAAATAAAGTTAACCAAGTGGAAAAGGAAAACAACTCATTTAAATGTAAAATTAAGCAACTATAAAAGGAAACAAAATTTAACTGAAGAAAATAAAACCCTAAAAATTAGAATTGGACAAATGGAAATTAATGACTCTATGGGACACCAAGATTCCATCAAACAAAACCAAAGGCTGAAAAAAATAGAAGAAAATGTAAAATATGTTCTAGGAAAAACAAATGACCTGGAAAATAGATCCAGAAGAGAAAATTTATAAATTATTGTCTACCTGAAAGCCTCAATCAATAAAAAAGAGCCTGGGAAATATCATTTAGGAAATTATCATGGAAAACTGATTAATATCCTAGAACAGCCCAAGAAGACAAAAGAGTCTTTTACAGAATCCATTGATTGCTTGCAGAAAGAAATCCCAAAAATCAAAACTCCAAGGAATATTATAGCCAAATTTCAAAATTCTCAGCCAAAGGAGAAAATATGTAAGCAACTAAAAAGAAGCAATTTAAATAAGAAGGAACCACAGTCAGGATTACCTAGGACTCATCAGCTTCACCATTTAAGGATCAGAGGGCCTGGAACATGATATTCTGGAGGGTAAAGAATCTTGGATTACAACCAAGAATCAATTACCCTGCAAAATTCAGCTTATTCTGTCAGAGGAAAAGATGGATTTTTAATAAATTAGGGGACTTTCAAAATTTTCCTGATAAAAAGACCAGAACTGAATAGAAAATTCAATCTTGATATTTAAGACTAAAGAGATGTATTAAAAGGTAAACAGAAAAGGGAAAAGCATGAAACAACCATCCCTACAAGGGAAGACAATCTTTGTAATTCTTGGGAATTATATTTCCCTTAGGAAAGTTAAAAGAAACATACTTAGAGGGTATAGATAACCATTAAAGTGATGAGTCTTTAGCCACTACTTTAGCTACTGAGGGCATCCTTGAATTCTTAGGGCATAATCTCTTTGTGCCATGTAACATGAAAAATTTTGGTCAGTTTTTGAATGAGCAATGAACACACCACCTTGTAGATCTCAGTTGGAATAGAATCAGCACCAGGTGCTTTGTCACTTGAAAGTAGCCTAATGGCATTTAAAGCCTCTTCTTCAGTTGAAACTTCAGCTAGGAACTGATTGACTTTAACTTGAGGTAAACAGTCAGTGGCTTCTGCACTGATTGATGATGGTCTTTTAAGAACACTATGGAAGTGTTCAGTTCATCTGTCTAGAATAATGTTCCTATCATTTATCAACGTGGATCCATCAACACTAAGTGGTTGAGATGCACCATAGGTTTTTGACCCATAAATAGCTTTCAGGGCTTCATAAAAACATTTTGGTTTGTCACTGTCTGTATAAAATTGAATTTCATCCACCTTGTTACTAAGCCAAGAGTCCTACATCTCTCTAAACTTCATTTGTACTTTATTTTTGATGGGATTAAATACTATCTTCTTAGAAATGGATAAACAATTATACTAGTAAACCCTATGGACCTCTATGGAAAAATTATCATTTTTCATTTAGCAGTTTCTGTATTTTACCATCACTTTCATCAAAACCAGTTTTGATGTTTGCAAGTATTTTGGCCCAGATGAGCAAATGCAGTGCTGTACACCAGATCTCTGAAAGCTACCCACTCTTTTTCTGCTCCACTGTTGCCAATTGTGTGTTTGTTCAGTGAAATGAAACGGTACATCAACTACCTTGAGTTCTTTGACCAGCAGAGAACTTGTTCTCAGCTACAGTGACAGGATGAAAGACATGAGCCTCTTTTTGTAGGAACAAGAGACCAAAAGACCACTTTATTGAGTATCCTTAACTTCTATATATCTTGCCAATGCCCTTGGACAGCACAAACATATCTCGTGAGATAATCAGTGGGAACCAACCATACAAACAGATCATAAAGTTGTTTGCCCAAATTCTTGTCATACTTTCTTATCTTTACAGTTTTGCTATAATCCTGTTATCTCAGGATGAGCCCCTTCCTGGGCAAACACAAAAGTAGGAGAATGAAGATGTCCCGAGATACAGAGCCAGGATTGCAAAATAACAGAGGGACAAGGGGGTCTTGGAGAACTTTGTCCTTGTTATCTAACAGCTGTGGTCCTCAAGGATCACTAACACTTGAGTTTTCCCTTCAAGTTAGCAACAAACTGTTCCTATTCAGAGAGACATTCTAATATCTTGACATTATTTTTTTATTATTCAGTTTGTGTTGGCATCACCACTTTGGTTGAATGTGAATGTTTAGCTGAGAGGATGAGTCTGTGTTCAATAAAGCACTCTATACCACATGATGTCTTTGTCACTGTCACATCATACCTGTTCTTTCTCCTTACTATCACATAGTCTAATAGACGCCAATTTTGTTACAACGCATCCAACTAATGATTTCATGAAATACCAAGAATTTGTTAGATAAGAAATGAAAAAATAAAATAAAATGTAAAATCCCTCATTGGTAAAATATAGTTAAGGAGAACTTCCGTGATATCTTGGAACCAGAAGGTAAAATAATCAATGAAAAAAACATACATTGTTTTCCTCCTGAAAGGGATCCCCAAATGAAATATTGTGGCCGAACTCTGGAACTATTTGATCAAGGAGAAAATTCTGTAAATGACCAGAAAGAAGCAATTTAAGTACAAAGGAGTACTTGAAAAGTTGATCTTCCAACAGGAGGCTCAAGAGATAGATGAAAAGGTAAACAGGTGAAAAGAAAAAAAAACTGCTATCCAACTGGTCGCATCCACACCTGGGAGGAAGATTCTCAACTTTTGAGAACTGTAACTCTCTTAGAATGAATATATTTAGGCTGAAGGTATGGACATTCAAGGAATGTTCATGACTTTGATGGAATGACTTTAAAGAATTTCATTGAAAGGGGGGGACAGCAAAGAGATGTGAGGAATAGGAATGTTGAAGGGGTAAATTATGTTTCATGAAGGGATACAAAGGACCTATTGCAATAGAGGGGAAGAAGGGAGAAAATGAGAACCATTTGAAAAACCCTATGATATTTGGCTCAAAGAGGGAATAGCACACATACTCATTTGAGTTTAGAAATTTATCTTAACTCTCAGAGACTGATAGAAGGGAGGAAGGAAGAAGCGAGAAAAGGAAAAGGGGAAAGAAAATGGAGGATGGGACAGAAAATGGGCAAATACATTGAGGGAGGCAGAATTCAGAAGCAGAATACTGGGGAAGAGGGATAAGGGGAAAGAAAGGGAAAAAACCAAATGGAGGGGAGATAACATGGAGGGTGATAGAGAGTTTAGTAATTATAACTGACTGTGAATGGGATGAACCCTCCTATAAAATGGAAGCAAATAGCAGAATGGATTAAAACCCCAAATTCCACAATATGCTGCTTACAAGAAACACATTTGATGCAGAGAGAAACACACAGGGTAAAGGTAAAAGACTGGAGCAGAATATATTATACTTCAGCTGAAGTGGAAAAAGCAGGGAGAGCAATCCTTATCTTGTAAGAAATAGATTTCATTAAAAGAGATAAGAAAGGAAATTACATTTTCCTAAAAGGTACCCTAGACAATGAAGTAATTTAAATACTAAATATATTTGCAACAAGTGATATAGCATACAGATTCTTAGAGGAGAAACTAAATGAGTTACAGGAAGATCCTACTGATGGGGGGCCTCAACCTCCCTCTCTCAGAATTAGATAAAATCTAACCACCCAAGAAATAAGTTAAGGAGGTAAATAGAATGTTAGAAAACTTAAGAGATATAATGGATCTCTGGGGAAAAAAAAACACCAAATGGGGATAGAAAGGAACATATCTTTTTTTCCCCTGAAATCTATGGCACCTACATAAAAATTGACTATGTATTAGGGTATAAAAACCTCATAATTAAATGCAGAAAAACAAATATTGAATGCATCCTTTTTAGATCATGATGCAATAAAAATCACATGCAATAAAGTACAACAGAAAGCTAGACCTAAAACCAATTGGAAACTAAATAAATTAATTTTAAAGAATGAGTAAATCAAACAACAGATCCTAGAAAAAATTAATGATTTCATCTAATACAATGATAATAATGAGACCACATGCACAAATTTATGGGATACAGTCAAACCAGTTATTAGGTAATATATTCTTTCTCTAAATAGTTACATGAATAAAATAGAGAAAGAGGAAACCAATGAACTGAGCATGCAATTAAAAAAAGAGAACGAATAAATTAAAAATCTCCAATTAAATACCAAATTAGAAATTCTAAAAATTAAAGGTGAAATTAATAAAACTGAAAACAAGAAAACAACTAATAAATAAAATCAATAGTTGGTTTTATGGAAAAACCCAATAAAATAGATAAACCTTTGATTAATAGAGTCAACCATGATGGACTTTTTCATTTCAGCAGTACAGTAATCAAAGACAATTTTAAGGGACTTGTA